>NC_081804.1:7889184-8227934 GCF_963082965.1 Carassius carassius | reverse complement strand
AAATTTATGTTAGTCTTACTAACTGTAATGATAACATACAATACATAATTAATTCAGACATATATAAAAATACAATTAGTTTTTTTTAAAATTCTAAATAAATTATAAAAACTGATAAAATTTAAAATGTAACTAGATATGGCTTATGATGACACCCACCTCTAGAAGACTATCTCCAACCAGCGCCACCAGCATCTGATGGCCGTTCTTTTCCCTCACAAGCGCAGCGTTCTCTGAGGCGTACATGCAGGTGAAGTCAAACATAGCTACATCTGGCTGGCCGTAGTGGTTGATGGCATAATCCAAAGAGGGAAGCTGGTAGTTTGTGGCAAAATCTGCAGCCTCCCGGGCGTATGAGAGCAAAGCTTCTTGGTTTACGTTGTCGCTCGCCAACAGCCGCTCGGTCTCAATATAGTCCTGGCAAAGAGAAAAAAAAAAAAAAACAGTTTTAAATGGAAAATCAACTCATGTCTGTCCTACATAGTTTTAAATGGAAAATCAACTCATGTCTGTCCTACATAGTTTTAAATGGAAAATTATGCCAAATAAAATTATATTTGAAATGTAAATTTCATTTTTTATGTTCATTTAAAAAATATCTATGGTTTATGTTTTGAAATGCGCACTTGCGCTATAATAGTTTAAAATAAAAACACTTTTTTATAATTTATATTTTTCAATTTATATATAAATCTATTTTATATTATTGTATTAATCGCATTTCACAAAATAATATAAATTGAAATGTATAATTATCTAAATACTTTTTAGAGCGACTGAGATAAGTTTAGATACACGTGCAGGATGTGAAGTAATCACAAACAATCCTATCAAGGCATGTCAAAACAATAGGGCAAATATGAATGCAACAAGTAGCTTAAAGTTAAGTGGATTGCACAGCAGCATCATCATCATTGTGTTGGAGTGATGAGCTGGGTTTTTACAGTCTCCACTGTTAATACTGGGGCTGTTGTCCAAGGCTGTGAGAGTTTATTACTCCAGACAAACTCCAAAACAGTTTCAATCACTGTAATATCCCGTATCATACTCTGAGAAATATGTCTGACACAGACGCCAACATTAGGCTTCCTATTAGTTTCTTTTCATAATAAACACAAAATAGTTCTCTCTAATGCTTTCAGAGAGCAAAATACTTTGTAATGTCTATCATAGGATGACTAATATTTGCCATAGGACACACAAAATATTTTTTACATAATGGCGAGGACCATTTTTGTTATTGTTTGCCAATTAAGCTCATTATAATTATTAAAGACTAACTCTAATCTTAACCTTACCACTAAAAGAAAACATTGTCAAAAATGTTAAAAATGAAATGCAACTTAAACAGCACTACAACAAATACCATCATGATGTATACAAATGAATATATAAAAATCTTTAAAATTACTAAATGTTACTGAAATATTTACTCACATTGATGATCACACCCTTGTCCAGCAAGCTTTGTTTCTTTGCAGTCATGACAAAGTAGTGCGTGTTGTCCTTGTAATAGACAATGTTTTCCAGATCAATGCCTGTACAAAAGATAAATGAGGTCCATTAGCTTGGTTGTGCAACTATTTTAGTTGCTATTGTTTTATTAATCGCTGTGTACAGTACAATGAATTAAGCTCTATTATTAAATTTGATGAGCATATTAAAGTTGGCATCTGTCTCAGAAGATGATCACAATCCAGTTTTCTTACTTTAAAGAAGTGGAACCATTACACACTTATGCCAATAATGTGTTAAGATTTGTATTATGTAATTTGTATTTTAAAAACATTAAGGAACATGTCATTGTATTTAAAGAATGCAGCCAGATTTTGTTTCTGTCATGCAGGTACTTCTCCACACCTGTCTCCTCCTTGAGCTCCAAGAAGAACTTCTGATTGAAGATGAAGGCCACTCCGCTGATCTCCTCCACTTTGGCCTCCGCTGTCGTGTTGCGATTGACAAAGTTAGCAGTAATAGCGATTGCTAGTTTCCCTCTGAACTCCTTTCTCTTGAAGCCTAGAGCAGAGAGCAACATAATGCTTTGCATGCATGGCTTTTATTTTAGTGTTGATTGCTAACAGAAGCATCACTATTCTTATTGCTCACACATAGCATTTGTTTTTTGTTTTTTTTTGGAGTGTGCCATTACTTTTATATCTGATCCAGCTTTAATGTGACATTGCAAACTATAAAACATTTAACATGTTGACAACTGCACAGCAACAATATATATATATATATTTTTTTTTTTTTTTTTTTGGGACAAGTATAAGATAAGATGCAAGTTGCTTAAAAACAGTCAATATATAATAATAATAAAAAAATCAATAGTAATTGCTAAGGCAGCTATTTTTGCAAAAATTAAAGACCTTTCAGGTCACGCTGACCAGTGCAAAACAAAAGCGTTTGCACAACAAAAAATTACACAATACAGTCTTTGCACCTTTCTGTGTGATAAAAGAAACATCATACATTTTCTTTTCATGGTAGCACATACACACTAAGTGTTTGTTTACCACCAATATCTCAAATGTAAAAAAAATGATAAACTATTCAAGTGTCAAGCCTGGGTGTAATTTAACACAGTATGGTTCAAAGATTTCTTGTTCTAACTTGGAGAGCCGATTAAAGTCTGATCTAGGATCTGTTCTTCTGCTCAATGTCTAGAAGTCTAACTGTGTCAGCAGTAAGCCATGAAAGGAGTCCCGCTCCGTCCCTCCTGTAGTGAGTTAACAAACTTCATGTCAAACACAAAGAGCTGACCCGTGTTCTCAAGGAATGAATGTAGGACAGAACGTTTTTGAAAATTGGAGTCACTGGGACAATTTTCTTGACTGAGTGAGCATGTTAAAGCCTTTTAGCAGGTTTATTATGCTTGAGAGACCAAATCTCATAAGATGAAAAGACTCCAGTCTGAAAGCACTAAATATGTGCAATAGTGCATTTTTTTTTCTTCTTCTAGGAAATACCCAACGAATACTCAAAAATGTGTAATTATCTATATTATAATGAACATATAATAATATTTGTTGCTATTATTGTCATCATCATCACAAAATAAATTAAGTCAAAGATATTCAAATAGATTAATAGTCAAAATAATGAGTAAATACTAATGATAAAATCTGAGATATATAACGTTAATATAGAATTGCTATATTAATACCTACTAATACTTTTTACTAATAACATCTGTGATACAAAAACACAAATGATAGTAATTTAGCTATATAATTAAATATATACCAATAAGTAATTATATACACACACATATACATACACGCATATGAAATCTAGCACATTCTCTGGGAATAAAACCCTTAACATTAGCCCGGTTTCCATCTAAAGTTGCCAATTTAACTTATGCGCAAAATTGGGATATCGCACAAAACATTTGCGAACAAGCACCATTTCCATCCAATGAGTCAAACAGAACAAAATCATCACTTCCTGATAAACTGCCACTATATATCCTTAAAAAAAGTATAGGAGAAGCTACTGAATATAAAATATTCATATATAATAAATTACTTGAACCTCAGAACAAGCAGACGTAACACAATGAATGCGTTTATTGCTTTTGAAGGTGCTGTTTGGGAACGCAGTCGTTTAACAGTCCTTGGAGGCAATTATACAGAAATACTTTGAAGACAGACTTTGCTCGGGCATTTGAGACTGACCATATAACAACAATTCAGATGCTGTGGAACAAGATCGGTCCGCTGGTTAGTCAGGATTTACTGTCCCATAGCGCAAAGTCACATAACTTTTTTAATGCGCGTTTAAAGGAATTTATTCGGCAAATGCATTTTCATCTCCCATTATTCGCATTAACCCTTTTTCGCTCACGTCAAAAACCACTTCAAGAGAGTGAATTGAGGCATTATTATTCGAAATTCTGCATTTCCATCACTCGATTCTGATGCGATACTTTAAAATGCGCATAAAAGCAGGGTGATGGAAACCCAGCTATTGGCCATTGTTTGCAAATATATGCTGCCTTAGCAAACACTACATCTACTGATTTTAAAAGAAAAAAAAAACATTGACTGTTACCATCATGTTCTGCCAGCTTAGTTCTAGGAATATTTCAGGCAAGATTAATATTGATTCCTTCGAGAAAGTATTTTTTTTTTTACAAGAAGGATGTTTGTTTAGAAGACATGATCATTTCATTAACAACAGAATTCCTTCCTTTACAAGAGGATATAGTTAAGACACACAAACACAGAAAAACATGTCTATTTCAAACCCAATCCATTTAGAAAGCATGCATGGTGAAATGGGAAATGGTATTTTTAGTTTTATGTAAACTAAATATTTGCTTACCATCAAGAGTGCTTCTCCTTCCATCTGCACCAATTATCACATCAAACACATAGCCTGAGATGGGGTGATCGACTGGCCGGACCTCTGCCCTCCATCCAGGCCCTAGAAGGCAGACACCTGGTCAGAGAGACTCAGAGGAAAACAAAATAACTTGGCCTTTCTTTTGTTTACAGCAGCTTTAAAAGTACAGTCAGCTGAGTGTGTGAAGCCACTCATGAGGCCAACAATGCTTTTTTGACCAGCAATGTATAGCAGCAGAGGCGCTTTAGACCCCAATGACCCCTGACTTTATATGTAGTACAGAAGCGATGGTTTATCATTTGCACAATGCAGACTGGTGAGTGCCACTGACGTGGAGGAACGACACAAATCTTCTCGGTATCGGTTGTGTATGTGCGTCAAGGGTACATTGCGGTAAGGTGTCAATTTTCATGATCTTGTTTAACTCTGCTTTTGCTTCCGTAAATCCATTAGGATCGTGAAGTAGGAAGTTACAACATTCCCTGGGCAAATTGACATTCACGCATTGTTAGGCCCATTGTGGGTGTTGAAATTACATAAAGACACTTTTAAAGAGAAAATTATGAGCATTCCCTAACTAACTCAGTTAACTAGTCAAATAGGCTACAAGAAATATAGGCCAGAATGTAAACAGTAGATAAATATAAAAACCGGTTTACAGCTTCTTTCTGTCTGTGACCTCATTCCTAAACACACTGTCCTGGGTGTGTGGGGATATGAGTGTAGGGAGACTGGCAAAAGGGTGTGTAAATCCACCAAGAAATGACATAAGGTGAAAGGTAATGATTACCCAACCCTTTCCAGACCACATAAGGTGTAAAGAAAACAGTTGACAGGCTGTCTTGGACATATTTATAGTTATTTTATGGCTGTGTGGGATTATATGATATTGCCTTGGTGTTTAATCTCAGGTCTGTCAGGGTTCTTCATGGACAATAAATGAGAGCTAAGAGACACTGTGTTCAACGTGGTCCTCAAAGCTAGATTTCATGATGATTGGCAAATTACCATCAGTGCCTTGGCCCTCAGGTGGCTCGAGAAGCTTGACAAACTCCACGTTGACGTGCACCTCAACCCCAATGATGAGAGCAATCTTTAACAGCATGAGTTGCAGCTGACGAATACCTGAAAATAGAAGGAAGTCACCATCAGTTCCACTAGCAGGGAAACACATTTATACGGTTCATTTTGTCATGTTCTATTATTAAGGGTTTTGCTGGTGTTGGACACAAGGCTTTTACAATATTGTTGATATAGTATTTGTGAAGTTGAATCAAATGTGATGAGAATCTGGGTTCTGTTAAATTATAAATAAAATAAAACACAAAAAACAGAACAAAAAAGCACAGATATAACAATAAAAACAAAACAAAAACAACAAAGCAGTCTTAATGGCTGCTTGCACGAGCATACAGCATGACTAATGCAGTCTGATTCATAAACGAATGATACAAAGTCACAAGTTATAAGTTCAAATATTTAGGTATGCATATACACGTTGTGTAGCATGAACTTAAACTTTCAGATGGCAGACAGCCAGCCAGACAGCCAGTATCTTTAAAGAGATAAACATGGAAAAATGCATTTGCACAATCCCAGCTGCTCTAAATGTTTTACATCTCTTTTGGTTGGGCTGGACTGGTCTCATCTCAGGGACCATAGAGGGGAACATATCAGATTTACAATAGGTTCAGTTAGCAGAACTTGAAAGAAAATGTACATTAGAATGTCTGAAAATGATTTCCAGCAAGCTCATATGCAAATGCCTGCATGTGATTGCAACATCTGGCAGGTTCCTACGGTGAAACCATATCTTGTTCTCCTTTTATGTTATCTCTCGATTACTAGAAGGGATATCAGTGAAGAGGATCGTCAAAACTGTAACTAAACGTTTCTGGTTAGAAAAAAGCTTATTTGACCTACTGATGTGGTCTATAGACCCAGCACAGAACTTTCCATAGAACTTTTTGGCTCCCAGGTTCCTGAGGTCATGGATGGTGTAAGGCCAAAGGTGAAGGACATTGTTCCTGGAAAAGGTGTCCCTCTTTTCAATCACCACGACCTTGGCGCCAAGCAAAGCCAGCTCTATGGCAGTCCGAAAGCCACAGGGACCACCACCAATGATGAGACACTAGAAACAAACAAGTTTGGTATTATTTGAAGGACTCATTTGAATGACACTGTTTGTCATTTTTTTGGAGAGTGTCTACAAGTGGAAGCAAAGACTCACTTCAAACACGTCAACTTCCTGACCAATCAAAACCAATCTGTGCATGCCCATTCTTCTGGTACAATCATATGGTTTTCACCTCCATACTTGTCACTTTTAAACCTAATCCATTCCAAACAAGTTCAAACACAAGCCAGGACTACTCAGGTGATGTCTCTACTTGTCTCTCACAACAAATCAGAGATTATGACTGCGGTTTCTGAGAAAAAATATGACAAGCGTTATGGTTTCTTGACCTGATATGGTGTACAAACTGGCATACATAAAAGGCTGGAACAGAAGAGGTCATAAAACAGCAAAAACACTTTAATCAGACTTTTATTACCTGTCATTAGACAGCAAGGCTGTGTATCAGTGAGGAGAGAAGACAATATTGAACAAAATGAATTGTGTCACTAACCTGTTGGTGTTTTATATGGAAAAATAATTTATGTCCATATATGGAAATAATTTTCCAATTAGAGGATGTTTGAACAAGGTGCATTTACAAAAATTAATTCTTTAAACTTAACTATGCAACTCATATTAGAGCTGAAGATCTTTGCCTGAAACCAACGGGACCCGATGGGTTTGGGCTTAATTTATATAATTTTACACGGGCTCAGGCCGGGCTCGGGCTTGCACTCGGGTTTGCAAAGTAAATGAGCAGTCATGTGATGCATTTCGATTAACGCGAGAAATGTGTGAAAATGGATGCCGAGTAGGTGAAATGGAGGCTTGCCTTTGGCGATGACAACTACAGCAAAGTACCGTATTTTCCGGACTATAAGTCACACTTTTTTTCATAGTTTGGCTGGTCCAGCGACTTATAGTCAGGTGCGACTTATTTATCAAAATTAATTTGACATGAACCCAGAGAAATGAACCAATATAAAACATTTCCGTCTACAGCCGCGAGAGGGCGCTCTATGCTGCTCAGTGCTCCTGTAGTCTACACTGAAGACATAGAGCGCCCTCTCGTGGCTGTAGACGGTAATTTTTTCTATTGGTTCTTGGTTCTAAATAAATGCGACTTATAGTCCAGTGTGACTTATATAATTTTTTTTCCTCATCATGACGTATTTTTGGACTTATGCGACTTGTACTCAGGTGCGACTTATAGTCCGAAAAATACGGTATGAGATGTGGAAAAGTTTTAGCCATGTTTATAATGAGAATAATGAGCCAGTGGGTTATATTGCTGGATGCACCATCAGTGAGCGCAGGAATGCGCTGAAGCCATCTACAGTGGATTCAATAATTTTCCTCCACAAAAGCATGTAGGCCTAGCCATATCTTGGTGAGTAAAGGTTTTTCAAATGATAGCTAAATATTAATTGAGAATTAAATGCATAATGTAGTCAGAGTATATAGGCCAATGTTGTCATTATTCTTTTATTAAATTTCAGCTGCTAGTGGCGAAGCAAATCCGGCGGAGCAAAGCAAATCTTAATTCTGATATTGCAAAATAGCCATTTTAATTTAGAATATATCTTAATTTAATTTGTTAAGAAAGTCTCGTTTTTATTGGTGCGTTGGCCTATTTATGGGCTAAATGATTGCTGAGATGTTACAGAGGACATATTTTATTTTTTTTATTCCAACTTAAAAGTGGCTTATAACATACGTTATAAATTGTTAAAACGTATAAATGACTCATTCTTGATAAAAGGCAAAAGAGCTGTGTGCGTGTGCACATTTGAATAATGTCGGGTTGTAAACGGGTTCGGGCTTTTAAAAAGCTGTCAATCAAAATGTACTTTTCGGGGTCGGACCGAAATCTGTTGGGCTCGGGTCCTGTCGGGCCTAACTTTTAAGGCCCGATTATAGCTCTAACTCATACATTTAAGAGAAATAGATTTTTCAGTTCAGCAATTTAGGAATCTTCTCCTTTGCACATTAACAACTTTAGTTTTGTCCAACCAACCAAACTGCTTTTACAGAAACCATAATCATTCTTTCTCTTGGTTTGACTGATGGTCCCAACTTCCTGTAAGATGAGTCAATGTCTCCACGCTTCCTGTTCCTGATCCCTGAGGAAGCCCTACCCTCACTGTGGGCTTCTATCTCTTTACATTTCTACTTTTATAGACATTCAGAAAGGCATTTCTGTGCCAAAGCAGTGCTAACAGCAGCTTGACCTGCATTCAAAAGCCAAGCTTGAGGAATAATTTCACAGCCTTTCAAGCATGGAAGACCACCAGGATAGAACGGTCTGAAAATGGGGCATGTCTGAGAGCACCAAGAGCCAAACAAAAGCACTGTAACAGTTAAGATTATCAACAACAAACTCGATTCAAGTCACTAATTATTTAAAATTTGCCCTCTGCATCCATTTAAGACACACAAAAACAGTTCAGTGTCAGTGATGTCATGACATCAAAACATGAACAATAATCCTTGACGACTCTGCTCAATGTGAATGACACAAGTTGTACAGTATGAACCATTTTTATTAACCTTTTTTTGTAATTTAGTAACTTGAGAGCCCAGGCTCATTTATTTTTTCCATTTTTGAGTGAATTATTCCTTTAATACTGTTGTTATAGAATAAGACAAATTTGTGCAACATTAACCTTAAGCACACAATGCAAATCTATAAAAAAATATATATATTTGATCCACAACAAATATAACAGCAATAATCATAGCAGAGACACCAGAAACAACACTAGACATTAAGCCCCAGAGATCAGCATTTAATTCCTCTTAATCTGACACTTAACTGCAAAACAAATATTCCTTGAGTTTTCCAATTATTTCAACACCTTATTGTACATAGTCAAAACCACGTTGCAAAATCAGCTAAGAACAATCTCAACACGTAAGTGACCTGAGATTGACTCTTCCCTTGACTGCTCGCAAACTCCTACACAATAACACAGTGTTCTAGTTAATGCATAGCAGATTGTGACAGTAACCCCGAGCTTATAGTTAAACAAAAGATGACTTGTTTCCCCATGCTAATACAATAAAACCAGCCCAAACACTTGGTTGCATGTAGCCACAACAAAAAGTAAGCCCAGATTAGCTTGCTATGTCACTCCAACATTGAGATTTTGCCATTCTCATGAGTTAAATATTAATTAAAATATAAATATTGTAGAAACCAAATTTTCTGTAAAGTTGCTTTGCAACGATTTGTCTCGTAAAAATCACTATACAATAAACATGAATTGAAAAATAGAATGAACACAAGATGCACTGCAAAACATCAATCGCAACAACAATCTCAGCCATTTTTATTACAAAAGTGATTTGACTAACAAATATGGATATGAAAATTAGTTGTTGTATGTGCTATTCAAATTATCTTTAGTTGTGCAAAAAATAGTGACATTTAGGTAAAGGAATCAATTGAAAAATGTGTCATCTTCTGCAACATGAGATCAGCAAATCTCCAAGTAAGCCTTTCAAAGCACCTTTATTTAAAGATTTTTTTTTGCTTCCTCCATGAAGCGTGAGATTTTAAGAACATGTCTAGAGCTCTACAGACTTACTTTGGTGTCCGCGCAGGCTTTGCCCTTACTGTACTCCTTGTGGCTGGCTCTTTTGTCCAGTTTCCCCCAGAGGCCTTTGGCCTTCCAGTAGGTGACGGCAGCTTTCAGGCTGCTGTAGAAGTCCCTGTGGTCCGAGAGGTTCAGCTCCAGCTGCCTGCAGAGGATGCTGAAGGCCTGCAGGGTGCCTTTACAGGTAGTGGCCTGCACAAAGTTCTCAAACAGCTGGCCAGCCTGAGATGTACGCTCGTCCTCAGTCTCCCCCATTCTTCCTCTTTTATCTCACTCTTTCCCTCTGTTGACGATATTCAGTCAGGGGTTGGTTGGTGCAGGCATTCCTTTTCAAGACTAGAGAAAGAAAAGGAAAGAGAGGGTTTTATTTGTTTCTACACATGGACCAAAGTGCCATAAGTTTCATTATCAGCAATCGACCATCAATATGGGAAAAAAAAATGGGTATACAGTCCATTGAAATGAAATAAAAATGGTAGGCAGTTCACATCGCCTACATGCATTTACTGCTTTAGGGCTCTGATTGCAGCCTTTCAATGCTGTTTGTATATAAAGGTCAATTACATCAATAAAACTGCACTGTCCTTATAAGAATTCGGGATATACACAGCTACATAATTTCATAAAAACAGGGGTTTTAAAACTGGGATTAAACGCTGTTCCTGTGGCTCAAGTGGCAGAGCATTGTGTTAGCAGCACAATGTTGTGGGTTCGATACCCAGGGAACATGTTAGGTAAAAAATGTTAGCCTGAATGCACTGTAAGTCGCTTTGGATAAAAGTGTCTGCTAAATGCATAAATTTAAACTGAAAATGTAAATGAAAAAAAAAAAATAATAATAATAATTCACCAAATAATTTGGTATAACGCATAATACTTAATAGTAAATAATAAAAAAAATAAAAAGAATATACAATACATTAAAAGCAAAAAGATCAATAAATATGTACAATTATGTATTTATTTGTATTAAGTATGAAAGTAAACCTAAAAAAGAATGACAAAATAAAAGCCAATTGTAAACAATTATTTTATTTGGTTGTTTTTCAAAAATGACTTGAGAAATGTGGTGTCACATGCAAGGGGAATATTTGGAATTTTGTTTGTTTGTTTGTTTGTAAGGATTAAAGAAAGGAAGAAATATTCAACAGCTGGAAAATCAAGTCAACCATCCAAACTAATACCTAATAACAATGTATAGGTACACAGCAATCTTTGGCTATCTGGACCAACAGACAATGCCTTGGGGAAAAAATTAAATACTGCTGGAAAATCAAGAAAAAAAAATGCTCTAGATGTTCAGCTTAAAGACACAAAAAAGTTGGCATGTGCTTTAAAATAGGCCAGAAGAGTCACATGCTTGATAGGATTAATGCATGCAGTGCAAACGGGACAGAACAAAGAAATACTTAACTAGAATCAGGACACCAAGATTGGCCCAGTTGTAGACAACCTGCAAGCCAGAAAATATTTGCACGCACTAAGAGCTGCCAAAACATTCTGCAAAATGTATCCACAGAGTGTAAACAATAGTATCATGCATTTCTCAATGTGTCCTTCAGGTAAATGGACTGAGGAAATCAATCCTCTTCCAGTCTCGAATGAAGAGTTGATTTGGGATTGAAACCAGACTGAGCGCACTATGTGAATGATTTGAATGCGTGTTTTCGGAAATCATCTGAATGAGTGAGCAGACTTGTTGAAAGCTTGAGCCCAATAGCAGTCTTGTAGCTTTCTCTCCGTTAACACTCCTGAGGGTCACTTGAGTCTCACCGACCTAATCAAATCTGGCAGCTGGCAAGACCTTCTCATTTATCTGCAGAGTGGCATTAGGTGCTCTCTCCTGATTCATTAGTGTGGCCACGTCCACAGTCTGTTACCATTATCACTGGTCACTCTCAAAATACACACACACGAACACACACAAAAATATAGCATGACTCAAATTCCTTGTCCTTGAATTCTCCAAGGACTAATTAAAGCTATTCATTTTTTACATGTCACCAATGGTCAGTGCAGCCAATGCAAGGTGGGAAAGTTCCCATTGCTAAATTTAACCATGCTGAAAATGCAGTAGGGGATATTTCTTGAAGCAAGACGTGCCAAGAAAGTTGTCCTGTCAGAAAATCAAAATTGTGTGCGAGTAAAAAAGCAAGACAGGGCTCATTTAGAAGCTACAAATCAGATCGTGTCTCTAGGAACACCCTCTCAACAGATGACACAACTGCAAGCAAGGGAATTCAAGTTAACACCCTTTGCCATTGCCTTCAAAGATATTTTTCAACAGGATCATGCACATTTTCCCATCCTGTCTATCATTAATAGTCATTGAAAACTAGTATATGCTAATGTCACAGTGATTGTCAAGCATGTTGACTCCGACAGCTCAGACCTGCAGTCTCCCAGCATAAGGTCTTGACAGATCTTTTTGCAGGAGCTTCAGCTTAGAGAAACAATCAAAGGGTTCAAACACGTACAAGTGGATTCAGCAGAAAGAGGCACCACTTCAAAGTGGAATTCCTAATAGCCAACATTCCTACAACACAAAGATTAATCTTGTGACCTACAGGAGCACACAAACAGGAAGTTGATCTTCTCTACTATGCTCACGTCACCAAGGCTGCATTTATAATAATAATACATTTTATTTAAAGGCGCCTTTCAGGGCACTCAAGGACGCCATACAGTTGAGTGGTGGTGATAAAATCAACACATTAATACAACAAACAACAATTATTGACATTAAATTGTTTAAAATTGATCAGAGAAAACCAATTTAAACAGGTGAGTTTTAAGACATGATTTAAAAGTAGTCAGTCTGAATTCCAGAGATTATGAGCAGCACATCTAAATGCCCTAGACCCCATATAGTGGCTAAACGAGCAGAAGGTACAACAAGTGGAACAGATGAAGAAGATCTGAGAGTACACCTCTGGACGTAAATAAGAAGCAAATCAGAGAGATATTTGTGGTGCACAATTATGAAGAGCTTTGAAAGTGAGAAGTAAAATCTTATGATCTACTCAATATTTAACAGGAAGCCAGTGAAGATGGTAGAGAACTGGAGGGATATGCTCAATGGAGGAGGTTCTAGTAATTATATGGGCAGCTGAATTCTGGACCAACTGAAGTGTGTGAAGGAGTTTGTTAGGTAGCCCAAAGAGAAGAGTTACAGTAATCAATGCGCGAGGTAACTAGATCATGCACAAGAACAGCTGTGGAATTTGGGGGTCATTTGATAAAACCCACAATAAAAACAGTAATCCTGTAACATATTACTACAATTCAAGATATTTTTTCCATTTGTATTTGTATACACACACACACACACACACACACAGGTGCATCTCAAATTAGAATGTCGTGGAAAAGTTAATTTCAGTAATTCAACTCAAATTGTGAAACTTGTGTAGTTGAAGTCTTTGGTTCTTTTAACTGTGATGATTTTGGCTCACATTTAACAAAAACCCACCAATTCAATCTCAACAAATTAGAATATGATGACATGCCAATCAGCTAATCAACTCAAACACCTGCAGAGGTTTCCTGAGCCTTCAAAATGGTCTCTCAGTTTGGTTCACAAGTGCCGCGTTTCCAACGAAATTACCCGGAACATTTGTACCAGGAACTTTTTTCTCCCCAGACCTGTTGCTTTCTGCGTTTCCACCGCGGTGTAAAGTACCGGGTAGATTAGGCAAATAGACTGGTGATGTAGGTCTGCGCGCGTTTCTCAATACAAAGTACCGCTGATTTAAAATAAATAAAATAAATAAAAAAGTACGCTGATTTTGGACGTGCATCCTCGGTAGTTCAGACTTTGTGCATTCGACTCGGGAGTGTGATGTCGGCGACGACGCGAATCCTGTAATTTTCCTCTCAGTATATTTACAATAAAACGAAATAGGATATCAAATACCACTGCCTCCTTTGGTTTTCATTTAAGCATAATAACAGCTGCAGAAATGTACTTAGTTCAGGGATATGTGTAACGTTATATGCAGCCATTACAATGAAAGAAATATTATATAAATTTGCCTTTTTTATTTTCATTTTAACATATAGATAAATTGAATACAGACCAAAGAAAACCTGTTAGATTTACCCCGCAGCTGAATTATATGTTATGTTTTAACCACTAAAGAGACATCAGAGACAGCGGCACATATCAGAAGGTCTAGCCCAGTGGTTTTCAACCTGTGGGCCGCGGCCCACTGGTATTGTAGGTGGGCCGCCAATTACTAATAAAATAAATAATAATATATTTCATATATATAATTAAATAACAAAAAATAAATATTAAACTGTAACTATGCTTCCACTATTGGAGCTTGCTGATTGGTTTAAGAATAAACCGCCAATTTATCTTAGATATTTTTGCTGCATATGCTACAGAACAACAAATTCAAACATGCATAAATGCTGTCAACATGTTCCCTGACTGCCTGCTCCGCTGACTGTCTACCCGCTGCCGAGCTCTGCCTGGATCTGGTTTTCCCGTTTTGCTGAGCGGTGCCAGTCCGAGTTATTTTCTGTTCATTGCCAGTTCATTCTAGGGCTGTGCGATTAATAGAAATCGTCATAAAATAACGATTTGAGCCTGCGCGATTTCTAAATCGCTTTATAGCAAGATTTTCCGCGGCTCTGACCTCCTGCATTATGCTATCTGATCCAATCAGAATGCAGCGCCTACTGCGAGAACAGAACAGACTGAGCATATGCCTAACTCCAGGTTCACACACTGTCTGCGATGCGCCTTTTTTCCGAGCCCATGTTAACGGATCAGAGCGTTCACACTCCACGAGGTAAAAGGCTTTAAATAAAAACGTGCGAAAATTAATATCTAGCACATGAGCATAGAGAGAGTTGTGAGTGCACAGGACACAGTTTAAGTGTGATGAGAAATGTTTTAAGTGCGCACACTCTCTCCGGGTGAGAGCAGCGTGTATCTGAGCAAGCATGTCTGGTTTTGTGACAGAGCAAAAGGAAATCTGTGTGCGAGCGGAGAGATTCGCTCTCGTGCATTATTTTAATGTGCTTTCGCGTTACAATAATGCACTCTCTCTGCTGCTTCTGCACCGCACACATAACTGTATATATTTATATTTTATTTATTTTTTGCCATAAGTCTATAAATGTTGTTACACCTTTAGTGATTATTTTGACTTATGTCTGTTCTAGAGACGTTACAACTTTTTGATAAAGCTCTAATTGGTTTTCTTTTGGAAATATGTTTCAAATTCATCCTGAATGCATTTATGACTGTAAAGCATATATGTGTGCGTCAAAATTGTGATTAAAATCGAAATATCAAAATTGATCAAAGAAATTGCAATGTTTTTTTTCACCATATCGCACAGCCCTAGTCCATTCAATAAATACAGTTAACAATCTAGATTCTGAGTACTAAGTTATTAACCGTACAATAGCGGGGTCAGTTATTATTATTTATTTTTTTTGCAGTGGGCCGCGCAAACATATATGTTTGGATGTGTGGGCCGCGAGTTGAAAAAGGTTGGGAATCACTGGTCTAGCCGAAGTGAGGCTGCTCTCTGCGGATACATGAGGACTGAGCTCCCGCTGATCGAGTGGAGCTCACCGTCTACGAGATCGGCGAAACACATTTTTAAATAGGCGCTGTCTTTATAAATAAACCATAGATTTGAGTTTTAAACAACTACATTCTCGCCTGAAATACTTTTAAAATTACATTTCATGACACAATAACAGTAATATTTGAAAATGATCCGAATAAATGGTGTTTGAACTCAACCAATGCTGCGTGAACTCAGATCGCTTTGGCTACTGCAATTTTCCCCTCAGTATATTAACAATAAAACGAAATAGGATATAAAATACCACTGCCTCCTTTCGTTTTCATTTAAACATAATAACAGCTGCAGAAATATACTTAGTTCAGGGATATGTGTAATGTTATATACAGCCATTGCAATGAAACGAAATATTATATAGACTTGCCTTTTTTATTTTCATTTTAACATATAGATAAATTGAATACAGACCAAAGAAAACCTGTTAGATTTACGCCGCA
Source organism: Carassius carassius (assembly GCF_963082965.1). Classification (NCBI taxonomy): domain Eukaryota; kingdom Metazoa; phylum Chordata; class Actinopteri; order Cypriniformes; family Cyprinidae; genus Carassius; species Carassius carassius. The sequence goes on along the minus strand of NC_081804.1, from coordinate 8,211,817 downwards.
GCTGAATTATATTTTATGTTTAACCACTAAAGAGACATCAGAGCCAGCGGCACATATCAGAAGGTCTAGCCGAGAAGAGGCTGCTTCTGGTCGGATGGATGATCACTGAGCTCCCGCTGATCGAGTGGAGCTCACCGTCTTCGAGATCGGCGAAACACATTTTTAAATAGGCGCTGTCTTTATAAATAAACCACAGATTTGAGTTTTAAACAACTACATTCTCGCCTGAAATACTTTTAAAATTACATTTCATGACACAATAACAGTAATATTTTGAAAATGTTGATCTGAATAAATGGTGGCTGAACTCAACCAATGCTGCGTAAACTCAACCAATCAGCATGTTTAGCGCCAAAGTCCCGACCCCGAAAGTTCCGGAACTTTGAAAAAGTACCACCTCGCCAGCAGGGACTTTCTGAGGGGCTTTTTTTTACCCGGAACTTTATTTAGTTCCTGGTTCCTGCGGTTCAAACACACCAAGTACCAGGCCAAAGTCCCTAGTTCCTGGGTAAAGTTCCTGCGGTGGAAACGCGGCATAGGCTACACAATCATGGGGAAGACTGCTGATCTGACAGTTGTCCAGAAGACAATCATTGACACCCTTCACAAGGAGGGCAAGCCACAAACATTGATTGGCAAATAAGCTGGCTGTTCACAGAGTGCTCAAGCATGTTAACAGAAAGTTGAGTGGAAGGAAGAAGTTTGGAAGAAAAATATGCAAAACCAACCGAGAGAACTGCAGCCTTATAAGGATTGATTCAAGAATTTGAGTGAACTTCACAAGAAATTGACTGAGGCTGGGGTCAAGGCATCAATAGTCACCACACACAGACGTGTCAAGGAATTTGCTGAACCACAGACAACATCAGAGGCATCTTACCTGGGCTAAGGAGAAGAAAGACTGGACTGTTGGCCAGTGGTCCAAAGTCCTCTTTTCTGATGAGAGCAAGTTTTGTATTTCATTTGGAAACCAAGGTCCTAGAGTCTGGAGGAAGGGTGGAGAAGCTCATAGCCCAAGTTGCTTGAAGTCCAGTGTTAAGTTTCCACAGTCTGTGATGATTTGGGGTGCAATGTCATCTGCTGGTGTTGATCCATTGTGTTTTTTGAAAACCAAAGTCACTGCACCCGTTTACCAATAAATTTTGGAGCACTTCATGCTTCCTTCTGTTGATCAGCTTTTTGAAGATGGTGATTTCATTTTCCAGCAGGATTTGGAACCTGCCCACACTGCCAAAAGCACCAAAAGTTGGTTAAATGACCATAGTGTTGGTGTGCTTGACTGGCCAGCAAACTCACCAGACCTGAACCCAGAGAATCTATGGAGTATTGTCAAAAGGAAAATGAGAAACAAGAGACCAAGAAATGCAGATGAGCTGAAGGCCACTGTGAAAACCTGGGCTTTCATACCACCTCATCAGTGCCACAAACTGTTCACCTCCATGCCACTCCGAACTGAGGCAGTAATTAAAGCAAAATGAGCCCCTACCAAGTATTGAGTACATGTACAGTAAATGAACATACTTTCTAGAAGGCCAACAATTCACTAAAAGTTTATATATTTTTTAATTGGTCTTATGAAGTATTCTAATTTGTTGAGATGAAGTGAATTGGTGAGTTTTTGTTAAATGTGAGCCAAAACCATCACAATTAAAAAGAACCAAAGACTTAAACTACTTCAGTCTGTGTGTATTAAATTTAATACACAAGTTTCACAATCTGAGTTGAATTACTGAAATAAATTTACTTTTCCATGACTTTATAATTTATTGAGATGCACCTGTATACACACACACACACACACACACACACACACACACACACACACACACACACACATAAATACATACATACATACACACATTACACACACACACACAAGCAGTCATTCATGTTTGTAGGGAAAGTAAACCCTACTGAGTCAATATGGATTAGTTGTTTACAGCCTGAAGTAAAAGACTATTACAGTACAGGAAAACAAAAGTAACCAGAGAGCAATGCTGCTATGGAAGCGTATGGGTAGCAATATTCAATTTGGGATGTAATATGCAAAATGACAATGCAAAACGTAAAATGACAATGCATTTCTGTATTTACATTTACATTTTCCAATACATTTGTGCAACGTTTGGTGCAAAATGAAAATGAAAATTAAATTACATAATTTTCATTTGCCATTTCATACACCAGTTTTAATATGTAAAATGAAAACTAATTTTAATGCTTTATAAGTTGCAAAATTAAAATGAAAATGTATTACAGAAATGATTAGATATGTATAACATGTTCAAGCAAAAACTGTGGCAAAATTATCATTTAAATGCTATTTTTCTTAAATGCATTACTTACAGTCAAGACACTTACGATTGCATTTTCATTCAGTGTCCCGCAATGAATGTAGCAAAATTCAATGTGCACATTGAAAATGCATTCCGAGACGATCACGTGTCCGCCCCCTCCCGCCATGTCAATCACTGCGTGAACAAGGCGGGGCTTGCAGAAGGTCAAGAGACTCAAATCTCAAGAAGAGGATTCAAGTGAGAGAACATGGACAAGACCGTTGGTCCATGTACGTTTTGATCATTTCGGTTTATGGCTTCAATATTTCATTCACACTTGTGGGCGGCGCTGAAGCACTCCTTTCATCTGATTGGTTTAATCGCTCCACCTTCAGCTCGGTCTTTTTTTTTATTCTTTCAGGCAGAATAAGAGGCAGTGCGAGTGCGGCACTGTAATGTCTGAAACCACCACTCACTGTTAATTAGCATAATATTTGAATCAGATGTAGCTGGGCACATAATTCGTGCTGACGAGACCTGCAAATTATTTCTAGGTTGTAGTATTGTATGAATATTGTCCCACTGATAAATACAGTGCAAATAGTTCTCTCTCTTTGGAAAAAAGTGACGTGGAAATAAAAATCAATAGACTGAACAGTTCCATGTCTGTAACATTTACCACTCTCATCTTTTAAGTTATAAGGCACTAGGTATGTGTGTGTGACATTAATAAATAATTGTAAAAATTAATATTGTTACATTTCTGAAATAAAAATAGTAAAATTAGCTCTATGCTGCTCAGTGCTCCTGTAGCCTACCCCAGAGCACCCTCTCGCGGCTGTAGACAGTAATGTTTTCTCTTGGTTCTGAATAAATGCGACTTATAGTCCAGTGCGACTTATATATGTTTTTTTCCTCGTCATGACGTATTTTTGGACTGGTGCAACTTATAAAGAAAAATACGGGTAACATTATTATTATTATTTATTATGAGAGTAATTGACACAGACTAGAACTTTAATGTTTCACCAAATTCAGCTCAGATCTTCAGACTCGTCTGACTTGTGTTGCTGTATAACTGGCCAGACTTACCTTCCCAAAAAATCCTATTTAATTTTATTTCATAAATTTAACTATATTTTTTTCCACTTCACTGTTATCCAAGGAGACAGAACTATTTGCACTGTTTTTATCAGTGAGACAATATTTATACAATACAGTAACCTAGAAATAATTTAACGGGGTGTCTTGCAAGTCGCAGCAACACGAATTATGTGCCCAGCATCATCGGATTCAAATATTATGCTAATTGACAGTGAGCGGTGGTTTCAGACATTACAGTGCTTGACTCGCACTGACTCTTATTCTGCCTGAAAGGATGCAGCGCCGCCCACAAGTGCGAATGAAATATTGAAGCCATAAACCGAAATGATCAAAACGTACACGGGCCAACGGTCTTGTCTGTTCTCTCACTTGAATCCTCTTCTTGAGATTTGAGTCTCTTGACCTTCTGCAAGCCCCGCCTTGTTCACGCAGTGATTGACATAGCGGGAGGGGGCGGACACGTGATCGGCTCAGATTGCATTTTCAATATGCACATTGAATTTTGCTACATTCATTGCGGGACATTGAATGAAAATGCAATCGTAAGTGTCTTGACTGTGAGTGTTAATGCATTTAAGAAAAATAGCATTTAAATGATAATTTTGCCACAGTTTTTGCTTGAACATGTTATACATATCTAATCATTTCTGTAATACATTTTCATTTTGCAACTTATAAAGCATTAAAATTAGTATTCATTTTACATATTAAAACTGGTGTATGAAATGGCAAATGAAAATTATGTAATTTAATTTTCATTTTCATTTTGCACCAAACGTTGCACAAATGTATTGGAAAATGTAAATGTAAATACAGAAATGCATTGCCATTTTACATATTGCATTGTCATTTTGCATATTACATTCCAAATTGAATATCGCTACCCATATGCTTCCATATGCTGCTGCCTTGGAGAGTTTGGTTACACCCGTTCAGGTGACGTTGGTAAATGTTAGCCAGCTGACCTATATGACACAAGCATATTGCGTAGCTGATACAAATACAGGACCGGAGAAAGCTTTTTTTTTTGGACACATACAGTATATTTGGTAATGGTATAACACATAAATTGAAATTAGGGATTCAAAATATCTTATCTTATATTATATTCTTTTAAATATAGCTCTTAACTAACAAGTAATTATCATAACGAAACATCTAGAAAGAAAGAAAAAAAATGCAGAAGCAAAATCAGCTATTTTGGGAACATGGTTCCTGAGAATGATATACAATCACTCTCGTTCCAACAAATTCCGCAAAGCCGCAAAACGGCACAACTTATCATTCGTTAGGGCATAATGAAGGGGAAGATATAGGTCCAACCCATAATGAGTTCTCTAGAGTAATGCCTTTAGTAGAGATTTGGTCAAGTGAACTGGGCAACACCCATGAGTAACCAGGAATCCCTATCAAAGTCATCAAAATCAACGGCAGACCTACTATTCCCATTAGATATAACCGCTATATACTGCGTGTTGGTGTGCAAAACAAACATTTGCAAAGAATGCACCCTGAAGCATTTACTTGAAAATTTCAGAGGAAACATCATGGATGAACAAGATCTGAATAATCTGTAGAGTAAGATGATGCATCATCCAAAAGCAGCTTGTTGCACATGATTAAATCTAGCCATACTGCTGTATTAATGTTATGAATTTCTGTCTGAAAAAAAAAAAAAAAAAGGTAATTGACTTTTTCATTATTACTACTCCATATCGAACAAGTTCAGAGGTTCAGTTCTCGTAATTGCGACTTTTTTAGTGGAGGAATCACTTTAAGAATTTTTTTTTTCAGCTGATGAATGATTAAAACACTGACAGCCAATCAGAATCTATCCTGCTTTAAAAGACAACAGAACTGCAGCATGTGCTTAGAATAAACAGAACGTTTATCGTTCTTGATGTTAATATGCTTTTACTTTTATTTTTCACTCTGAGGCAGACATAGACATCCATATAACATGGAGAATCATTCGGGTGGTTCCTGCTCAGAATAGACGCGTCTCAAGTTTCAAGTTCTACCATGGTGAGATCTATAGCTGTGCAGTGCAATGTACAGCAGGTTCAAAGCCTCGACAGTAGGCTAATGAAGTCCTGGGGAACATAATCCTACTTTTAAAACGGAGTCATCTTTCCATAGATATGACTTTTTTAAAAACTCTTTTGAGCTTCTTCTGAGATTCCATCAGATACTGTACACTGCAGACATCAAGATTTCTGGCAGCATCTTTAACTGTCTGATCCAATTGTGTGGATGATATGATCCCTTCGATAACAAACCAACAACTTTCCACTTCCTCTAACATTCTCTAACCTACTGGGAACAGAAGGAATGATTATAAAGGAAACATGGAGGAGGAATTTAAAGACTTTGAATGTGACGCCGCTCCAGACAAGCATTTCAAATGTCAACACACCCAATCGGTTTCAACTCAAAAAAGTTTGTTTACTCTGGAATAGTCTTTCCGTTAAACTACAACAGGATGACCAACTGTAAACCATATATTTCACTGGAATGAACAAATTTAGGCAAACTCTAGTCTCATACACTGCCATTTCACAAATGGAAAACTCTTAGTAACATTTACAATGACATGCCAAACTACATATCTGGAGGTAAATAAAGTCAACTGGGTATTGATATAAATGGTTCAACTTCAACACTTTAAGTATCAATCCTCTCAAGATATCAAATGTCACCTTGAAGCAACTCTATAAATAAGGGGGGTACAGATGCTCTTCTCAGCTGGGTTATGAAAAACTACAAACCACTTTGAGAAGCATTATTGCTTCCACTTGAACCAGCTGGAGTCTGATCAACCAGCCAGTAGGGTTGTTTTATTGTGAACGGCCCTGCCTTCACCTTAAGCAAATCAGTGTTGCAAATTGGAGGGAATGTGAAACCGAATCCAACAGAAGAATATATGCAATTCCATTAAAAAAATAAATAAATAAACTGTATTTTACTGAGACTGCCATATTGTGATATACTACCCATATGAAACACATGATGGCATCATGGCCATTTTTAACTGAACTTCCACAAAGATTTTTATAGTATCTTCAAAAATTCCAAAATACTGGGAATGAACTAAAAGCTGAGAGGAGCACCGACAGCATGTGTGTTGGCCCTTTGGCTGGTCATTTTTTTGGTCCACCGCCTCATGAACTTCTCTGCAACTTCATAATTTACAAATGGACTTCATTTCTCACAATATTGACTTCAATGAGAACTGTAACTTTCTAACAATTGCAATTTTATTTTGGACAACTGCAACTTTATTACTCAAGGCTGCAATTCTATATCTCACAATAAAAAAAAAAATATTTTTCACAATTTGCAACTTTCTCAAACAACTTTGTTATAGTTGCAGCTTTATTCCTCATTATCGTAACTATCTCACAACTGCGACTTGATCATATTCATATCTTTAATACTATCTCTTCATTGTGACTCTCACAACTGCAACTTTATTTCTGACAATTGTGACTCAGTTTGCAACTTTTTTCACAATTTCAACTTTATTTCTCAAAATCGTGTCTATTTCTACCATTTGCTTTTTTATTTCTCACATTCTATGGTTTGCACTCTATCTGCCATGTGCCTTGCACGGCTTTATTCAACTTTATTTTTATAATATGTCTTTTTTTACATGCCCTTATTGTATAGTTGTATCTTATATTTTATATTTGATCTAGATTTTTAGGCTCTACTATAGGAGTTATCTGTATGCACCAAGTGTCTGAGAGTAACGCAATTTCAATTCTCTGTATGTATGTACTGTACATTTGGAAGAATTGACAATAAAGCAGTTGACTTGATTCTCTATTTATTTCTCACATTTGCTTCATTTCCCACATTTCCTTTTTTTGTCCCATTTTCTCAATTTCTTACATTTGCAACTTATCTGCGCATTTCTCCTCATGCCTGTGGTGAAGCTTTGGTTGATTCAACACATGATATGATATGAAAGAAAACCGCCATAGTTCTAGTTTATTTCTGTCTTTCTCTGTGCTCACAATGGCCCTTATAAGTCAAAGGCATATTCCAGTAAGAGCAGACTGTGTAACATGACTGTTTTAACCTATAGGCAGCAGAGGGACAACAACACATACAAAAGCTCTCATAAACAACCACATGATTAATCTGCAAGCAAGATTATACAGATCAAGAAAAAAGCAAACATCTAATGGTGCATTTCACACATTGCGTTATTAAAGCCCATATAAAAGCTAAAGCGTCTTAAACTTCAGGAGCATTGCTGGAAAATTAGGCTATAGACACGGCTTACAAAATAAGAACATATTTATCTGTGTAAGTCATTACACGTGTTCATTACAAAAGACAGAAGAAACATCTGCAGAGTAAATAAAGCAAGTGATTCATCAACCGAGACACAATTGATGCCAGTCTGAGCCTGTTGATCTCTATAGTCTGAGCAATTCACACTAACAAGGAGTAATCCTGGACAACATGGAGAAAATAACAGTCCAGTCTGACCAAAACTCTACACATCACAGAAGTAAGGAAACTTCCAAAAGAAACACCATCAACATTGGAAAATGCTTAATGGTCAAAACATCTCTATCAACATCTTCACACCAGTCAACTGTTTACCTCAACTCTCTCGAGAGACTTTCATGGAAAATCTATTTGTTAACCAAGTTTTTGAGCATTCTAGCAGGTTTCTAGATTGCAGTCCATTTTGGACCAGCAACATATAGCTTAAAGTGGTCCTTCAGATGGATTTCCCAATAGTGAATGTTATCAGTTTAGCCAATGACTGTATCAGACAACCGATAATATTACAATCATCATGCTTTCGTGCTGTTTTGGCATTATCTAAGAGATAAACTACAAACCAAACCCAGACAGCTGACAAGCACTCCAAAGGCTGCAGTAAATTATTTACACCATCCTTGAAAGTAACCTGGCTAAGATGTAATCAAACACCTGACTGGATATCCAATACAAACTTGCCATTATTTATTTGTTAATTTATTACTGTAATACATATCGAACACATTTATTTGTTTTAACATTACACAGTTATTTTCATATGCATGTAATCTGTGTGTCAACAGAGTAGCCTATTCTGTCAACGCAGCGCGTGCCTAATATAGCGCGTTCCCTGACACGCGCTCAAATGAGAACAGCAAACTTACTTTTTCCGCTGTAATGTGACTTTCAGCAGAATCTGTTTGACAGTGGTCGATATTATCCGTATAGCGTATCTGAGCTCTAACGTTTGTCACGCACAACATCTCATGATTCCTTTCACTCGGTTGTCGATATCAGTCTCGCTCGCGACTCACTGGCTCTTTATGCGCCTTATATTAGAGGCGGCGCTTCTCGTGACGACAAATGGGAAGTTCAGATAAACTTATGAGGCAAATCCCATTGTTATTTTTTTTAGCAGTCGTCTGCACTTCATTCTCAAGTGTCTTGAAGGTTTCAGTTTAGGAAAGCTGTCATGTAAAAATGCTTTACACATTAAAACATAAGAAACTACAGGCGTTCCAGGTTTTTACAATTTTGTGTTGCGAAATATTAATTAATAGCTTAGGACAAATCGAAATATTCATCTTGCAATCATATTCAAAATAGTTTTTATGTCCATTGCACAACACAAAACTATGCATGCATTTGGAATATTACCCAATTTTTTGTATTGTCCAAAAACGCATGAATTATCGAGCCCTACAGCGATTTGTCCCCCCATCAACAATATGCTACGGTAGTATACAAGCAGCACTGTTTAATCACACACACATGCTGGCAGGTGTTTGATTAAGACAGGCAGCGAATGAGTGGAGAACGAGATGTACTCTGTCGCCATCTACTGGATTATTAAAGTATGTGCACATACTCCATGCACATTGAAAGGCGAAGTGCAATGAGATATATATGAAAAATATACCTTATACAGTCTATGGTCTATACCCAACAAACACAGAACGTTCCCCTAACCGTCCCATTAGGTTATTTTTTTTGGGAATCAAATAAGAACGTTCTAGGGACCAAAAGTTGTTAGCTGGGTATGGAACAAAAACAGACTATTTAATGTTAAAACAATGAGCTGTAATAATCGATTTGGACTGAAAGCCCAGCTGTGACTACGCAGGCTATTATAAATCATTATAAATATTGCTTGAAATTTATTAAAAAGTTAAATTAAAATGTTAAATATGATAAAGCCTATTATTAACATTTTATTGTACTCACCAAGGCTGCATTTATTTGATCAAAAATACAGTAAAACAATAATATTGTGAAACATTACAATCTAAACTGTGCAGGACACCCCGTTTGGGCACCCCGATCTAAAATAACTGCTTTTTATTTTAATATATTTTAAAATGTCATTTATTCCTGTTATAGGAAAGCTGAATTTTCAGCAGCCGTTACTTTACCATTTAGTGTCACATGATCCTTCAGAAATCATGAATAGTTTTTATCAAACAGTTTTTGCTGCTTATTATTTTTGTGGAAACTGTGATGCATTTTTTTTTCAGGATTCTTTTATGGATTGAAATAAAGTTTATTGAACAGCGTTTCTCTGAAATAGCAAAGGGATTTATAATTTTACAAATTATTTTTGTAATTTTGATCATTAATGCAATAATTAATATTATTCATCTTCTTCTTATTATTATTATTATTATTACTTAAGTATATCACGGGTTCTATAAAAAATATTAACCAGTAATAAATAAATAATATTTAAGCCCCAGGATCTTGTGACACTGAAGACTGGGGCAATGGCTGTTGAGTCGTGTAATGACAGCCATCACATCAATTATATTCTAAAATATATTAAAATAAAAAACACAGTTGCTTTTGTCGAGCTAGCATAGGTATACTTTTTATTTGTTTCCATAATTTTTAAAAGCCAGTGTGCTGTCGCTTTAACAATTGAACCATTCGACGCCAAAACCTTTTCCGGTCTTTTTCCCCCCTCACAAATTTCCAAATAATCCACGTCCCAGGCACAGACAGGGTCTGTGATTCCCGCCAGGCGTGACTAGGCTAAGCACAAAACGATGCTGAAATTTGTGATATTATCCCTTTGCGCGTGGTTTGTAGTGGGCAGCTCAGTTCACACTCACAGAGGGGGACACCTGGACATCACCGGTGCCCTGGAGGAGCATTGGGCGCAGGGACAAACCACTTTAAACGAGATGTTCAAGGAAGTGGAAAAACTGATGGAGGACACGCAGCAAAAACTAGAGGAGGCTGTTCACCAGGTATGACTAGATTAAAAAACAATCCTAGTAGATTAACATGTGAATTTCGTTTTGCGCCAAGCTGCTTTACTGTACTGGATGATTATCGCTGACCGAATCGTAAACGAATTGTCCTTTTGAGTCGAATCTCTTCATTGGCTCTTTTTAAACCGGTTCATCTGAGCGAACCGAGTCAACAGATATGGTTTTTAATAAAAAATGTTTTAAAATGTGCAAAATGTTTACCGATGTAGCCTCATTTTAGTAGTGTTCAGCGGAATTTTAAGAATATTTTGCTTGAGTCATTTAGCAGACGCTTTTATCCAAAGCGACTTACAAATAAGGACAATGGAAGCAGTCAAAATCAACAAAAGAGCAAAAACTAAACTGTGGAACATACAATTTCAACAAATAGTATTATTAATAAAACTTATTCGAAAACACACACACACACACACACACGTTATATGTAATGTCACCGAGTCGTTTAAACTGATTCTTTGAAATGAGCCGATTCGCTAAAATGAATCGTAATTTTTATATCCGATTTTGCAACTTATAGTTAGAATCACAATCAAAACATTCACATCAATTACTATGAATCTTATTTGAATCAGATGGAGAATGAGTCTTCAAAATCGTTGCTACATGGACGCAACTTTCCAGCCAGTTTTCTCAATGAAACTACGAAAGTGATCAAGGTTGGAAATCGGACTGTCCAGCTGATAGAGAGAATCGACAAGGTATTTCTTATTTATTCTACTCCGTTTATTGGCTTGTACTGGATCTGATTTCGCTTTTTATATACACTATATTGCATTAACAGAACTGCCCTGTGTTTATATGTCTTCGTGCCTTTGTATATTGCTATGCCTTGTATAACTAACACCTGGTTTTCCTCTAGGAAACAGATAATAAGACTGGAAAGACTAATTTTTCCAGAACTCTCATTCAGAACACTGAACGTTGGAATGAAGTAGATCACGTGAGTCTATTTCTCATCTATATCTTTAATATCTATTACTTTAAGTTGTTGTATGTAATCTAATTTCTGAAAAGTGGCCTGGGTTGTTAAACGGATATAAAACGTTCAGTGCACACATCCTGGTAAGTAAACATTTGCTGCATTGGTCACTCTGGGCAGCGCTATGAACCCTGGAGTGAGTTTGTCGTCACCTAGGCAACATGGTTAAATTTAAATAAAAAAAAAAATATAAATATATATTTAGCAGATGCTTTTATCCAAAGCGACTTACATTGCATTCAGGCACATGCGTTCCCTGGGAATCGAACCCACAACCTTGCTCTGCTAACGTGAGTTTATTTATTAAAACCAACATGGATTTTCCACTTCACAAGTCATCAAACTAGAATCCTCTGTTTGCTTGGGAAACACGTGGCACATCATTACGGAGACTTTTCTAAACAGAGGGTCCTAGTTTGAGAGGGTCCTCTTTCTGCTTGTGTTGCACTGTTGCTGTGGTTACCACAGACTAAAATATAAGCTTTTATTTCTTATAAGGCTATTACAAATTAGTCCTTTAAACCCTGGATCTTTCAACATAAACACAGTATGTCTTTGTTTTCAAAACTAAGTGTGATGTTTTTACTTCCAATTCTTTTGAATTACAGTCTAACTCTGTCGAACAGCTTTTGATTTAAATAAATTATATCTACTGCATTATATCTATTCCAGAGTAAAAACATTACATGTATGGTCATTATGCATTTCCACAAAAGTTTAACAGGCGGCAGTGTCATTAGAGGCTCTTTGGCCAGACAGTCTCCTGGCTCCATGACAATAAATGGTGAAATTAGAACAGCTGGAAAAAATGCATGGGTAATTGGTGCACTGGGAATGTGTGGTGGAGAGTTAGTGCTAGAGGCCATCTCACCATGAGGCAGCACTCAGTGGTTTCTCTCTCGGCTTGCACAGCAGCAAATGTGAGCTCAAAGTTAAAAGATAAGCATTATATGTTAGGGATAAAAATATACAGCCAGTCATTATTGCAAAATGTATCCCATAAATTAACAGTAAATAGATTATTACATGTATTACAAGACAACTAACCAAGTGGAATCAATTTTATATATATATGAATGGAAGGCTACATCCTAAAATTCAATTGATCAGTACTGACTCTTTTTATTTCTGTTTATTTTCGTTAATTTAAATGTGTGCAGCCTTTGTCGGCTGTAGCCTTCCGTTTGCGAGACTCCCATAGATAAGCTTTGTTGAACTGAAAATGGAATTCTCTTGATGGAATTCCCAACGCCTCAGAATCTATTCTTTTTAGAGTCGATTCCCAGCCCTGGCCGTAACTGAGGTGAAGGGTGTAGCTTGGCTCTGATGTTGACTGCTGAGTGGTTGTTCGCTGTTACAGCTCTCACAGTATTCAAGTACTGAGATGGATTTCTGCACCTCCACTTCTGTAAATGTGGAATTAATTATGACACCGATGACGACGTTTGTCTCCTGTTTGTCTATATTGCACCACAGGCCACTTCTCTATTCTTCATCCAGTTTGTTTGTAAATATTTTCTGCACAGTGGAAATGTTAATCATATTACGTCTTATTTCCCACCTTTTCCTTAAGTCACAAAATTTGCATCATATCAAGTTCCAGGGTCTCTAACAAAGTACAAGCACACAAATGACTCTTTCTGATAAAACATTATAATGAGGAGGATGTTCCAGGCAACAAAAATGTGGTTTTCAGTTATTTTTAATCCCCAACTGAATTTCTATCTGGGAGGCAAAACACTTCATTGGAATTTCATGACCTAAAGTCCAAAACCAAACTTGCTATTACAGTATTTTCTTTTCTTTAAGCAACCTGCAGCATTGTCTCCAAACTAAAGTTAAGACACACTGCTGTAGGTTGCTTAAAGAAAAAGTTCCCCCAAAATAGAAAAAAAGGAAAACACCATCATCATGTACTCACCCTCATGTCGTTCCAAACCTCTATGACTGACATTCTTTTGTGTAACCCAGTTGAAGACATTTAGCTGAATGTCCAAGCTGCTCTTTTCTATATAGTGAAAGTGAATGGTGACTGAACGATGTACTCTATGTTATGAGTTATGATGTCTTATCCTGAACCACCAGGGTTTATTGAATTAATAGGGATCCTTGGGATGTCTGCTCAGCTGTAAGTGTAATAACAGTGTTTCTGTAATATATGTCAGGTTCATTCTTGTTCATTCAGGAGTGCATGATTGATGAGGACTGTGGGGACGGCAGCTTCTGCCTGTATGAAATCATGACCTCAAAATGTGTCCTGTGCCAGACAACTAATATGGTCTGTGCTCATTTTGTTCACTCCATCCATCCATCCATCCATCCAGATATGTTATATGTATTAATTAAATGTAAATTACATCAGAAAATTGTATACATATATAATTTTAAAAAGTAAAGTTTTTATATTTTATGCATTTATAATTGTATTTGTAAAATATTGTGTATATATTGATTGTTTAAAATGGTTTAGATTAGAATCTATTAATTTGTAAATTATATACATTATATATGTAAATATATACTTATATTTTGAATATATATAAAAGTATTTACATTAAATTTATATATATATATATACACACACACACACACACACACACACACACACATATATATATACACACACACACACACACATGAGTATATATAATTGTATAATTGCTATTTTATATGCTATTTAAATGTATGTGTGTATATGTGTGTTGTTAAAAAGTAAAAAAAAAAAAAATTATTGAATTATATTTAAATTTTATATAGTTTTTTTTTTGTGTATATAGTGTATATTGAATTGTTTAATTGCTAATGTTTAATGGTAAATTCCTTTTCTGCTTCTTGAATTGTCAGGAGTGCACGAAGGACGTGGAGTGTTGTGGAGATCAGCTGTGTGTGTGGGGTGTTTGTTCTCAGAACAGAACTAAAGGACAATCTGGAACCATCTGTCAGTACCAGAGCGACTGCAGTCCTCAACACTGCTGCGCCTTTCACAAAGGTTCTTAAATCTTTGTTTAGATTATCATAGTTTTACAATTCTAATAATACATGATTTTTATGATAGATGTCCGTGTTTTAAGATTTAAAGTCTGAGACGATGATATAACTAATCCTATAAATATAATGCATCTTAAAAGTAGCAAAAATAAGTAAAGGCATAAGTGAACGTTTTAACTTTCATATAACCAAAAGACCTTTTTTTTGTTTTGTTTTAATAAAAAAATCAGCCCTTGAGACATAGAAGTGCCTGTATAAACAACCATGCTCGATATCAGTATGCAGTTAGTTATGCAGTAAAACATCTGAAAAATATCCAGTTTCACTTGGCCTCCCAGTCCAGATTTCCCTTCAAAGTACTAAATAATTGTTTCCTTGAATTTAGAATTGCACTACTCGCCCACTCGGTTCACAACGTTCCTCAGTTTTCTTAGCATTCCCAGATACGCCTTTATAATTTGCAAGATAAAAACCAACAACATTTGCTGTGGTTTTGATATATCACTACATTTCCTGTGATCTGGAGTCCATCTCATCCTAATCTCCTTCCTTTCTGCTGTTCCTCTCTGTAGTCTCTGTCTCTCCCACCCTCCTCTTTTTAATGTTTCTTTCTTTTTTTCCTCTCCAGCCCTGCTCTTCCCCGTGTGCCGCCCCAAGCCACAGGAAGGCCAGGGTTGCCACAGTCACCCCAATCAGCTGATGGATCTGTTACTGTGGGACGAGGAGGGGCCGCGGGTGCACTGCCCCTGTGCTGCAGGCCTGCACTGCCAGCCTCTCAAGTGAGACAGTTTCTTCACAAATATTCCTTGCAAAGGTCTAGCTTATATGTTACAGCTAAAGTAGTTTGGCATGAAAACAATGATGTTTGCATAGACGACTGTGCTTTTTATAACTGTAATCTAGCCACCCAGTCAGATTGCAGCTTGCTGGTAAGACAAGCTCTAGGTATTTTAGTCAGCAGCATGAATCAGATGGGAACTATGTGGGCACCAAGAAATTCTATATATATATATATATATATATATATATATATATATATATATATATATATATATATATATATATAAAATAAAGAACTCTCTCTCTCTGTATATATATATATATATATATTTTTTTTTTTCTTTTTTTCAGAGAACAAAAAGACTCAAATTTATCTGTTTTATGTTACAGTAATAAATCATTGTGTGTGGATGAGAGGAACAGTTCTGGCGAAGGAAATGCGGACTGATCGCTCCCAATAAAACTGAACATTAATCAGTGTTGTAATTTGCACTCTATTTGTAGCATCAAAGTGCCTTCTTTGTCCTCTTAATTCAATAAGAGTAGATTTAATTTATACCTTTTTTTGTGTAATTTGTGTGCTACTACATAAATGGAATTACAAATGTTTCAAATAGTATTTTGATAAGACGATGACAATGTCCTGAATATGTGGAACTAGCTTGTCATTATATTCCTTCTAAATAAATATGATTTATGAGAAAAAAAAATTCTGACTCCTGAACTTATTTTGAAAATCAAATGTTTAAAAGCAAACATTAAAGCTGCAGTCTGTAACTTTGACGCTCTAGCGGTTAATAAACAGAACAGTATTCGTCTTGCGGAAGAACATTGTAGCCGGAGCTACTTCTCTCTGTTTAAGTCAATGAATCACGCAGGTACTGGGCTACTCCGCAGCGGCACCTCCCCGAGCCAGTCTGAAATAGTCCGGATATAAAGATTTATTATAGGCGTACCGGAGTGATTCAGGAAATGTGAACAGCAGATGGCAGTATTGAATTGTAGTACATATGGATGAGGCAACCAATTTACTACTATTGAATTTACTGGCTAATTTTCACACAAATGTGATGGTAAACGTTTTACAGATTTATCATTAAAACCTGACAGATTCTGTATGGCTTCAAATTATATTTTACTTCCTAGTGCATTAAGTTTTAAGTTATGTGCTTAAATTATATAAAGCGGTAATAGCCAATTATGACCCATTCAACTGAAAAATAAGTTCACATAGTTTATTCTTAATTTCTTTTGGTTTACAAACAAAAGGCACCCATTTATTTTTTACCCTCCACTGACATTTTTATGTGGCAAATACAATTCTCCCAGAAACCAGACTGCTTGACATAGTAAAGAATAGTTCACATTTCTTGATTGTTACAGGAGATTTAACAAAAAGTACATAAGGCAGACAAAATAAAGGAAAACAATCTACATTTGGCCCATCAGGCCTTACTTAAGCTTGATCTTAAGGAAGAAAAAAATATATCATCGTTATACAATGCTGTGGGAAATGAAACATGAGGTGACCTAACACACAAGAAACCCAATGAAACCTATTTTACCTATCACAGAGAAAACTACAAAGATAATCTGAGTATTATAGGGAAAAACATACTATATATTTGTTTTATTTGACCCTATTTTGGGGTAAAAAAAAAAAATACTCTTAATGAGACCTTGAATACACAGAACTGGTTTTCAAAAATCACTATTCCACTCAAACTCCCACATAAAAATATGGATCCTCATAGAAGTGCGTTTATTTTTTTATCAGTTCATCATTAATAGAAAAGTCCGAATACTTAATCTATATTCCACACAGTTAGTAACAATATCCATCAACTAGCGTTTCCTGGCATGATATTTAGCTGTGCAAAGAGACTGGCTTGTATGACAAAGATAACTTGACATTGTGATCCGAAGCATGTGTGACCATAAAAGCAGCCTATATGGTGCATTTTCATTTCTTCATTTCACTTGTCATTTTGCGTCATAAACAATCACTTCCTATTTATTTCAAACATGGAAAATACTTGGTAGCAGATAAAGTTACATTTCAATGATTTATCTAAATAGAATGATTTAGAAAACATATATCCATTAGCTCTTTCACATTACTTCAACATTGACAACTCGCAGAACAATTTGGGAGAAAAAAGGAAAGAAAAACACACAGTCCAGTTAAATTGATCCATCCCCCTCGTCTGATATGATGGACTCAAAGCGCTAAAGAACGTAAATACACTAAATTAGCCTACATATAAGCCGACATATTTGGTTTTCTCACACAGCTTTACACAAAAGATGACATGTTTTATGTACAAACGCCCATTACCTGAACACTAATAAGTTATGGCAAGAAATAATTATCACGCTTTAATCACGAGCAGAACGAATCTGTAAATCGTTTGTATAACGTCAATGGCTTTATGAACCGTCGACGCAAATGCTGTCTGCTCATGTTTATTGATAAGCCTCATAATTCTTAAAAGGTTTTAGCAGGTGAACAAACTGATGCTTGCTTTTGCTAGCATTTCTGAGGAAAACTAACAAGTTTATTAATATCAAAGAAATAATTGACAAAGCAGTTGATTGCTTTCACAAAAATCGTTAAGTAGTACACAAAAAAGTATTTCAAAATGAGATTTTGGTATTGACTGAAGGCGACATTGTGAAGACAAACATAAGGCCTGGAATCAGACACTCGAGACGCTTAGTTTTTTGGTGACACGTTAATAAATTTCATCTCAAAGATGGCGAGGAACGGGAAAAATGTAAGGCAAAAGCCATGAATCTAAAAAAAGACATTGGGCATGAAGGTTATTATTGAATTGTAGGCACAGAGCTGAGACAAAGCCATCTCTCTCTTTTTTTTTTTTCTTCTTGTGCTTCGTTGATTACAGTTGGAAAGGGACCAATACTGGCAACAAGTATGAACTGGTATGTAACCCATAATAAAGAGTTGTCCAAAACCTGTTTGCGTTCAGGAGGTGGAACAGGTACAAATAAGTGCTCAAACGTGCTCGGCATGAACACACTCGCTCTCATTGTGCTGAGCGAGCTTCTTAAACCTCGAGCCCTGAAAATTCATGCTTCCTACATAGCAGATGAGTGCACTTGCACCCTGTGATGTTGAGGGCATACTTGCGCAGGAGGGGAGGATTGCGGATATTACGCCCATACGCTTGACCCTCAGATTCTGGAGTGTCGCAAAGCAGAAGTATGTGCATAGCCGTTGGGAAAGAGGGGTGGGAAAGGACAATTGGGGTGGATTCAGTATCTCATGGTGCTTGAGGCTCTGAAATAGGAGAGGAACTTGAAGCACAAGCTGACGACGAAGTACCAGATGTTTCTGGCCATCTGAGAACGGGCAATGAAAATGCGCCAGATTAACACTACCAAGATGGTGTTGAAAGTGTAGCGAATGTTCCGCAGCCTACAGGAAAACAAAACAAAGAATAATTGACAAAAAGAAAAAGTCTTTAGTGTCACATGACGTTGATGACATGATGTTTTTGTGGAAACCATGACACACTACAATTTAAAAGTTTAAGGTAAGATTAAAAGGAAAGAAAGCAAGCAATTAATACTTTTATTCAGCAAGGACACATTAAAGCGGTTTACACCAGTGTGTTTTTGTTTTAAATCTGCGTTTTAAAATGAAAATGATCCTCATCTACACTGGCGTTTTCACTTCGTTTTCAGAAACGTTCTGAGTCCACACTACACACCAAAAATGCAGGTCAAATGACCATTCTTGCATGTACTCCGTTTTAAAAATTCTCAGTTTTGGTCTGTTTACACTTAAACACAACCCCAGAGTTTCCAAACTAAAATGGGGCCTGCAGCGTTTTTGAAAGTCTCAGTTTTCAGGGTCGAAAACACCGGGTAATGTACATGACATGCGTAACTGTAGCAAAAATTATGCGTTTTAAAACGAAAACGTAGCCTAAATTAATCAAAAGTAACAGAAATTTGTAAGATATTACAGAAGATTTCTATTCCAAATATTCCTGTTCTTTTGAACTTTCTAATTATCAAAGAATCCTGAAAAAAAGGTATTACTGTTTCCAGAAAAATATGAAGCAGCAAAAACAATGTTTTTAACATGGATACTAATAAGAACTTATAATAATAATAAATTAGCAGCAAATTTTTATGCCAAACATCATTAGGATATTAAGTAAAGATCAGGTTCCTTGAAGATATCTTGTAAATTTCCTACTGTAAATATATCAAAACTTAATTTCTGATTAGTAATATACATTGCTAAGAATTAATTTGGACCAATCTAAAAGGCGATTTTCTCAGTATTTAGATTTTTTTGCACTCTCAAATTCCAGATTTTCAAATAGTATCTCAACCAAATACTGTCTGACCCTAATAAAACTTACATCAATGGAAAGCTTATTTATTCAGCTTTCAGATTATGTATAAATCTCAATTTCGAAAAATTTACACTTATGGTTACACTTGTGGTCCATGGTCACATATATTTAAATAGAAAACAGTTCTTTTAAATTGTAATTATATTTCATAATATTACTATTTTTACTGTACTTTTACTCAAATAAATGCAGTTTTAAGAACGTGTTACACCCAACACTGTATATGACGCATTGTTAGTAACCCGCACACTAAAAACCGAGTGTTAAATTACCCAAAAGTGAGGAAAAGTCACATGAATTTGCACATCTAGGAATACTTATAAAATGTGTTTTCATCAAACTTATTTATGTCTCTTTCCCACATGGGAATGGGACAGAGTTGAGAAGTTGCATACGACAGTGCAGAAGCTATCATCAGAGTGATCGTCCCTCTAGATTAACAGTTATCCTGAAGGTAACCTAGAGAACTTCAATACTTACTTGTTCAAGTGTTTGCGTGCCGCTGGGAGTCCTGACAACTCTTCATTGAGAACATACTTCTTAGTGCCCATGCAGTAATTCTCCATGTATTCTGCCCAGTGTAACTGCCTGACGTCAATATTAAATACCTGAACAAAAAAAAAAGATGCTTAAGACATTCATTGAGTTCAAGCATTAATAAACGTCAGAGCTATGAGACGCTTAAATTAATGGTTTCATTGACAACACACAAAACCTCCAATCTTGAAACAGCATACTGAGATGTTTTAAGCGACATGATTAAGAATCACAGATGCGATTCATGTAACTGTGCCCATGGCAGACTGAGTGTATTAATACATAAACACACACACCTTCTTGTCCTCAGATCCCATCTGGTTCATGAGCATGGTAACATTGTCCGTGTTCCACACCCACGAGTGACTCGTGAAGTACTCCAGCACCATCATGGCTTTGTGCAACCGAGTGATTGTCTTCATCATCCTGCGTCACCACAGAAACAACGCAGGGAGCGAGCGGGAGAAAAAGAGAGACATGAGCATTAGCTTCAGATGAGCTTTGATGGGGACTGGAAATTTAGTTTGAGCTTTTTTTTCTCTCATTTAAAGGGCAAGCGGTTTAGTAATAGCAGATGGTGACTGAGACTATGACAGAAACCACAGCTTATAAATGACAAACTGGTTTGGTAAGCAAAAGTAACAAACATTTAACTCTATGGTCTACTATATAAAAAAATCAGGTTAATATTGAAGCCCATTTCTGCCTCGTAGTAAAAAAAAATTTGATATAAAGTATCAATTATAAGAAATAAGTCGCTGTGAGATATAAATATAAGAAATAAAATCGGAAGTGCCTTTCTTTTTTTTTTTCTTTGAGGCAAAAAACTGGCTTCCACAGGTTAGTTTTCCCAAATTAAGCAAAATATTTTGGCTTGATTCAGTAAAAAAAAAAAGTAAAACAAAACAAATTAAATTGAAACAAATAAAATAAAAACAAAATAAGCAAATAAAAAGTAAAACGTAAAATGAAACAAACAAAAACATAAAAATGAAAAAGAAAAAAAGTAAAACAAACTAAATAAACAAAAAATTAAAATAAAGATCAAGCAAATAAAATAAAATTTAACAAAACAAAAAAAAATCAGATTAAACAAGTAAAACAAAAAATAAAATTAAAAAAAATTAAAATAGAAACAAAAAACGCAAAACAAATACTCCTCGGTTAGTAATAATTGCAGAATGTCTCCAACCCTTTCACCTTGTATGGTATTTGATTCAGGTTAGATCCCATCGCAGCACTTCTGAACCACAAACCGTTGGCAAACACAACTGTGGATTCCCATGATTTGGTTGAACAATTATCACACTTTTCAAACATTGCAGGATCTTAAAAGGCACCTGGGCGCATTTGTGTACTTGAGATTCTTTCTGTGGGATGCTTTGTGTACCTTTATAATCTATACCAGATGTACAAGTATGCCAAATTTCAGGCTTTTTCCTGACAAAGCACTGTTGAAGTTGAATGCAAATGTCCAGAAACGCCCAGTTTCCCATCAAGATCTCTTATTGGTTGGATAGGGAATGACTACATGCATTGTATTATCTTGTTTAAAAAAAAAATCCAATTCAGAACATTCTCATGGTGTTAAAACCCTTCAAAACCTCAATTATAAACAAACTTGCACCTTAAACCAGACGCATATCAGCAATACACACCAAAGTTGTCAAATCTGCATAAGCAGAAAGCCACACTGAACTGAAACGCATCAGATTTAGGGTGCATAACCATTCATTTCATCTCTAGGTACCAAACACACCTACTCCCTGCAAATAAAAACATTTTTGCATGAAGGGATATTTGTCAAATATGCATCCAACGTTTCCCTTTTTCCCCAGTGTTTAGTTTTTTTTTTTTTAAATTAGAAGGATTGTAACCTTGTAATTTCTATATTGGTTCATTAAACCAGAGGCTTTCAAACCTTTTAACGCCAGGGACCCCCAAATGATTATAATATTCTTAGGAAAATTTGAATTATGTAGTATTATTTGTACAGCATATATTTTACAATAAAGACACAAAGACATTAAAGATAAAAAAAAGAAAAAAAAAAAAGAATTCTGAGTAAAAAATAAAAGTAATGTGAAATTAAAACGCATACACAGCAATTAAAGCATATGTATATAGCTTTTTTCTTTTTTTAAATATACGGCATAAATTATTTTAATAAATAAAACCCTAGTTTCTTCTTGCAGTCTTTTAGGAGTCCTGGATGCCAGTTTGAAAACAACTGAGTTAAACCAATTCTCAGAGCAGAGAGTTTGGTACCTAGCCCTATTATTTATGAGTGCTGTTCTCTGAACAGTTTGGCTTTTATCAATGAAAATGTTAGTGCAAAAAGCCCGTATCTGATCTCAACTGAGCACTGACTTGCTCAGTGAGTGCAGGCTGTGTTGACCAAACTGTCAGTCCCAACTTCCACTGTTTTTACGGCTACAAGAGCAGATCAAACAACCTCTCTTGAAGACTTAATGGCATGGCTCAGAGGGGGGGGGCATAAGATAAAAGATGAATTTATGGGATGGATCCATCTCTTTTTCCACAAAAAAAGCATGCAGGACTCCATGCACTTTATGGTAGCCCAGCAGCAGCATTTGTCCAATGCCATAAAGTCAAGAAGATGGCCAGGCTGAGCGTTTCCTTCCCAGCCGGACTGCCGGCCATGCCACACCCAACACCCAGTGCTGGAGGTGAGGGAACGGAGGAGGGAGGACAAAGGGGCGGAGAAGCAGGTACTGAAGACCTTACCGAGGCTTCTGACAGGTCAACATGAGAAACCCGTCATACAGCAGGGCAGGAAGGGTGTGACTCACTGTGGTCCAGTACTGATTGGTAAAAGGGTTGGATCGCAGGTTAACATTGGGGCGTCTGAAAGCCTGTTCTAAGGGATTGGTCTTGAACGTCATGTTTATGCAGTACTCTGCAGAAGGGAATACAGGCATATAACATACAACAGCATTTTAAACACAGAGCTACACAACACATACACACACATGGATATGCACACACACACACACACACACACACACACACACAAGTGGACGGGAAGCGTGCAGAACCCAGTCTCCGAGTGGGTTATGCATCCTTGCCCAAGACACAGGGTGCGACACGTGATGGCTAGACCGAGCGTGGAGGAGGAAGCAGGGCAGGAGAAAAAGGGGCGAAGTGGTCGGATTTACCTGGGCTCTCTTCCTGACATCCTGAGGAAGAGATCATATAGGAATGCTGGCGCCTTGTGGCTTACAGCAATCCAGTACTGATTGATAAGGTGATTGGTTGTGAGATTTACATTTGGCCTCCTGAAGGCCTGCTCAAGGGGGTTCCTCTTGAAAGTGGATATAACATGGTACTCTAAGAGACAAAAAGGGGTTCAACAGTAAACGGCACAGCTGTGCATGACTTGGTTCAGGGTTAAAAAGCAACACTTTGACGGTTTCTTCCATTCGCAAGCATTGGGGTCACTAGATAATTTTTAAAGCATCATGCCAATCATTTTCTAAAATTCATCATATATATATATATATATATATATATATATATATATAAATATATATATATAAATATATATATATATATAAATATATATATATATAAATACATAATGTATATATATATATATATATATATAAATATATATATATATATAAATACATAATGTATATATATATATATATATATATATATATATATATATATATATATATATATATAAATTCATACTGTATATATGTATATATATATATATATATATAAATACATACTGTATATATATATATATATATATATATATATATATATAAATACATACTGTATATATATATATATATATATATATATATATATATATATAAATACATACTGTATATATATATATATATATATATATATATATATATATATATATATATATATATACATACAGTACAGACCAAAAGTTTGGAAACATTACTATTTTTAATGTTTTTGAAAGAAGTTTCTTCTGCTCATCAAGCCTGCATTTATTTGATCAAAAATACAGAAAAAACAAATTAATATTGTGATATATTATTACAATTTAAAATAATTGTTTTTAAATTTATTATACTTTAAATTATTATTTATTTCTGTGATGCAAAGCTGAATTTTTAGGATCATTCTCACATGATCCTTTAGAAATCATTATAATATGATGATTCATTATCAAAGTTGGAAACAGTTCTGCTGCTTGATATTTTTTCAGAACATGTGATAGTTTTTTAGGACACTTTGATGAATAAAAAGTAAAAAAAAAAAGCTATGTTTTTAAAATATAAATATTTTGTAATAACAATATACACTACTGGTCAGTAATTTGGGGTCAGTAATTTTTTTTTCTTTCTTCTTTTTAAATAAAATCAATACTTTTATTCAGCAAGGATGTGTTAAATTGATAAAAAGTGATAGTAAAGAAAATATATTATTAGAATACATATTATTAGAATTTTTTTTTTATTTTGAATAAATGCAGTTCTTTTTAACCTTTTATTCATCAAATATATTAGACAGCAGAACTGTTTACAACACTCATAATAAATCAGAATATTAGAATGATTTCTAAATGATCATGTGATAGACTGGATGTTACATGTGACACTGAAGGCTGGAGTAATGATGCTGAAAATTCAGCTTTGCATCACAGGACTAGATTATTTTTTTTAAAGTATATTCAAATAGAAAACTATTATTTTAAGTTGTAATATTTCACAATATTACTGTTTTTTCTGTATTTTTGATCAAATAAATGCAGGCTTGATGAGCAGAAGAAACCTCTTTCAAAAACATTTAAAATAGTAATGTTTCCAAACTTTTGGTCTGTACTATATATATATATATATATATATATATATATATATATATATATACAGTACAGACCAAAAGTTTGGACACACCTTCTCATTCAAAGAGTTTTCTTTATTTTCATGGCTATGAAAATTGTAGATTCAAACTGAAGGCATCAAAACTATGAATTAACACATGTGGAATTATATATGGAATTATATACATAACAAAAAAGTGTGAAACAACTGAAAATATGTCATATTCTAGGTTCTTCAAAGTAGCCACCTTTTGCTTTGATTACTGCTTTGCACACTCTTGGCATTCTCTTGATGAGCTTCAAGAGGTAGTCACCTGAAATGGTCTTCCAACAGTCTTGAAGGAGTTCCCAGAGATGCTTAGCACTTGTTGGCCCTTTTGCCTTCAGTCTGCGGTCCAGCTCACCCCTAAACCATCTCGATTGGGTTCAGGTCCGGTGACTGTGGAGGCCAGGTCCCCATCACTCTCCTTCTTGGTCAAATAGCCCTTACACAGCCTGGAGGTGAAAATAAAATAAATGATGGTCCAACTAAACGCAAACCGGATGGAATAGCATGCTGCTGCAAGATGCTGTGGTAGCCATGCTGGTTCAGTATGCCTTCAATTTTGAATAAATCCCCAACAGTGTCACCAGCAAAGCACCCCCACACCATCACACCTCCTCCTCCATGCTTCACGGTGGGAACCAGTCATGTAGAGTTCATCCGTTCACCTTTTCTGTGACGCACAAAGACACGGTGGTTGGAACCAAAGATCTCAAATTTGGACTCATCAGACCAAAGCACAGATTTCCACTGGTCTAGATGTCCATTCCTTGTGTTCTTTAGCCCAAACAAGTCTCTTCTGCTTGTTGCCTTTCTTTAGCAGTGGTTTCCTAGCAGATATTCTCCCATGAAGGCCTGATTCACACAGTCTCCTCTTAACAGTTGTTCTAGAAAGGTGTCTGCTGCTAGAACTCCGTGTGCCATTGACCTGGTCTCTAATCTGAGCTGCTGTTAACCTGCGATTTCTGAGGCTGGTGACTCGGATGAACTTATCCTCCACAGCAGAGGTGACTCTTGGTCTTCCTTTCCTGGGGCGGTCCGCATGTGAGCCAGTTTCTTTGAGCGCTTGATGGTTTTTGTGACTGCACTTGGGGACACTTTCAAAGTTTTCCCAATTTTTCAGACTGACTGACCACTCGTTTTCCTGTACTTAGCTGCTTTTTTCTTGCTATAATACAAATTCTAATAGTCTATTCAGTAGGACTATGAGCTGTGTATCCACCTGACTTCTGCACAACACAACTGATGGTCCCAACCCCATTTATAAGGCAACAAATCACACTTATGAAACCTGACAGGGCACACCTGTAAAGTGAAGACCATTTCAGGTGACTACCTCTTGAAGCTCATCAAGAGAATGCCAAGAGTGTTCAAAGCAGTAATCAAAGCAAAAGGTGGCTACTTTGAAGAACCTAGAATATGACATATTTTCAGTTGTTTCACACTTTTTTGTTATGTATATAATTCCACATGTGTTAATTCATAGTTTTGATGCCTTCAGTGTGACTCTACAATTTTCATAGTCATGAAAATAAAGAAAACTCTTTGAATGAGAAGGTGTGTCCAAACTTTTGGTCTGTACTGTATATATATAGAAATATACTAAATATATACACTAAATATATAACATAATAAAAATTACACTACTACAGTATATAAAAAAATATTTAAGTATAATATACATTATATAATTATTTGTTGTAACTTTTATATATACAAAAATATATATTTCTTAATTTAGGAAATAGGCGCAAACACTTGTGTCTGATACATTAAAAATAAAAGCTTTCTGAGGTTTGGGGACAGGAAAAAATGTGAGGGGCATCTACAAATCTGAACTACTACTCTGATTGGGCCAGCAGAAAAAAAATCCTTATTGTGGAGTCATGTTAGTGATAGAAGGATGACCCCAACTGCAACACAATGCTGATTATAACCAAATATTGTTTGTATTTTAACTATTTAACTATGGGTGAAATGGTGCCAGTAGAAAATGTGTACAGCATGGTTCAGCACACACTTGTGGATCATCTAATGTCTCTGATGTAAGCAGTTATAAATCTCTCCAGTCTGACTGAATTTCAGTGAAACCTGTTTTAAGGGCTCACTAGACACGTTTGTTGTCATAACAGTAACAACAGCAGCAAAGGAATTGAGGCATATTCTCACACAGACTGAGGTTTCTCACTGAAACAGGCTTTACAGCTAGTTTTGAATATAAATTTCATTTTGAGACATACTGTATTTAGTGTGTGCAATGCAAAATGTTAAACATAAGGCACATTTTGCTGCAGTATACAGCTAAGTGTTTCTGTGGAAAAAGGTCTTTTTTGAAATAAAAATCAGATCAGATCAATATATTATCAGTTAAAATAAAATTTAACTGTATGAAATGATGACGCATCAAGACTGTTGCACCCCTATAATTAAGTCATTAAAGGTCCCCTTCTTCGTGATCCCATGTTTTAAACTTCAGTTAGTGTGTAATGTTCTTTTTAGAGTATAAATAATATCTGTAAAATTCTAAAGCTCAAAGTTCAATGCCAAGCGAGATATTTTATTTAACAGAATTCGCCTACAAAAAACAACCCGTTTGGACTACATCCCTCTAGTTCCTGCAGTAATGACGTCACTAAAACAGTTTTTTGACTAACCTCCGCACACATGAATTCACAAAAAGGGGGCGTGGTCTTGTTGCGCTCCGACGGAGAAGGAGGAAGAGCTGCGTTTGTGTTTGACGCCATGTCGTTGAAACGCTGTTATTTTCATCTCGGAGTCCAATCATCTTTTTTTGGCCTTCCTAGGGATGCTGTACTTGGAGATTACTGGTCACAATTTATGTTTAACTCATTTCCCGAAACTGCAGCACATTTTGCTGAGAACAGCTTCCTCAATCTCAATCAATTTAATGCCAGATTCGCACAAAGATTATTCTTGAAAGATGGAGCAGTTCCCTCTTTGTCTGGAGAAGGCGTTGTTTATGGACCACAATCGGTAAGTGTATTTTATTATTTAAGTTGGTGCGTTTAACAGTTTCTGTAACTTATTACACAAAGGGAAATGCTGTTTAGCTTTGTTAACTAGATGTTAGGGCTGTGCAAAAAAACGAATGCGATTTTCATGCGCATCTCGTCAGTAAAAACGCTCCTCTGATTATAAGTACATCTCCAGCACATGCTCCTGCACACTTGCTTCTCAAAACTAGTCCAATCGCGTTACCAGGAGGGCAGCCTGTGCTCAGCTGCTGTCGAATCACAACACAGGAACTGTTGGCCCAATCAGAACTCGTTACGTATTTCTTAAGGAGGGACTTTATAGAACAAGGAAGTCATCAGCCCGTTTTTATGACAGTGAAAACAGCGGTATAAAGATAGTGTTACGTTTATGAACTTTCTGTTTCCTTATTTGGTCTTCCTGTTCTTGTTTTGGTTAATTGATTATTCCCCACCTGTCTCCAGTTCCCTCATTACCTTCTGTGTGTTTAAATACCCGGTCTGTTCAGTTCTCCCTCGTCCGTGATTGAATGTGAATGTGCATCTGAATGTAACTTAACCTAGTGTGAATGTCTATGTCAATGCTGTTATTTATTGTATTGTGAAGTATTGTTAATGTAATATAGTATATTGTCTGTTATTCTCCTTCGTTTTCTAAGTAAACTCCTCATTTTAATCACCATCCTCCTCAAGCTCTTTAGTCTTTCGTTTAGCACAACCTAATTTGTAACAGATAGGTGAATTGTGTGAAAAATACTGTGTTTTTTTACATGCGAAACATGAACACATGTTATATTGCACACTGTAAACAAAATCAAAGCTTCAAAAAAGCACGAAAAACGGGACCTTTAATATAGATTCAATTTAAATTAAGATATTATTGATATAAGAAATAAAGATTATATAATCATTATACAACATTACTGACCTAATTAAATAGTAAATCCATAAAATTCAATAATATACTTCTGTCCACTACATAAAATAATAAAAAACTTTTTTTGAGCAATGAAAATGTAGAACTTACAGTGTTTAGTATTATAATATAATTAACATTAGAATTTAATATCAAGGACACAGAACTACTTTGTTACCATGTTGCATTTTCCATATACTGTAGATAAATTCAGATCTAACCAGATTTTAAGTTCACAACATGATAAAAGGTTGTAAAAATATAGTATCACAAAACCACTCATAACTCATCCAACTAATGGTTATCATTACTGTCACTGTTCTCACGCCCCTCATTTAACGTGACAAGTTCTTTGATTTGCAGTCGATATGGAAAATGGAACGGGAATAATGCAGCACTGAATGCCACTGTGGATATTTGAGTCATGCAGCGATTTGTTTGTAAAAGTGATCCATACCAACTTCACCCCAGTGAAAGGGATTGATCCCGCCCGTCGTGCAGTTGTACACCAACATACTTCTCGGCCTGCGATGGAGATAAACGTCACTGTCAGAAAACCAGCAGCATTTATTCCATGACTTTATTTCCCAGTGATCTGTGTGTGAGTGCCTGTTGGTGTTCGTGTGGAAGTCTAACCTGGCATTTCTCTGGGAACCAGAATACCAGGCAGCGGCCAAAGTGTTGTTTATGACCACATCGACTGGCACGAGATCAGCGACAGCGTTATTTGAAGCCCTCATTGTTCGTAGAATCCCCTTTCCTGCCTGCACAACCCAAAAAAAAAGGCTTTTAACATAAGGTACCAATAAACAATCATACAAATTGAAATGCCACTGCATTTAAATCTACTAAAAATCTAAGTGGCCACTCACAGCGATGAATATCCCACTTGGCCCATTGAAATTATCAATCCAGCCCTTTAACAGAGTGGAAAAGAAAGAGTGGTGTTTAAAATTCAACAGGTATTTTTTTTTTATTAAGTGGGAGGATGGAAATGAGCATGCTTACGGGAAATGGCTCCTTCCAGCTAGCTCCTACGATAGAGGGCCTGACGATGGCGATGTTGAGGTTTCCACACTCCTGCTGGATGAGGTGTTCTGCCAAGGCTTTAGTGTAAGTGTATGTGTTAGGCCGCTCACCGATAAGCTTTGGTGTCATTAAAGAGACGAGTTTGTCGTCCATCCACCTGTCAGCATCATAAAAATCCAGGAGGTTGAGGAAGAGCCAAAAAATGAGGGTCTCATCTAGTTAATGCTGCTTGAAATAGCTTCAATAGTCATTGTGTTATTTTCTTATTTCTGAGCTGTTTTGTAGTTAAAGTTTTTTTGTTGCATATATGTTTAGTATGTTTTATTTATTTTTTTTACATAAAATCTATTTTAAAAGATTATATTTTTTAAAGATTATAAGATTACAATAAATATAAAAAAAGAAAATATACTATGTAAAAATTAAAAATATTAAAATATAAACATACATATGTATGCATGTGTGCGTGTGTGTGTGTATATATATATATAGTTGCAACATTTCAAATTAATTTTATTAAACATGTGGGTTAAACAAAATTAATTTGAAATGTTGCAACTAACTGAAATAAGTTAAAGAACTAAAATGAATACAACCAAAACAATTTATATGTTTACATATAAATATATACACACACGCACATATAATTATACTAAATATATATTATATTATATATTAAATACTAAGTATATACTATACTATATCCAAAATACTAACTTAATTCAGCACATAAAATCTAA
The DNA here is from genome assembly GCF_963082965.1 of Carassius carassius. Classification (NCBI taxonomy): domain Eukaryota; kingdom Metazoa; phylum Chordata; class Actinopteri; order Cypriniformes; family Cyprinidae; genus Carassius; species Carassius carassius. The sequence goes on along the minus strand of NC_081804.1, from coordinate 8,180,936 downwards.
ATGAACTGAAAATATAAAAATAAAAGCTAATTCCAAAAAAAAAAAAAAAAAAAAAAAAAAAAAATTATACTATATAAATAATACTTAAATAACAGAGTGTGGAAAATGATCATGAAAAACTAAATTACATTATAAAGTAAACCTCAGGGAAAAACAATATGAATAATCAAATAATTATTAGAGCTATCTTGCAAGAATTCTGAAAATGGGTTTATGCATGATCTCTAACTGGGAAAGCATTGTTAAATGTATGGCGTTATGTGTGAAAACAGCCACTATGTATATGTATACATTGTACTGTATATATGATCTTGACATATTTATTTATTAGACTAACTATGATGAGGAAGGTGCGTGTGAGAACAAAGACAAGAAGAATGTTTTGGAGAGCCAAGACTTACTCAAGTGTGTCTATGAGCTTCCTGTAATCGACAGGTGGAGGATAGACCACCTCTTCAATGAGCTCTCGGTCACAGTGGGCATAGGCTGTGGACACGTGGATAAACACCTCCAAATGCTTCATTCTGTGAGCCAAGTTAAGCATCTTCTGCGTGGCCAGTACATTCAACTGCATGGCATCTCTGCAGCAGAGAGACAGAAAAAAAAAACTAAACTGCAGTGACTCTGAGCAGATCTGATTAACTTTAAGATAGACCTGCTGCGATTTGTACAAAACCACCTAACCAAAAAAAATGTATCAATCACGGTAACTTGCAGTTAGTGTAGTTTCAAACTTTCAACTTACTATGAAATCTGAATAAGAGAAATTTAAGGAAATAAGTAATAAGTAATAATAATAAATATAATATTTAATATATATGCATAAACATTTTTTTTACAAGCGTTTGTGTGTGTTCAGCCAAGTGCTTCATTCCACACTCACGTAAGAAATATATTACTAATGCAAAATATTTGAATAATATTTTATATATTAAAAAACACACAATAATTACAGTATTATTATATTATTACTGCTACTATTATTAATAATAATATCATAAATACAAATATTATTTTTTATAATTAATGATACAATAAATGTATTATTAGCATTAATAATAATAATAATAATATATCGATAACATACGAATTAAAAGTTAAATAATAATGACAGGAGTTTAGTTGCAATTACTAATGCAACTATGAATAAAATTATACTTTTATTGTACATTAATAATATAATTGTTAAAACTGTTGTTGTTGTTGTATTACTATTTATTACTATTTGTTAATGTAAATAGTAATACATTTTTTGTATCCTTAATAAATGTATTATTAGCATTAACAATATTATAATAGTAATAATACAAATAATAAAGTAGTGAAGACAAATATAATGATAGTTTTAATATAACTTACTATAAATTTTATTATTATTATTGAGAAATCATGTATTAATAATAATAAAAATGATAACAGTTCTTATAATAGTAATAATAAAAACAATAGTAGTAGCAAAACAGTAATGTCAACATTGTTATACCTATTAGTACCACTAACATTTTGTGAGTGGGAAAAAAAACTAATTAAAAGCAGCATTTGAATTATTAATTATGATTATTTCATTAATAAAATATATGTTTAATGTGAATACATGATTTAAAGCTACATGACACTGTAAGTGACAAACAAAACTTAATCGCTAATTGGAATTATCAGTTAATCATCAGACAATATGTAATTATCTCAACAGCTCCAATGCAATGGTCTACTTAAAGGATCACTTCACCCATTTGCATTTAGCTTTGTATTGTTAGAAACCCAGTCATATATTATAATGATCATGGATTTTTTCTTAGTTTTTCCCTGAGATGGGAGAAATAGGGATTTAAGTGTTTTACTTCCTGCTTATTATGACGTAAAAATCGTCATTTTGCGTCATAATAAGCAGGAAGTCAAAATTCATTGAAAAGTGTAGAGACTACAGACACTAGCTTATTATTATTCCAGGGGATGGGACCCACTCACCCTACAGGCCTATTACAGATCAGTGGGTGGGACTAAACTTACAGAAACGAAAATGAAAATCCGCCATCTTGTTTGGAAGCTATGTAGCTAAGCTAACAAGCGCTTACGGAGTCAGATTTACGAGAATGGCTTGAGGAACAACTCATATGGAAGAAGAGGATTTTCAAAGTCTGTTGCTCGAAACAGATGTTCGTGGCTATCTATACGAGCCACAATATAGCGCAGAGCAGCTGAGGCTGATGGAGGAACAGGAGGCGGCGGCTGCAGCCGAGGCCGGAGACCTGCCTGTCGCGTCCGAGGAGCCCGGGCGTGCTCGAGCTGGTGCGGACTGGTGGTGCCTGTGCTCTCGTTGTGCGCCTACGGACACAGAGCTAGAGTCCGTCTGCTGCAAGAATTTGAAAGATGCCAATTTCTCCTCGAAGAAATGTCTGAGGGAGACAAGGACACGGATGTTTGCGTTGTGAACCATCCTAGTTTCGCCCCGCATATGGACAGAGGCGTCCTGGAGACATATTTCAGAATTCCGAAGGTAAACTGTAAATGCCAGCCGAAGCCTGCAGGGACAAATGGACGTCTAACTGTAAAATAAGTGTTTCAATTTAATTTATTATTCATTTCGTGAAATGTACACAATTTCTTCAAGCATTATTATTACGAAATGATTCCCGGTTAATAAGTTACGTAACGTCAACTGTAAACTGTTTGTGCAGTACCTTTTTTAATGCACAAAAAGCTTACTGTGGCATTGTTTACTACTGTGGCACGTAAATACCATACATCGCTAACTGTGTCCTCAATGTCTTGTAGACAATATCGCCTAACAGCCTAACAGCGGTGTTCTGGATTAGTGGGAGTGGCTTGTGGAGCTGTGCAAATGTGTTGCATTGTGGGAGTTGTGGTTTTCCATACAAATGATCCCTAAAGTTACTTTCTGTAATAACTCGGTCAAAAAGGCACCAAATTCGAAAGTTTTAATAGATTTCGACTACATATATGACCGACTTTCAATGAAGATCAATGTTCCCACGGGTGAAATGTTCCTTTAATATTATGAAATGAAGAGTTGACTCCAGCGACGTGTTATAAAAACTCAGTTGCTTCCTGTGATATAACCACCTAAATATCAGAAGCATCTAAACTCGTATCTGTGGATGATGCTTTGTGCCGTCCTGTGGGTGGAGATTATGGCTTACTTCAGAGGCTCGTTGAAGCGGATGGTGGCAGCGCAGTGAAACACTATGTTAATGCAGCCCATGAGGGTCTCCTGGTCTTCAATACTAAGGTCCAGATCTGGCTGCGTCAGGTCGCTGTTGACCGCCACGATCTTCTCTGCGAAATCGGGATGCTCCTCTCGCAGTCTGTCAAAAAGCTGAAACATTCAAAGGCTCAAGATCACTTTCACCATAATCAAGTGTCAGTCTGGCCAAGCACTACAGTAAATGCATATCAATACCGGTCGCGCACAGCTTATGAGACAATACTGTCAATTTAACCTAGAGATGCCCAGAAATGTGTGTATAGTATAACTGTGTAAAGTTCAAATACAGTGAGAGATAAGGTTTATCAGCGCAATCTAGAACATAATCAAAGCATCCTGAAAGTCACTGCAAATATAACATGTGATCTGAATAGTGCATCTGTGGCTTAGTCATATATCCCATAAGACATTTTAAATAGTAAGTGATCAAAGACATTTGCTTTAGTTTAGGCATTGGCAGGCATTTAACATTTTAGGCATGCATTGACTGTCTGGTTAAAAAGATTGTTCATTTGATTGGGGAAAAAAGTAAAAAAATATACAGTACTTTTTTTTGTATAGCCTAGCCTTACCCTTAATTTATGCCATGAAGCATATAACTCAATTGAGAACTGAAAGCTCAAACCATGATTTTTCTCCAGCAATCTTCCAGACCTGCACTAACCTTGCAGTTGATCATGTCAGCAATACGGGCAATGGGCACCTGTCCTGCTTTGGGACGGACAAGCACATAGGCAGCTTTGACACCAGGACAAGAGCGTAGCAGCTTCTCCAGAAGTACTTTCCCCATAAAGCCTGTGGCCCCTGTGATGAGAACATTTTTTCCCTCGTAGTACTCTGGAATGGTAACCATCCTGAGTGCACCTTCCCTCCTCTGTTACACCCCTGAAAAACACCAACAGAAACATTATCACATAGGATCAGACTGCAAATACGCACACATTTCACAAGGGCTCTAACCCAAATGGAGAACTTCATAAATTGTGCGGTTTCGTCAGTCTGCGGTGAATTTCATGCAGGTCACTTCCTTCCCTTCCTATTAAGATCTCAGTCCACAGTTACTGCATGTAATTAATTAAAATGTGTAATGGCCACTTAAGAAGTGGTGTTGTATTACCATCCTGGACCCCAGCTGGATTCTGACTTGCTGGGGTCAATAAAAGTGCTCCTGAACGGCATTAAAGGTACAGGTTGTAGGACCTGCCACGAGAGGGCGCACATCAAAACAATAACAATCGATCGGTTTGATGACTCTAAGAAGGAGCGTGGAATGATGGGATTTGTTGTCTTCTACTCAACCGCTGACGGCCATCAATCAGACAGAAAGATAAATCATGGATTTAACGCGAGTTCAACGGTTAGCGTGAGTAGATTACATACAAAGTCAATGCAAAGACGCGATCAGACGATGGATCAGACCCATCCTCGCACGGGTCTAGAGACGTGATGCCCCGCATTTGGCGTATATGCCCCATAATACTAATCTTGTTGATCGTTATAATAGCATACATTTTCTGTAAAGATACGAATTAAAACAACTCACCTGTCGAGTAAAACACAAGCGAGATCGGCATCTCTTTCTAGTTGAAGTTTGTCGTGAATCTACTTCCACATTTGTCCACGAGACTGTTGTCATGTGGTTTCTATGTCAGTAAAGGCAGTAACAAAGGGTAACTAACCTCATTGACAGGCGACTGCACTGCCCCGTGTCACGGTTTAGAATGGCAATTTTCTCATGATTTACAAGTAGTTGAAAACATTAGAGATATTGTTAGTAATCAGCTGGACAAAATATATAGGCCTAACACTAGCCTAGTGGTTTTTGGATATTTTACTGCAAATATCTTACAAATTGTACCTTTAAGGTGCGTCAACCGCAAAGAGCTTTACATATCACTAATTGATTGGACAAATTAAGTGGCACAGTAAAATCACAACAAAATACAGCGGTTTATTATTCTTATCTCTAGCCACTGATAACAAGTCAATACAGCTCATCCACAGCAGATACTGGGTTAATATGTAATAAAATAAGAGATAAAGAATTCTACTTGCCCTGCCATTTTTTCCCCACATACACTACCAGTCAGAAGTCTGGGGTCTGTAAGAATTTGTATTATTATTATTATTATTTTTTTTAAGAAATTACTTTATACTTTTCAGCATAATTCAGCATAATGCATTTAATTGACCAAAAGTGACAGGTAAGACATTTGTAATTTTACGAAAGGCTTTACGAAAGGCTTTTTCATATAAATGCTGTTCCTTTGAACTTTGTATTGAAGAATCTTTTACAAAACAATGTCACAAAAATATTTACAGTAAATCTATTTCTAACACTAATAATAAGATCGGCATATTAGAATCATTTCCTGAAGATCATGACACAGAAAACACTACTGAAAATGCTAATTTGCCATTACAGGAATAATTAAATTTTAATATATTTAAATAGAAAATATTATTACTAGGGCTGGGACAACGCGGCGAGGTCATCGATGACGTCGACGAAAAAAATACATCGAAGCAAAATATGCGCATCGATTCGTCGACCTGTTTTTATTTCTATAAAAAACGTTTGCAAAACGTTTACCTTATGTGTGCTGAATATACGCGATGGCCGGATCAACATTCTGTCCAACATTATATAACCAATCCAGGGGTTTTTCTGCATTGATCTATTTTTTTGGCGGCTGTCAAAGCCTTATTTGATCGGTGAGTGACAGTGACAGGGCGCGTACGAGAGAGAGCCCCGGCTGCGCGTTCACTCACAGTCTTCAAACTACACAAGCGCTTCTTGCTCGCTCTCTCCCTTGTGCATATTAATCAAAATCATTAAACACGATAGAAAAAGGGCGAAACACCAAAGTTTCACGTGGAGCATTCAGAGATTTTTTTTCTCCATGACAGGCTGCTGGCTCCCACTGATAAGTTTTTTTTTTTTTTTTTTTTTTTTTGTAAAAGCACTCTCTGTATTAGCTTAAAGCCCTCAAGTTTACATTTACATACTGTATTCTTTCAATTGCTCTAAACAAGTATTTTGGGTGAACTTTTTTATTGAATACTAGACATCAAGTTGTTGTTATTTTCATCTGAAAGAACTTCTTTTTTCAGTAAGCTAGGCCCTATGTGTTCAGTAAGCTTGTTTCAGTAAGCTATGTGTTTTCAAGGTTTCAAGGTTTTATTGAATGCTATCTCTATACAAGTGCAAAGTAATGCATTCTTAGTCAGTCTTTTATTTTGTAATTTTAAGAGCAATAAACATATATTGCAATGTTAAGGAATTGATGTTTTTTTCATTCAGATATGTAAATCAACATGTATAAATTGTTAGTAGTCAATTGGGGAGATAATCGAAATCAAATCGGTCTGAAAAATTAATCGTTAGATTAATCGATGCATCGAAAAAATAATCGCTAGATTAATCGTTTAAAAAATAATCGTTTATCCCAGCCCTAATTATTACTTTAAAATGTAATAATACTTAACAATATAACGGTTTTATTTTAATTTGATCTAATAAATACAGCTTTGGAAATCTTTCAAAAACACGAAAAAAGTCATCTAAATCTAAAAATCGAAATAGATTTATATATAAAGAAAATTACTATCTGTCATTGAAATTTTACAGGTATTATAATTAAACAGACAAAACTCATAGACAACCTTAAAGGGATACTTTTTAAAAACCTGGAGGCTTGAGACTGTCCCATAAGCCCCTTTCACACTGCACGTCGGACCCGGAAAATTGCCGGAACATTGCCGGGTCGCCTTCTGTGTGAACGCAAACACGTCCCGGGATTGATTCCAGGATTGATCCCGGGTCGGGGACCTAGTAACATTGCCGGGTTCAGTCCAGGAATGAGCGCTGTGTGAACAAAAGCCAGAACTAATGCCGTAAAGGCTGTGTCGTACTGATGACGCATGTTATCGCTCGACTCTTTTAGCGGGTGTTTTGAAGGCAGATCAACGTTCGCGACAAATCAAATATGTGCAAACTATAATGAAGCAGAAATCAGTTAGTTCCTCACTTTCTGCGCTGACGCTGAGATCGTTCACCAGCTTAAGTGAAGGTTAACGTGCCTAGCATTTTCAACTCGTACATTACACGACACATCCTGATGTCACATGTCTTTACAGAACCTTTAAGGGTTGTGTGTGAACGCACACACATATTCCGGGTAATCAATGGCAGTGTGAAAGTGCAAAATCTGGCGACCCGGGAACAACTGCCGGGACACATTACCCGTGTATTTTCCAGAATCACAGTGTGAAAGGGGCTATAAACTGCCAAGTAAATAACAGAGTCAAGGTCCTTAAAAGGTATGAAAAGTCGTCGTCAGAATACTAAATCTCTATACTCCATTACTTGGCAGTCTATGGGACAGTCTCAAGCCTCCAGGTTTTCATCCAAAATATCCTAAATTGTGTTCCGAAGACGAACTGAGCTTTTACGGGTTTGGAACAACATGGGGGTAAGTGATTAATGAAAAAAAAAGAAAAATTTGGGGGTGGAGTAACCCATTATATTCACAAAGAAAAACACACAGGTAATCAATGACAGATTATTAGATTGTACTGCATTCTTGCAATTTTGACAAAATCTCATATAACCTTTCACCTAACTGACAAATTTAAAACGTAGAACTGACAACTAAATGTTTACATTTGCAAAGCCTAAAAATGCAAGTGATCAAAAAGATATAGGATGTAATCTGATCTATTCTGCATTTGACAATTTTAAGGCTCACTTTCACATATCTTACACACATTCAACCCAATACATAATGTTTCAATCTCAGCCTGCCACTTTCTTCCAAATGCATCCAGCCGCATCATTAGGGCTGTGACGGTGGCTGATTTTTACCACCGCGGTAGTCATGGACCAACAACCGCCGGTGGCGCGGTGTTTGAAAAAAAAAAAAAAAAAATTATATATATATATTAGTGTCAAAATTTGCTCGTTAACCAAGGCGATAATTTTTTTCCAGTTTAACTTATTCAAATTATTTTACGTAGGGGCGGGGATGGCAACCCACTCACAACTGCTGCTTCTGTCACTTTTTCCTCATGACAAGAAGTGAATTTATTCAGTCGCAGACTCGCAGAATGACTGAACAGGAAACGTTTCAGACACGCGCTCCACTCCACTTCACTTTATTATCAGGTGCAAGTTAAGCGAGCGCGGACGGTCCTGTGCTCAAAGGCAGTGCGCGCTTCCTTTGTGCGTATCCTTTCATATCAAACTGTGAAATAAACTATGTGCAAGCAGTGTCGTGGTCAGTTAATTCATGGAATTACCAAAAAAGGTGATTAAAGCTGACTTAAACTGTGCATGCATGTGATATATTTTATATATATTATATACAGAATATATTTATATGCACGTCTAGAAATCAGCCCAGCACTGTCTCACTCATCTAACACATCCTATTTAACTTGTCAGTTCGTGTTTATTTGAGCACTTCTGTCAGTGAACGCTGCCTGCAAAACACTAAAATAAATATCAAAGAAATAATGTTTATTTAGGCTACAAGAAAGTAGCCTAAATAAGAAAGTTAAATACACCCTAACGGACGCGAGCGACGCAACACGAGAAAATACTCATTATAATCAGTGATGCTACACTGGATGCAGCACAACACGACATGATAAATCCCCGTCCGGTCTATGATGTAGGCTACTGACACAGAGTTCAAATGTCCTGTATAGATACTAGACAGACTAAACCTGTCGCAACGCGGTTGTTGCGTCTGGTTTACTTTTCCGCCACCAAGCAAGCTCAATAACTCCTCATCTGCACGTGCTCTCTTTGAAAAAGGAATCGTTGCCATATTTCTTGTTACCATCTTTTATTTATCGCTGTCTCGTTTGTATTTGGCCAGTTTGGAGAAAGCCTCACCAAACCTTACCAGCCAGCGTTTGCGATCACGAGAACTTGTGTAAACGCCGATGGGTGACATGAATGCAGATGACTCCAGATCGGTGAGGTGGTATTTGCTTTCCCAACAAGATCCATCGCCCAACACTAAATTAATTTGTTGAATGTATAAACTGTATTTTCCCACGCTCAAATCTGCCAATCTAAAGGAAACGCTGTGTTTGAGGTAATTTGTTAATTACCATAGACTTAGAATTTGCAACTATTACAGTTATTGCACTTATATACAAAACTTTGTATTATGTTTGTGACGTCACGTGCACTACCGCCGGTGGCAGTAGACAACCGCGGTAGCAACCGACCACCGCGGTGACGCATCATACGATCCTTTCCGTAAACTTATCATGACACTCCATAGTGGTAATGCTAGTGATGAGCTGTTTTTGCAACCTCGCATTGTTTGCTACATAAAACCGGTGCCAAGTTCCATAGCTGCATGCACCCCAAACAGGGGCAGAGAAAACACACACTGCATGGCAGCAAATGCTTGTTTTCCCGCCCCCAAACTATCAGGGTACAATCTGCATAAAAAAAAAATCTCTTCAAAACATTTAGTGAAGTGCATGGGTTATTTTGACACACTTACTGAATGCCAGTTTAATTGTAGGGGTCAGGTGGATTATTTCAGAAGGTTAGACAAGATGTTGTGCGGTACAATTTCTTTTCAAGAGCCACTCACCACTTCTGTGACTGAGGACCCAGAGAGTTGCCTCTGCAGTGACACTGGCATTAAACAGCGTCCAACTACAGGGAGCAAAGCTAAAAAGGGACTTCTGGGGACTGGGACTGTGGGCGAAAGAATTCAGTCCCTATAGAGAAGCTGGCCTTTTTTAACACTTGAAAGCTGGTCTGAGAAAGAACCGATTGGAGATATAGCCATCCTATATGGGGCCATCTGACATGATCAAGTCACTTTCATGTACACCAGATGCAAATTGATCCTACATCCCACATCCTCAGTATGAATAATTCATGTGTCACATGGCCAGCTGCTGTGCACAGGGGCACCTGGGGAATTGTACTACTGTAACCAATAAGATGTCAACAAATACCTATGTAATAACAACAAAATGACCCATAGGCAGTCAGGAGCGCTTTAATATAAAGGCTTTACATTAAGAATCTAAATAAAAGTACTCAAGACTAATGGGATCGAATATTCTGTGTATATAGTAAAAAAGTACAACGACAAACTACTGAAGTCCAGATTCAAAGATACAGTGACAGTAAATAAATAAATGGTGTTGTCATTAGACTGCACTGCCTTTGTGTCTTGTGACCTTCATGAAAATTACAACCAATGAAACAGCAGAAATATGCAATTAGCTGTTTAGAAGTAGAAAAACCAGGGATACAGACAAAAAAATCAAATAACCCGTCAGACTGGTTCCTGACTAGCTGTTTTTGAATATACTCGAAAATTGGATAATAAACACTACTTCAACCAAGGATTATAACAAAATGGCCATCATATTTTCATTTATTAAAGAGAACATGTGTGAGGCTCATTTTTGGTATGGAGTCTGAATCAGAATGGAGAAAAATCCTGAAATGTTTTCCTCAAAAACCTTAATTTCTTTATGATTGAAGAAAGAAAGACATGAAGATCTTGGATGACATGAGGTTGAGTAAATCATTAGGAAACGCATCCTTTAAAATAGTCATAACGCCGTGACATGCAGAAAAAGAGTGAATGAACGAATCAGCTGAACAAATCTTTTAACTCACACGATTCGAATCACCGGGATGAATCATAATCGTTGAGCGCGAGCCAAAATGACATATGTTTCGCATTTCATAAGGTCACTCGCCCTGTTCTCTTAACAAAAACTAAACATTTTGGACCTCGCTGGTCGCACAGATAGTAAGATTTATTGTTTTTCTTCTAAGAGCTTTGAAAGCATATGGGGGAAATGTTAATTAATATTACATAGATGCACACAATCGATAAGTAAAAGGTAATAAATACATGTTTATGTTTAATAACTGCATATTATTAATAAAGCATACAGACTGCAATACAATGAAAATAAGTTTTAACTGACGCCTACGTATTTTTAATATCCACTGGTTATTTCATCGCCAATTGGACAAGGGAACAAAAATTATTTTCTCGATAACCCTGTGCATTCAATTGTTGTAAACACTCGGAAAAGCAGATAAAACATTACTTTCCAGCGGTGCGTCTTTCAGGGAGGATTTCCTACACACCGGCGCTAAAATAAACCCAGCATGCGAAAGTGTGCTAACAGCTAGCATTCACTCTCTAAAAATGTATAAACTCAATTCTGAGCTCAGGAAAAACGAGGCAACAAAGAAAACAACTAAAGCACTCGAACGCTTACCTGAGATGTTTAATATATTGCCCGCGCTATTTTTTTTTGCCTGGCGACCCTAAGGTTGTAGTGCTCTATCCAGCAGTGATGGCAAACGCAGTAGGGTTGTAGCTTAGCTTCGCTGGAGAGGAACTGTGATGGGTTGCCAAATGATGCGTCTCAGAACAGGATCGACGTCACAACTCACCACGCGCGAGGAATAACGTCACTTCGTGATCCTATGTGTAAAATGAATTCACATGAGAAATATCCAGTGTATATTCGCTTGTGAGAGTTTGACAGATTCGGGGAAGAGATCTCAGATTCTTCTTCAGAGTAGGATTGTAGGATTTTTTCCATAATCCCTCAAGGGAACATAGTGGCTCTCAAATGTTACTGTAAAACCCAATAGCATAAAGCACCAGTGTGGTAGTAGCCTGTAGTTCAGTCCTTAAAAATGTGTTGCAAGAAGGAATAGATAAAATTAATGGCTAAAAATGTGTGACCTATGCTGGACAACCTGAATGAAAAATTATTTAAAGTGAATGAATGAAAGTATGGTCCCCAGTATTTGCTAACAAGCAGTATGGCACTTCCCTAAATGTAGGCAATACACTTCTGATGTAGGCTATACATTACATTACCTGTAATTTTCTTAACATGACATGAATCAGCTTCCAGTGTAACTCTTTCACACTGGCATTCACTGAAATGTATCTTATTAGCCTATATTTCTTTCTTTCGTTTAAAAACATAGTGAGCAAATCATTTTACCGGCAACTACTAGAGCAGAGGTTGTTAACAAAAAATCTATGCTGGAAATCTTCGTTAAAAAAAAGAATTAAAAAAAAGAATTTCAGGTTTTTCTGGCTTATCTTAACTGCTGTTCTTTGGTTTACTGTGGTTGCCAGGTAACATGGCTCAAGGGACTCCTGTTGGATATCACAGAACAAAAGAGCATTATATTTTACTTCCAGAACTGTTGTGCTAGACTAAATTAGCATGGAGCAATTGACAATTTGGATCAAACAGCATATGTATTTATATCTTTCTCTCCCCATAAGGTTCTGTTTGTGGTCATTTGTGGCATTGGTTAAGTAAATTTGTCTAAAATTATTTTTCCAAGAATTACTTAAGCCTTCAGCTTTTGTTCTTTGCAGACAGAAGCACAAATGTGTTGACAGTTCTGTGACAGGACCCCATGCTTGTTTGCTTTGGTGTAGCCAGTAGTGAGCGTCACACCATCATAGCTACAACTGTCTTTTGTATCAAGAAGAGCTTCCCTACTGTTATTAGACCTCTGGTTTCTGTAAATACTCTGACACAGGCAAGGCAGAGTGAACTGGCATTGTTGTTTTTTCAAATGTATCTAGTTCATGAATTCACAAATCTTTATTTGAATGTCTAAAATGTGTGAAATCAAACTAGATGATAGAGTTTCTGTAGTTTAACTGGTAGAGCATGGCAAGCTCAATAAGAAATCAGCAAAATACAAACATTAAACTTAACAAATAATGTCCATTTCCCTTCAGAAATGTTTGTAATTGATCAGCTTATTTTCTTCATTAATTCAAAGAGAAAGGTCATTCTGGTCCTTGAGGGAAACATCTTTGTCAATGGAGGAGCTTTTCTCCTCCAGCTGAATCACAGGTGGCTGTAAAATAATTTTCTGCTGATGCTCCATACAGAAAAATGAGACAAACACATGCACAAAATAGTTAAGTATCCTACGGTCAAATTTGATCCTTTATGTCATACTGAAAACTATCAGATATAAAATACAAAATATAAAGATAATTTGGGTGAGATGATTGATACCCACCATGCAGTCTTCTGATCAACATGCTCATTTCCTGTGTAAAGTTAATAAATTACCAGTACCCCATTTGTCAAAAAGACCACCCTTTCATCCCTTCTATAAATACGCCAATCTTAGTGTTTAACAGCAGAGGACACAGAATGCCTGAATTATCCTACAGGACCTTTGTCTGTTTTCTCAGCTTGTTGGGTTGTCTTGGAATGACCTTAACTGTCCATCCCAGTGGTAAGAAAATGTTTAATTCAATTGAATGGGAACAATTCACGGATTAATTACAAAACTTTGTCCTGCCATTTGATACCCAGATGCAAAGTGTGGATCTACTAATACAAGAGGCATCCTTGACCGTTCCTTAAGGGTAATCGGAGGATTGGCTGTAACTGTTTAACTTTACAAATTGTATGATAAATTAATAGTTTTTTATTCCAAAAGGCACTGAACTGTTGGATATATCAGTGTGCAAAAAGTCATTCTACTATCATCTACAGGTGTCTCTTAGAATCAGAAGATCGCATTTCTATGCTGCAGCTATCTTAACATGCCACTGGCTTTTGACTGCTGCTTATTACTTTGCAAGTGTATACAATAACTTTTAAGGCAGCGGCTATTTGCACTAAGTGTAAATAGCGATACAGGCTATTGTGCAAATAGCTATAGATAGCGATACACTATGTGCAAATAGTTATAGATTCTATTTACACTATGTTAAAATAACAGGATTTTATGCTATTTATACTACTTATTGCAAACAATGGCAATTATCTGCACCTCAATATTGTAGTACATTATAAAACAGTATGCATTACATTATAATGTTTATAATGTATTACATTATAAAACAATAACTTAATAAGTGTAAATTTTAATTTTAATTTAAATTATTAAATGGATGCCACCTTACTGTCACAATAAAACCCTCCCTACACCTACCATAACCATACCCAATACTTCATTTTCAACTTCAATTTCCTTCTATTTCATTGAAAATAAAAGCTTTTCTGATGTGATTTAAAATTTGGAAAGGGAGAAAAAATTTGCCAAAAAGCTAATTCAAACCCAGGTTGATCATGTCAAAATGAGTACGACACACGTTTTACCATCTGCGACACTGGAGCTGACGATTGCTGACTCTTTTGTAATAGCCAATTTACACAATGTTAGATGGAGTTAGTGTAAATAGCCTCAGCCAACATGGCCGGCTATTTGCACTTAGTGTAAATAGACACTCCTAATGTTTAAACCTGTCAACACTTCAGTGACTTTCTCTCAAATATAGCTGCCTGCTCTATGGACTTCCTGCACAAGATTGAGGCTGTAACAGGTGATTTCAACCAAAGAAAAGTTGACAGAGGGGAGCAGAGCTTCCACGTAAAGACTGTAAAATTCCATGAAAAATATCAACGCTACTCTCCCATGAGCTAAGACATTGCTTTGCTTGAGATCAAAGGACACATTCACTTTGGCTAGTCATTCTGTGAGATTAACTAGATTTTTGTATTTATCAGTTCAGTTCATTATTCTGAACACTATACAAACAATAAGGACTTGCCCCAAAGTGCTATACAGACATTAATAAAACATTTTAGTAAGGGAAAAATCACATCATAAAACAACAACACAAACCATAAAACTCAACCTTCTACACTTGCAAAGACTAAAGAGAGGAAGTGGATCTTTAAGCGACTTTTAAAAATGCCTATTGTAGGAGCAGATCTGATTTGAAGTGACTTAGGGGCAGCTACACAAAGGCCCTTTCACCCCTTCTCTTTAATTTAGTCCTCGGAACAAGCAAAGCCCCTTTGTCTACAGAAGTTAAACACCTAAGTGGCTTATAGACCTGAAGGAGCTCAGATAAATATGATGGAGCTAATCAATCCAAGATTTAAAATCAAATCTGTAATCATATTTGCGGGTCCCAGACAAAAGTCTGGCTGCAGCAATTTGTACTATTTGCAGCTGACTCAGAGATGTTTGGGAGACGCCTATATAGATTGAGTTACAATAATTATACATAGTTTGAAAGTTATTTTTAGAGATTAACATAATATGTATGTTTTCTAGGTGATATTATTAAGCCTGTTTGCCTGCCATACCCTGGTGAGGGGATTCCACCCAAGACCGTGTGTGTTGTTGGCAGATGGGGTCATATTACTGAGAGTGAGAAGCCATTTGAAAAACATTGAAATATCAATTAATGCTTGAAAGAACAATCTCAAATATCTTTAAACCATTACTAGAAGAAAGTTGAAGAGGTCTGTCCTTTCTTTAGAAGGGCCACTTCCTCCTTCGGTTCTTCAGGAGATGCAGCTGGACCTGTTCGAGCAAAGCAAGTGCAAACATGTCCTACAAACACTTCGAGCTGGGCAGAAGTCCTTCACAGTCCTGTGTGCTGGCCCAGAGAGAGGAGGGAGAGATGCTTGTCAAGTAAGATGACACTAAAGATGTCCCCCCAACATTAACATTGTATTACAAAATTAACATCCTCCCAAATATTACTAACACCTATGAGACTCAAGTTCAGGTTGGCAAAGATGGTCCAAACTCTTGAAATGGTCTGTATTGAGTTTCTATCTATTCTCCTGTGCTCCAGGAGTCCAGGGAGATTCTGGGGTTCACCTTCTCTGCCCCAGAGCAGATAGACCCTGGGTGGCTGTGGGAGTCATATCATGGGGTAAGGGTTGTGGTCAAAGCTGGAATAACAAGAAGATCAAACCCTTGTCCATAAGAGGCTCACTATGAGTTTTTACTGGTGTCTTAATTTTCCTGTCATGTATCAAGTCTTATCTTAGGAAAGGTGGGTATTGTTGTCTACTAGAACTGGTAGTGGTTAATAATTGGGTTTAGTACTGAACTGAAAGATTGGCTCTTCAGGAAGACACTTAACCTCATCTCTTTTGAAGTCACTTTAAATAATGACTACTTGCCTATAGAACTTAACACGGGTGTGGACAGGTCCCTGTGCAGTGTACCTGATGGAGTTGTACCTGGAAGTGAAGGCATCATCAGAAATCCAGCTTACCCAGGTCAAAGCTACAACAATAAGTGAGTCATGTCTGTATACAAAAAAAAGAAAAGAAGAAAATCTTTTCTGAAAATCTGAAACTTTAATTTAATTTTTTGCCACAGAATGTGTCTGTGGTCTATTCAAGTTGCAGCTGGAGTTTGACCTGTAGAAGGACACACAGTGCCATAGTGATCATCTGTGATCGACTGTGTGAATGGAGACAAATAGACGGGGGGGGGGGGGGGGGGGGAAGAAAAGCAGAAACTATGACTTTGTTGTTGTTCTACCTTCTGCAAGTGGTTGTGAGGTTCTCTGTTTCCTTGTGACCTTGCTCAACAGACCGATTCTGTGGTGGTCTCCCTTCATCTCCGGTTGTTCTTATTGGTGGCTCTTATAGTATTAGAGTGCAGTTTGTGTCTTATGTAGCAGCACAGGTGCAGGATTTGCCTTTCAATTCAGTGGTGTTTGGAAGGACTACAGTTTTGGTGAGTGGAATCTGTCCGACTGATTTCTTTTGTTGTGCACCCAACTCTGAAAAACCCTACTGAGTTCCTTGAAAGTGACAGTATAATGCTTGCGGTTATCTAAACGCTCAAGTCTGTTTGGTGAAATGCAGAATGACAGAATGAAAGAGTTGTGTAGCTGTATAGTACAGGCATGGCCAAAAGTTTTGGCAGTGACATAAATGTTGTGATTTGCAAAGTTTGCTGCTTAAGCTGTTGTGGTGTTCATTTACATTGTTTCTAGATTTTTGTGTAGAGTGATTAGATCCATTTTAAAAAATTGCTAAAAGTTTCATTGGCCAAAAAAAAAAAAAGACCAGCTAACATTAAATCACTAATATCAGCAGCACATGTGAAAGTGTGAAGGGGTGCTAGTCGGGTTAAATCACTATCATACAAAATAGATTGTAAGAGCAGACAAATGGAGGAAAGAAGCGCTTCCAGTCATTTTGTTCTTGTTAGCAATGGTTACCTCCAAAGAAACATGTGCACCCATCATTGCTTTGCATTAAAATGGCCTAGCATGCAAGGAAATTGCTACAAAGAATATTGCATCTAAAATAACTATTTAGTGGATCATCAAGAACTTCAAGAGGTTAGACTGCAGTGATGAAGTCTGCAGGACGTCCCAGTGTGTCCTGCAAGTGCCAGGACCGTCACCTCTTGAGAAGAGTACTGTATGTGAGCGGAGTGAGGAGTGGAGCAGTGAGACTTTGCCTGGAGTTAGGAGCTGATTTTTTTGAAAGTCGGAGCATTGAGGTTTTCACTTGCTCTGAGAATGCTCCGCTCGATCGTAATGTGCCAACTCACACATTAAACATAATTAGTTAGCTTGACAGATATGTGGATCATGTACGAAGGTTAAAATGGCGATGGATGAGTGTGGGAGGTTTAAGTATGTTATAAATTGTACAGTTTGTTAATCTCTGCTTGAAACTAATGTGCTGTTACTTGCACAGGCCTGATGATGTTGTTTTCGAGCATTGGCTCATTTACATGTCTGTGTATCCATGCAGTCCCGTTATTTAAAAAAAAATCTCCCTAGCAGCATAGGTTATGCCCAACTGATCTGTTGGTTTCATCACTTGGTCTGCAAGGTGTGTTCATTTCCCGAATCAGGTTGAGAAGCAAACTAACTTTTTCTCAGTAGAATTATGTTTTCACACTACTGCCGATAGGCTCCTCAGAGAGAGGAAAGCTTATCTCAATGAGACTGTCTCCATATTTGCTTGTCTGCCAGGGGGCCTTCTACCAGTGGTAAGTTAGGAGAAGATAAGAGCTATGTTCAAATCACAACACTTCTCCCCTTAGTATGACCCTTGCTAGACAGAAATGTGACACTGCTGCAATGTCATGGGCCAGGCTCTATTTCACCAGTTTTTCCTTTTGTGTTTGTGCAGGGGCTGAATGTGGAACAGTGGGGCTGTGCAAAGCCGTCTACCCGCAAGCCTACAGCAACAACATTCTTTGTCGCTGGCTCATCTACTGTATGCCCCAGAAGGCCACATTGTGCTGGCCAAGTTATTGCCTGGTGTCTCCTCTGTCCAGTCGTGACCTGTCTGTCCTGTCATGAATGCATGCATGTAGTGAGATTGGAATCTCTGATAGGTTTCACTGCAAGAGAGAATGTGATACTCAATTAGAATCCAAAGATTGACACCATGACGTCACTGCAGTCATGTAATGCTGGTTGTTTCCTGCTGTTTACAAAGTGAACCTTACAGAAACTTTCAGTACAGTAGTTGTAACTTTTGAAAATGCATTTTTTTACCCTAAATGTTATAGTTAAGACATCTACTTGGCTATGCTATGTTCATAATCATATCACTCTGTTTGCTATATGCTAACATGCTAATTACAATAGAATAACTTCACTGTGTAACTTAAAGCTTGACTTTGACGACTTTGACCTTGAGGAGTCAGAGAACTGCAAATATAATTAACTCACAGTGTTAGGAGACGTTGATGACAAGGATGAAATAGGTAAAGTACAAAAATATGATTAAAATGTAAGCATTTCATACAATTTATATATAGTTTTATTTGAACTACTGTATACTGTTCAAATATTTGAGGTTGGTAAGACTTTTTTAAAGGGGACATCAGATGCAAAATTCACAATTCACTCAAATATGTCTTGGCAGTGTGTGGACACAACCACCCTACAATGATAAAAATTCATTCACTCCTTTCTTTTTACATTTTGAGCAGTATGACGTCATGACCACTGATGGGCTTTCTCATTTTAGCATATCTCCACCTTCAGCCAGTTACGCTTTCTGCGATTTTCTCCGCACGCGAGCAGCTGTAGTGAAAACAAATGTTTCGTAAGCAATGCAGGTGTTTTGCAGTTGGATGTAAAAGTGAACATACAAGTCTTCATTTCTCCAGACATAAGAGCCACTGAGGACGCAGTGGATTAGTTTTGTTTTTGATGGTAACACACCACTGAATACACAAAAAAGTTGCACACATTTCATGAAGACCCTAAAGTATCATACCAACTTGTGGAAAATGGATATTCGATGTCCCCTTTAATGTAATTCAATTCAAAATAACTGTTTTTCTATTTGAATAAACACACACACACTCTCTCTCTCTCTCTCTATATATATAGTATTCTTTGATGAATAGAACAGCATTTAAAGATCTTGCACTGCCCCATATGAGAAAGAGAAATGTAGTTTTTAAGTGCTCTGCAAATTATAATTTTGTGGTTGAATGTGATGGGAACGTCTCTCCAGCTGTTCTCAGCTAATTCGCGAAATGCTTCGTCACAGACAACACCATCTCCACCCATAGTTTCAGAGACTCCTTTTCTTTTATCAGCAAAAAAGGTGAGAGTCAGAATGAGCAAAGAAAAAAGCTCACAGCAGGTATTCAAATTTCACCCAACCAAACCTGACCCACATGTGTCCCACATGTCCAAATAGTATGCCACAGAATAAACATGCAAGCCAACCTAGAAATATTTATACTTCCACCAAAAGGTCAACAGTAATGTAAAAAGTTAAAAATGTTCTTAAATGTTTTATTTTATGTTATTAAACTTAATAAAAAAAACTTTTAATTTTAAAAACAAATTATTAAACATAAAATTCAAGATTTTTTTCAAAAACTTATTTGAATTAAATATAAATTATTTAATTAAACTTTTTCCCTTAATCATGTTAGTAATATAATTTATAATTAAAATGTTTATATTAAATTAGAAGAGAAGTCGTACCTAACGGTTGGACACCACAAAAATATATTATTTTAATATTTTTGTTGTAACCTCAGACTTCTGATGCATGAAATGATGAAAAAATTATTCTTATGGCACATTTCCTCACAGATCTCAGATAAACAGCGTATGACGATCGGGGGAGGAAGTAGATGATGACAGCAGAGTCTCACCACATTTGCACACAGGCTTGCTTTTGTCCTTTCCGCTGTCCACCATCACATCGACATGTTTGTTGAGCTCTAAAAGAGGCTCCTTGTCTCAGAGGGACTTTAGAATGCATGGAATCCAATTGGAGTCAAAAACACACACATACTGAGTCACAAATGTGAATGCGTTTATCTCTGAACAGACTGTGAGGGTGTACCACAAAGATTCATGCAAATATTCTACTGACTTCTCAGTTCTGTATGGAATGATTTGCTGCCCCTGGGTTGGACACCCCAAATACAGCAGTGGATGATGGGAAACTATTGTGCCAAGTAAGCATTGGTCTGGGTGCTTGGTATAACTGCTATGGGGCGATCATCCAGTCACAATGGATCCTTTCTGATGCACAACGTGTCTATAATCTGTGAGCACAAAAAATGTTTTAAAAAGGTTTCTAGAGCCGTGTACATGTATTATCTTTGGAAAAAGGCCATTCAAACTCATGCATAAACAGTATATTCACTTTTTATGATGATTTAACTTTTCTTTGCAGGGAAGAAAGACATTTGAGCCTTATGAGTGACAACAAGAGGCTCAAAGAAACAGATGAGAAGGACATTGACAGGAACAACATGAAACTGGTTGGAATGTTGTTCCAGGAACTTATGATTATGATTGTGTCCAAAAATGAGTTCAGAATTTTTATTTTTGGGTGACCTATTCCTAACACAAATATCTCTTTCTCAGATCCATGATGGGATTGGAATACTGGTACACCCTCATTATAACCCATCCTCTCTCGAC
Source organism: Carassius carassius (assembly GCF_963082965.1). NCBI lineage: Eukaryota > Metazoa > Chordata > Actinopteri > Cypriniformes > Cyprinidae > Carassius > Carassius carassius. The sequence continues at coordinate 8,159,948 of NC_081804.1, read as the reverse complement.
TACAATGTGGCTTTGCTTAAGCTGAGCTCTTCGTTAAACCTCAAAGTACACAGCCTGTCTGTCTACCGTCTACTGGACAGGAAATCCCACCCTCCCTCCATTGCTGGGCTCTGTTGTGGACCAGCCAAATATGAACGTCACCAGTTTGCCTTCACAAGTTGAAGGCATGTACGCCAACATGACATTTCATAACTACTTTTTGAATAAATTGAAAGCTGACCTAGTGTAGAACGTTCAGAACTTGAATGTGACTTGAAAAACTGATTTCCTTTAGCATAATTGTAATTTCTCTGCTGCACATTTTGCTCTCTGTGGAGCTTTAGGATAATGTTGTACTCTTTTTAGCAGGACATGGGCAGCACAGACCTGAATGGCTAAAAATATCCGTGCTGGAACAAGTGGTGTGTGAACAATGGCACAAAACTAGATTGATACCGACTATGCTATGCTATGGAGAGTCATCCATGGTGAGGAGCAGTAACCTACTGTACCGTTAATACTTCCTAGAAGGGAATGTTATTGCAGAAATGCTGACCTCAAGTGGATAGGTTTGGAAATGATTCTAGAATTGCTTGCTCAGTAATTTTGATGGGCTCTGTACCAAATTACAGACTTGATTTACATTTGCTGATTTGAAATTACTGTCAAACAAGGAAGTGATCCATGAAGGCGTTACAGGGTATACAAACCCCCCAAATCAGATTCCCAATGAAATGCTCTCCGACAGCAAATGCAATGAGTTTGTTTCCTTCTTAACATCGGAAAGATAATTAGCACATCCTCAATTTTTACAGAGGTCGGACAGATTCAACCACAATTTCAAAAATAAGTTACGTGTCTGCTTCAGCTATTATGCTGCCCGCAGATGGAATCAGTTTCCAGAAGAGATCAGATGTGCTAAAACATTAGCCACATTCAAATGCATACTCAAAAATCATGTTTAGTTGTGCATTTACTGAATGAGCACTGTACTACGTCTGATTGCACTGTATTTTATGTATAATGATTTTCTATTTTTAACTGTTTTAAATTCATTTTAAATTAATTTCTAAATCATTAAAAAAATTTAAGTTCACTGTTTTATATTGTTCTGATTTTTTACTAGTATTATACTTACTTTTATGTAAAGCACTTTGAATTATCATTGTGTATGAAAAGTGATATAATGTTTCCTGGTTCCTACAGAGTGTCCATTGCTCCCTACTCCCTGAGCAGAGGAAATTGTGTTGAAGTTTAATGTCTAACGTCTTTACACACAGACAAGTGTGACATCATATACCTCTGTAAATAAATACAATTTAAATTCACGTCTCACACACTTCAATGCACTTTGAATGGAGCATATACATTCACTTTGAGATGGAATCATGGCGGAATATCATGTGATGTCCTCTTCGCAAGGCACTTACGTTTGAATAGAACAAACGTCTGAAGCATAAGAGAAACATACAAAACTTGTGTTTGAATGGTCAGTGGCAAATCCTTTACATAAGTAAACTTACTTACAGACTGTGAGTCAGAACATCCGGCATTGTAGTCTTCTCTCCCAGGATCAGGAAACAGTCCTCCATAAAATGTGCTGCACACATCTGAATATTTGAGTTGAATTGTTCTGGAACAGTGTTGTAAATACAACTTAACCACTGATTTCTTGTTGTGTCCTCTTTTGAAAGGCCAAACAAAGTATTTTTGCTTTAACAATGAAACAGCGTCTCCACGACATGGCACTGGTGGCAACAGCAAGAATCAAAGGTTATGCCTTCTTTCTTTGCGTGAACATTTGGGCCGCATTATGCAAATCTTCCCACATCGTGACATAGACGTGTGGGGGCATGTTAGAATAAGCCATTTTAGGAGGGTGTGGACGAGTCCTAACTTTTATAAAGTATATCTCTTTGAGTATCTCTTTGTGAACAGAAATGACATCACTGAATGCAATGATGAACTGCCTTTAACTATCATTTTGCATTATTGACACACTGTTTTCCTAATGAATGTTGTTCAGTTGCTTTGACGCAATGTATTTTGTTTAAAGCGCTATATAAATAAAGGTGACTTGACTTGACTTTGTAACACTAAAAAGAGAAAGCAAAAATTGAAATTGCATCATATTACCCCTTTAACATTTTAGGAGGAGTAAAACTGACATTTGTGCTTTCAACAGCCAGATGTATTTACACTAGCTATATATATATATATATATATATATGCATTGAGGCTATAGAGCACACAAATTTTTGAAACAACCTCAGTATTTAATTCTGAGCAGTTTTCATTATCAGTAGCTCATTAGACGATAGCACAGAGTTTCATGTGGCAGTAGACGCTGTACCTGCTGACCACTGCATCTTCATTTTGCAGTTGATAGTGTTACCATGTAAACATCTTGTAATTAGACTACCTTAATTATTATGACATGGCGTGAAAGCACTGCAGCCTTCATATGGTCCAACCTCAATCAAACACATCTGAACAAGCTAATCAAGATCTTCCAGATCAGGTGAGTTTGATCAGGGTTGGAGTTGACCTGATCTCCTTGGCTCTTTAAAACCCCATTTTTACAGCAATTTCTATTGCAGCCACATTATTATTTGTGTGCATTGTTGTCCACACCTCAATTCAGTGCATTTTCTAGTAGGGATCATTATGAGATCGCAGGTTGGGATGATGACAGCTCGATTGTACTGCTCGTTGATTGCTGTTTTATGTTGTCTTTCTGGATACTTGAGCATAACAGATGTTACTGAAGGACAAACTGCTGGTGAGAATCCGTTAGCTTGTTAAAGAAACGCAAAAAATAAGGGAATAAGGTCTTTTAAAACTAACGGTTTAGGGATGAGCATTAGGTTTTGAAACCCTTTTGATTTGACTCGGTTCAATGTAAGTTTTGTATTAATGTTGAAGACTCCTTGCGTAGTCCCTGATTTGACAAGTTTCACTCCTGGCCTCCCCCAATGATGCTCTAGTACAGGGATCCTCAAATCTGGACCTAGAGATCCACTTTTCTACGGAGTTTAGACCTAACCCTAATCAAACACGCATGAGCATGCTAATCAATGTGTTTATGATAATTAGAAAATCACAGGCAGGTGACTTTGATCAGGGTTGGAGCTAAACTCTGCAGCACACCGTATCTCCAGGACAAGATTTTTGTGGCTGGTTATGGTCTAGTGATTCTAATGGTCATGCTGACCCAACGAGGTCGTTTTCCTGATCGAGACTGCTCTGGAGGACATGCATGATGTTGCTTTTGGGAAGTGGTCAGGGTAGCGGTTATGGTCAGGGAAGCGGATATGGTCAAGGTCAGGGAAGCGGTTATGGTCAAGGTCAGGGAAGTGGTCAGGGTAGCGGTTACGGTCAGGGAAGTGGTTATGGTCAAGGTCAGGGAAGTGGTCAGGGAAGGGGTCAGGGAAGCGGTTTTGGTCAAGGTCAGGGAAGCGGTTTTGGTCAAGGTCAGGGAAGCGGTTTTGGTCAGGGAAGCGGTTACGGTCAGGGAAGTGGTCAGGGACAGGGTAGTGGTCAGGGTAGCGGTCAAGGTCAGGGACAGGGAAGTGGTCAGGGTAGCGGTCAGGGACAGGGTAGTGGTCAAGGTCAGGGACAGGGAAGTGGTCAGGGTAGCGGTCAGGGACAGGGTAGCGGTCAGGGACAGGGTAGCGGTCAGGGTCAGGGTAGCGGTCAGGGTCAGGGTAGCGGTCAGGGTCAGGGTAGCGGTCAAGGTCAGGGACAGGGAAGCGGTCAGGGATGTGATCGGGGACAGGGTCGTGGATGTGGTTGGAGACGTGGTCCATGAAATGGTCATGGGTATTTTGCATAATACTTGCAGGAGATCTCTTCAATTCAGTACTTTATTCATATGGCATGTTTTCCCTGTTTGCTTAAACTGTTTAGAAGGCTTTCTGGTCTGTCTCCCCAGCAGCCTCAAATTAAAGTTATCTGAAGAGTTGGTGTCTGGTGCCTCTTTTTTTTTTTTTTTAAATCCGATTCAATAAAGGGTGCACTCACACTTGTAATGTTTGGTTAGATTAAAAACCCTGGTGTGATTGCTGTTAGTATGGTACATTTGAGTGTAAATGCTGCCATCCAAACTCTGGTACGCACACCAAATGCAAAAGTGGATAGAGATCACTTAAAAAGATGGGTCTCCGTCCACTTCTAAACAAACTCTGGTGCAGTTTGAATGCAACAGACCATACCAAAAGAGTAATGACAAAGTGTAACCAATTTGACATGGTGTAACCCAAATGAGTAGAGCTGTGTGTTGCCGAGAATCTGGCAATACAATAGTGATGGGAAGTTCGGATCATTTTACTGACTCAGACTTTTGTGTCTTTTTCAGCAAAACGAAGAAATCTAGTTTCGTTCATTTTAGCTAAATGTAATGTGTTACTTCCCCAACATGTCTAGTTGATCACACTACAAACAATACAAAACTAAGATGCTATAAGATACAGAAGAGACCAATTCGAGTTTTTTTTTTTTTTACCTGGGTCTTCAGTCTGATTAGCTCACCTCTTGTCTGAAAAGTCTTCGGGTTCAAGTCATTCCTTAATCATGTGACAGCCCCATACGCTATTTCTGTCACTGTGTTTTTGTTACGGTTTCTTCAGGATCTGTGGTACTTTATAAATAAAGCCCTGTTATAAATGAAATATTGATTAATTTGTCTTTTTGACTGTCTATCAGTAAATAAACACTAGGCTATATAATAATCCAAGCCTACAATACAAAGTACAGACTAGTTTGTTCATTTTTAATCTAATTTTGAGTTTGCTGGTATAATTGCTTCTATAAAAGATTAGAATCCACTGTAAAAAAAAAAAAAAAAAAAAAACCTTTATCAAAGTGATTTCGCCATCATATGAACAATTTAAAGCATAACCAGTAATTATAAAGTACGATGCACCTATTTGTAAGGAAAGTTGTAAATTTAACTAATTACTCTAGCCAATGTTGTCCCGTCATGTGACAAAAGAACGAACATCCTGAAAGATGAACCAATCAATTCTCTTTCCGGCTCAATACTGCATTGGTTTAATGTATGGGTATGTCACGTGATTAAGGAATGAGTCAAAAACCCGATAGACCCGAACTATGAACTAATCAATTCTCTTTCCGGCTCAAGACCGGATTGACTGACACAGGTGAATTACTACTAGCGGAACAGAACCTATAGAATATTGTGTGTGCTAGTGATGCGCGGGTCTGGTTTTTTTTTCCAACCCTTGGGTCCCGCTTTTATGAAATTATTTGGCCCGCCCCGCAAATAAAGTAAAATTTCTTGACCCGCCCCGACCAGCGCATCGGGGACATCATGGAAGTTACGTTGCTACTTAGACCTTCGTATCGTAACCTTATCAATATAGGCTATAGGTAATTGGACTATGATGGTACGTTCGTGAACAAATCTTTTAGGTGAACCAATCATTCTCGTTTACGTACTCCACTGACCATAGACCGTAAAAGACTCATTTCTCGTTCACTGAAGTTCCTCCCACAGCAGCGCGCGAGCGCGGCGCTTTTAGCAGCACATGCGCAGCTTGTGAACAGCTCTGTGAACTGTTTCATCCTGTCAAATATGGAAACATATGGGTAGCAATATTCAATTTGGGATGTACACTAAGTAGACATCGAAAACGCCTCTTTTACCGCCGCACGTACCGCGGCGGCGGTGGTATAAAGTGCATTTGCCGCTTTTGACCGCTGAGTGGCGGTTTAACCACAAGTTATCAAACGAGCGCATCAAAGCATATTTTCGCAAATAGACTTCAGTTTTGCCTTGCTTATGTGTTACATTTGACTGCTTCAGTCACGGAAAATAAAATAAAAACACTATAGTTTAAATATTTAATATATTTAATATTCACATATGAAAGTTTGGTATTTATGAAGTTATGTGCATTTCTTAGAACGAATTCAAGCAGGATAAATGTCAAGCCTGTGCCTGAGTCTGTGCTTATATTTTCTAAGCTACATGGTATTAAACCATATTTTAGATTTGACACATTTAAAAGGTGTGCTGTATTATTTATATTATATTAATTATCCATTATATTATTCAAAAGAAATTGTGGTTTACTTTGCATCTGAGCATTACAAGTGGTAGCGTATTTTAGGGGGGTAGGCTACATGGATTAATATGCAAAATGTCAATATTTTAATATGTTATGCCTATATTTTAATTTATATTTTAAATATAAATATATTTTTTCCTTTAATAAAACAACATGCATTTTTGTTATTCGTTACCTGTCCTTTATTTTGACATAACTTATTGGGAAAAAGACATTTGTCTGTAAACTGATTAAGAAATTGTTGCATGTTTAAATGTGAAGCACTGTATAATTTCGTTCCCATTATTTAGGCCTAATTTGCCTAAAACAAGAAACGAATAAAATTAAACTGGCACGATTAAATCTTTGAAACTCTAAAGAATTAATAAAACGTCCTCACGATTAAACTCAAGTTCTCTCATTATAATCAACAACATTCACACGATGTAAAAAAAAAAAAAAAAAAAAAAAAAAAAAGCTTTAGTAATTGACAACTAAAGTGATTTTAAAGGGAACCTTACTTGCTTTTAAAGCAGGGTAACATCATATGGCCTAAAAAAAATCCCAGTTTTTTTTTTATTTTAGAAAAAAAAATCTGACTTATGATTTAAACCGATTTTTAAATCAATATTCAAATGACGAAGAAATTTTACAAAACAAGTTTAAATATAGTTCATCATCATTCATTTAGCAGTCAAATTTATAACTGCAACAAGATGATTTAAAAAAAAACAGTACTGTTATACCTAAATGCTGGAAAGACCTTCATTTTTTTTATTTATTTTTATTTTTTTTAATACTAGCCCATCATGCATCTAACCATCCACTCAGCTTTAAGAGCTGTTCAGATGAAAACTGCCAGCTCCGCTGTGAGTCAGTGTCATGGATGGAGGACCTGTTAATATTTTTTCTAGTTTATATTTCCATCTCGTTATGCCGCTGGTTTAGTTTTTTTTTTATTATAGAACTTATTTGTAAATAGAGCAGTCACTGTCTGTGTCTACACCGGACGCGAGAGTTGTCATCTGTGCCCCACAGCGAAAAGTGTGTCTAAACTTGATGACATCACACTATAGTGTCAAATCATCTGAACACAGTGTCAGAACATTTCATCATAAACAGAACGAGCATCAGTTCACTGATGGGGATCGAGTCCAGTGTATCCATCACTGGGTTCTGCTGTCTTTTGTTGGATCGTTCCACTCGTGTCCAGTGTAGACCTGGCGTGCGTTTTTTATTGTTTTATTTAGCCCTGCTTGTTTTAATGTTCTTATTAAATATCTGTATTGACTGCATGGTAGACTTGTAGTCAAGACCGACTAAACCGAGACCAAGACACTACCAAGACCAGAGGGTATCGAGACCAAGACAAGACCAAGACCAAGACAGACCAAGTCAAGACCAAGACCAAGTTGAGACCAAGACCGAGACCAAGTCGAGACCGGAGGAAAAAAAACAGACTAGTGTTGAAGCTAAGCAATAACTTGTATGAATTCAAGAACAGCAGCATACTAGGGTTCAGCCGCAGTTTACATATTAGACGGTATTACTTCAACTACACAGGCAGAACAATACAGAGACAGACCATGACATGTGTGTGACTGTGAGCTCTGTAAATAATTTGCAGACTGGGTGAGATCAACTATGTGTAGCAATTGCATGACGGCTGTTACTGCACTATTAGAGGATTGAGACTCCCTTAACTTTTGTGTACCGTTGAGGACTGACATGACTGGTACTGACTGTTTCATCTGACAAAACATCAAACACCTCCAACACCATCTTGCTCCTCCAACAACTGTCTAAAGAATGAGAAATATGTAACCAATTGAAATTATACTTAATGTGTAGATGAAATCGTAACATCAAATTAAAGATACACAATTATAAACTTGGATTAGGCCTAATGTTTCGTCAACACAACGGAGATATGCAGATGATATTTAAAAGACCATTTATTTAACATCATCTTAAATACAATACTGTAATCAAACACACACACACACACACACACTCGTTGCCTATGCGATCATTGGCGCGGATAAAGTTTTCTCGTGTGGCTCGCGGCCTTGCGCACACACCGCACAGTCGTCACTCGAACGCACCCTTCAATCCGTTGCGGATACTCTCTGTTCTGGTGAAATCACGAAACAATGCACACAAACGTGTCTCTGCTTGATATACAACCACTGATGAATATAATCGGTTTTGATGAGGGAAAAAAAACTATACGAGAAAAAAAAAAAACCTATACGCGTGCAGATTAGAAACTAGAACCTCTGACACGATTGGCGAAAGTTCTACCACTGGACCATTAAGAAATACATTATTCAAATAGGCGAAACGAGTCACACGAAAATTCTCAGCACTTATATATAAGTATATTAGGCTAACGTCACATCTCATTAAACGACAACCTAAACCCCATGTAGCCTACTATTTAAATCGATTGCTGGACATCGTAATGTTATTGTACATATATCTGATATTGCCCCTCCGTATATTAACCAGGCCCACGTATTAATGACGTTCTGTATCCGCCACTGACATAAACATACATGTCCCTAAATAACTTACCACACAAGAACACATGATAAAAAACAACAATAATTCAGCAGATAAATTATCTGTTTGGTCATGGGAGGTTGGAAAGGTTTTACCTCAAAGAGTTTGAAATGGGTAACGTTAGATAGCTTACCTTTCCCTGTGTTTACGCTCCAGGTGTCTGGTGAAGGTTGAGGTGGTCCCGGCTGTCTCTGTCAAGCAGACTTTGCAGAATCTACATTTCGCCGAATGCTTCTTTTTATTTGACGATGCGCAGAAGAACTCATTGTGTTCTACGAAAGCAAATTTTATGACCAAGGAATTCGCTGACATACTACTGACTGACTATAGATGCTGGATCTGTGCTCTTTACGCTTTACGCTACACTCACTGAGGCATAATGTTATGGATGGATGAGCGCCAACGGCTGCGTCACAAAAAAATACATGCATGTGATTGGCTGCATTTGAAGGGCGCGAAATAAATAATAATGTTACATTATCGAACGTTGTGTAGTCGTGGATATTGTTGTGTATTGCTAAATCCCGCGACCACTATGTCGGTCTGAGACAACGAGACCTAGACAAGACCGAGAGGTCCGAGACCAAGACAAGACCAAGACCAAAGACCGTCGAGGCCGTGACAAGACCGAGACCACGTAAAAGTGGTCTCGAGACCGACATACATCACTACTGCATGGTCATATTATCGAATTATTTACTGCCATGCGACCAACAAAAGTAAAGCTTAGCGAGTCGATGAATGAGCATTAATTGCTGCAGGTTGATTTTTGGCGGATGTGCTTGTGCAGCCGCGGTAGTCTTCATTTCGTCGGGTGAAACATCTCTCACTCGCAGCAGAGTCTGTGAGAAGCAACAACTTCCCCTCCACGCTCACTGATACCAGAAACACGCTCCGCCTTCACTCCGTAAATAAAGTATTTCAGTATGTTTGAAATGTTATGTTCATAACAAAGCATATAAAATAATAATAATAAAAAAAATAACAGGAGAGTTTCAAAGTGGCTTAAGCTATTTTGTGTAAACTTTTTTCCCTATATCACATGCCAAACTAATAAAATTGTAAGCATTACATCTTTAATTGCTGCTTTCTGCTGTGAAAATTTTGTTTGTGATGAAAATAACAGTATATTTTTGTCAGTTATTTTATCTAAACAGATCGATTAACTTCTTCAAGATTTCAAAATCAGATAGCATGCTGATAATGTAGTAGCACTGTAAGATTACATTTGTTTGAACGCATTATTGCAAAAGCGAGTGTGAATCTGTTTATATCATAATTTAACCCGAAAATAATCAGTAAAAGAAACAGACAAACTCTTAACATCCCGCTCGACTCTTGCAGTCAACCTTCTGATCAAGCTAAATATGTTGGCTGTTGGCATGAATTTTACTCGTGATAAGAAGCTCATATTCAAGTGTTTGTGCAAAAGTTATTAATGTGCATTAATGACAGGGAGGCGCCGTCTCATCAATTTTTTCATGATAATGAATGTATCATTTTTAATTAAAATAATATCATGGTGTCTCACATAGGTACATTAAAAATATATCTACAGAAAGCTTGAAATGTTTTTTAAATGAAAACGAATTGTGAACAACAACAATCTGCGAATGTTGCATTTCTCTCATCGGAGAGAGCCAGCACTGTGAATATAACCAAAACAACAGTCCTATATAAACCAGTTCAGCAAGTGAAAGCCTCATAAGACACTGTCCATATGAAAGAGCAATTCACACCTTTATCTCGACCCCCACAAGCCATGCATAACTAGCCAAAACCCAACCCCCTCCAGCTGAACAGAATTCGGTCTGTGTTTTGGCTCTGAGGAACGGTGTGTTAGGTACTTGGCTGAAATATACCAGCACTCAGCAGCACTCAAGGGCGTAGATTTGGTTTGAACATTGGGGGGGTTGAACGTTGTATGCTGCCCATTATTTTTTTCAAAAAAAAAAAAAAAAAGTATGTTTATTGTTATTGGATAATTTATTTCTTTCTTTCTATCTATCTATCTATCTATCTATCTATCTATCTATCTATCTATCTATCTGGCAACATGCTTTAACTGATTACAAATTCAACATATACAAATATGAAAGAGACAACATTTAAACATTTATTTTAAGATTTTTTTTTTAAAGGGAAACACATCTTTAAAACATTAAAGGCATTAATGTATAGCCTAACTTTAAAAAAGCTGCTGTTTTTCTATACTGTTTCCTATTTTATTTTATTGATTGAATGGCATCTTCTTTACCTGATCACCTGCTCCTCCTCTCCCTCTGCTGACTTTTCTACCCTGCAGCTATATTTACCTCGAATCTGTTATAAAAACATGTTAAGAGATTATACACCTCATAACGTTATGAAATTTGTGTATAATCATCATTCATAAAATTCTAACATAGTAGAGATTATCAAAAGTAATAAATTAAGTATTGAAACCGCCAGTAGGCGGCAGTGTTTCACTGTTTTAATGAGTTAGCCACTTAAATCGTTAATTCATCCAATTCGTTCAAAAGTCAGATTAATTTAGTAACAAAACAAACACCGATGTAAAAACTTTTGTCGTTGATGATTACAGACACTATTGAAAAATATACTAGCAAAACAGACAGCTGCTTTGGTAACTTGTTATACTGATAGTTATAGCTAAGTACATTGCAATGGATTAGCTAGCTAAAATATATGTGGTGTGTACAAACCATTACACAATATTCTCATACCTCATTCTCAGTACATGCTTTATTTTTATTTTTATTTGCATCCCTCTCTGACCAGCAGTTAAATATAGTCCGCTGTGCAGCGCTTCTCTTCATTTTTGACGTTAACATTAATCGTGTGCTCTCCCATTCAAACACCACTCGCTTGTTTTGGTGAAAGTGCGACTCATTGGTTGGGCGTTACCAATCGGTTCAATGGAGGGGGAGTATTTTTTGTCTGATTTATTATGACATACTCATATTTGATTAGGAACAAAATTATTTTTACAAAATAAATGAATTCTATTTTTCCATATTATATTTTTCATTTGATCTACTGTGATTTTCATGTTGAAATATTGGGGGGGTTGTAACTGATGGATTTGAATATTGGGGGGGTTACCTCCCCCCCCATCCCCCCATAAACTACGCCCCTGGCAGCACTACTCTTTGTATTCATTATTTTATTATTTCACAAAACCATAATGATAATAACAAATCATCAATTAATAATTAATCATTATTTTACGAAAATCATTGTTATTTGTGATCGTGGATGTTTACGGCAGGCTTTAAGACCAAGCGGAATCCTCTGTTCCCGCCTCACAGCGAGTCCCGCGCGCTCAGTGATGCAGCTTCACTGTCTGCAGTTTGACTTTACTGAATCAGATTGAGGCCAATACAACTTATTGATCATGAGCCCAACATTTAGCAAGGCACGAAAATTCTAATGGAAGGAAGACGTTTATCACTGAGCTAATGCTGTTAAAGAGAGCGAGAGAGAGAGAAACTAGGGCTATTCTTTAACTTGGAGCTCATTATATTGAAAGTACAAATCCAAACACCAGAAACGTTATGCATTTTATGAATAATGAAATGTTATGAAAATTATGCATTTTATTTATTCACATGCTGTATGGTTGAAATAATATTTTAGTTCACAACTTTAAGTTCCGTTGTTTAAAAAAATGCTTTATTGGCTAATGTTTCATAAACCTTCAGTTGTTATGCTCTAAAATCCATTTCATTATTAATTTCACAGTATTTTTATCACCTAAATGACAAATCTTTAAAGTCACAATTCTATAATGGTCAAAATTACTCAGGCCAATGGTATTTTTTATTGACATTATTTTATTATTATTATTATTATATATATTTTTTTGAATAATTGTAGCTTACATAAATAGGTAAAGCAAAACAAATATTCGGATTGTCACTTATTTTTTCCCTTGTTTTCTTAAAGAATAAACACATAGTTTTTTACAAGAATAAACATGATAACATATTATTAATTAATAAAAATAATTTAAGCAATTAAAACCTTTTTTTAAACTTGAATTTAAATACTATTAAACTAACTTTAAATTCTCAAGGAGTTTATAAGTAAAAAAAAAAAGTTCTAAATGAACTTGTGTTAACAATATAATTAGAACTATATAATTAGATTTTTTTAAATGAACAATTCCTGTATAAAATGGGACAGCAACCTTTATATAGTGGTTCTCAACCTTTTTTTCCAGCGGGCCGCACTATGGTCTAAGTGCAAGTCTACGCAAATAATTTACATATTACGTCAGCAATACAAACCAACCTGATTTATAATATTATAGCCTAACTATTATGATATATAATCTATTACATTCATTGAAATAAACAATTCTACTCCCCATAAATAAAACACCTGATGCTGTCGGGAGCTGACCAATTTTGTGAGATTCAGCTTGAAAGGAGTAACACAAAGAAGTTGCGATTGTAACGCCTGTGTTATACTTTCCGCATGAGCTATCCGGACGCGTACACGGCCAGCACGGACGCAGACTTCATCAATTTATACTTCTGAATGCGCAGGCTGATCATCCGCTCTGCAATACATAGTGTATGGTGTTTCTATTTATCTGAACTTCTTCAAGTGAGTTGCGGGGCAAAAAAAAAAAAAAACCAAAAGCACTTCTCCTTCAATACTGATACTGCGACTATTCACAGTTTGTACATGTTCATTCGCTGGCATTTTTTTAATTTCTTTTTTTTTCTCCCTTCAAAAACAAATTTGTCCATTCTGATGCGCAATTTTACCTTAAAGGAAATTTACCTAATGGCTGTTGATGACTATTTGAATTGAATTCTGCCAAAGTACGCGCTTGTATGTGGTCGTTAAATGCTTATGCCAGTAGGTCTGCTCATGTCTGAAAATAATATATGAAGAAAAACAAAATCACATAAAAACATTAGGATATAGCTTATATTTCATTAGTAGCATTTTTTTAAATTGATGTAAAGAATACAATTTTACAAACGGATACAATTTTTTTTTTTTTTTTAATTCAGCATGTGGTGCAGGCCGCATTTGAATTCGTGACGGGCCGAGGGTTGAGAACCACTGCTTTATATCAAACATTTAAAAATCGTCCACAGCTGAGCATCGCGGGAGGCTGATCTGCGCCAGATCACGTGAAGTGAATGTAATGAACAAAGTCATTTTCAGGCGCAATGAAAAAAAAAACAAAAAAAAAAAACAAAACATGGATAACCTATTAGTCCCAGGCTCTGTTCTGAAGTAAAATAATTATAATTACTGTTAACCAAAAGTAACACATTTTAACGGATTAATCGCCTATTTTAATTTGCTGAATGTTTTCTTTATTTTTTATTTTTTAAACACGCTAAAAAAAAAAGTTTGTCAGAGGAAAAAAATATATGAGTCGTGTATAGGTTTCATTTTAACGGATCAATCACCTATTTTCGTTTGCTGCATGTTTTTTTTTTTTAAACACGCTAAAAAATAAATCGGAGTTTGTGAGAGGAAAAAAATAGGCTATAAGAAAATATTTTACAACAAATCCTTTAAATTTAACAAATTTATCAGAACAAAACAATAATTAAAAATATATAATTCTAATGGTTAAAATTTAATTGCAGTATATAATAATATAGGCTTAGTAATAAAACAAAAAAACAAAAAATAATAATAATTTAAAGCTAAGCATACGGTAAGGTTGGGCTTTCTATATCGGGAGAAATCAAACGTTTCCATATTTGTGATGTTGCCCATTTGAAGCTTAACTCTTATTCATGAGGTAAATAGGCTGTGTGGGTTTCAGTATCGAGCAAAAATAAAATAATAATTAACAATAGGTCAAAGTGCTCACACCGAATGTCTGGTGAACGACTGCTGTTTCCAGTGGTATGTGCGTGAGGCACCAGCATGATCAAACAGCTGAAACAAATAATACTTAATTTTTGGTCAAACATAAGGCATAATTCAAAAATGCTGGTAGTTTGAAAAATCAAGAATAATAACAGAGTTAATACTAATTATTGCTAAATGCTGGACCGTTCCCATTTCGCTCTGCATATGGAACCTGAAGATTTTTTTAAACCAAGAATAAACCGAAATGAAAATGAAATTAAAACATTTAGCTTATATGTATATTTATTAATTTATATATATATATATATATAAATATTTATATTTATTTACTGTTTAATAAAAATAGCATGCATATGATCCTTTGTGTTAAGGTCTTCTTTTAATTTTTGTTTAGTAGACTGTAGCCTAAGACTATCCTACATTTTAAAAATTAACAAATTGTAAAAAAAATTTTTTTTTTTAAAATGTTACAATGTTATATCATAAATTTATTGTTGTTTTACTTCCTTCTTTTATCTCATTTTACAATTACATTCATTTCGCAATCCGTCCCTTTGCGCCACCTGGTGGTAGTTTCGCGAATGATTTTAACACGCGATTGAATTACAGTTACCACCTTGGCAACGCCGCGCGTAAGGCCCAGATAGGCTGGCCACCTACTGTAATATGCAAAATGACAATGCATTTCTGTATTTACATTTACATTTTCCAATATATTTGTGTAATGTTTGGTGCAAAATGAAAAAGAAAATTAAATTACATAATTTTCATTTGCCATTTCATACACCAGTTTTAATATGTAAAATGAATCCTAATTTTAACGCTTTATAAGTTGCAAAATTAAAATGAAAATGTATTACAGAAATGATTAGATATGTCTAACATGTTCAAGCAAAAACTGTGGCAAAATTATCAAATGCTATTTTTCTTAAATGCATTAACACTCACATTCAAGACACTTACGATTGCATTTTCATTCAATGTCCCGCAATGAATGTAGCAAAATTCAATGTGCACATTGAAAATGCATTCCGAGCCGATCACGTGTCCGCCCCCTCCCGCCATGTCAATCACTGCGTGAACAAGGCGGGGCTTGCAGAAGGTCAAGAGACTCAAATCTCAAATAGAACATTCAAGTGAGAGAACATGGACAAGACAGTTGGCCCGTGTACGTTTTGATCATTTCGGTTTATGGCTTCAATATTTCATTCGCACTTGTGGGCGGATCTGAAATGCTGCTTTCATCTGATTGGTCGAATCGCTCCACCTTCAGCTCGGTCTTTTCATTCTTTCAGGCAGAATAAGAGTCAGTGCGAGTGAAGCACTGTAATGTCTGAAACTACACTCACTGTTAATTAGCATAATATTTGAATCAGATGTAGCTGGGCACATAATTCGTGCTGCTGAGACCTGCAAGAGAACCTGTTAAATTATTTCTAGGTTGTATATACTGTATTTTATAAATATTGTCCCACTGATAAAAACAGTGCAAATTGTTCTGTCTCCTTGGATAACAGTGAAGTGGAAATAAATATAGTTAAATTTATGAAATAAAATTAAATTGGATTTTTAAATACTGCTGTCGAGCCTTTCCACTTGGATTTCACAGGTTTGCTTTTTGTATTCAAAATGTTCTGCGTGGAATCGCTGAATCACCGATACCACGACACGAGCACTGCCCCAACTGCACAAAACAGTCCCAAAATGAGACACAGCTGCAGGCGCAACGCGCTGTGACCCTACCGCCCGCCTCGGGTGAGCCCCTCTTCACACGGGACATCCTCGCCACGGTCCAGCGGTGGACGTTACCACATAAGCCCTAAAGACGGCACAATTCAGCTTTGTACATGAACAGGGACAATTTTCACCCTCCATTACTAACAGCGATATTAATGCTGACATAAGCTAATACCCATAATAATGACAACACCCTAATAACCACCAACTGTTTGATTACCAGCAATCTTCAAAATATCTTTTAAGTTCAACATAAGAAGCAACTCCTACAGGTATGGAACGACATGAGGGTAAGTAAATGATGACAGAATTTTCATTTTTGGGTGAATATTCCCTTTAAGACTCGGAACGAGTCTATTTGCTGATCAATGGAAACCCTTAATGAAAGAGCTGAGTGAGATATGTGGAGGAAATTTCTAAGCAATTTTTTTTTTTTTATTGGCCATTTTTAAAAAAGAATTTTAATTTTTTTTATCTTTTGATCCCATCCAAGGTTGTTCTGTCTATTGGTTTTGTTTTGTACTTGTCATGCTTTAAAACTCAGTCATACTAAAGTTTTTATAAGGCAAAACGTGTCTTTGCACTATATACATGTTTTGCAAGAAGATGTTGGTTCATAAAAATAAGTGTACAAAAAATAAGGGAAAAAAAGTAGCTGATGCATAATATGGAGATTTACTTGTAAATATAAAGATGCTTAGCTCTGACTAATTTTAAACTGTAATAACCCACTGGGGTCGAAGCCAGCACTGGTGTGGTCTGTCTCCTATTTTCTTGATGACCGTGAAAAGAACTAAAAATATGACATTTTTGATTGTACAGATAAAAATAAGATGATCTATGAAACTGCAAAGGGTCTACTTTTATTTGGGTATAGTCATAACAAAACAATGTGCTTCTCTAAATCTTCTTCTCTGTTTATAAAGAAACAACTCTTGCTTTTGTACTGACAAATACACACAAAATATGTCAAAATACCCATCTTGGAAAGTGTGTTCGAAAAAAACTGTTAGTTAAGTGTGAAAAATAAACCGTTGAGAGAAATCAGATGTGTATCATTATAATGGATGCATTGTCTTTTAAAGGCACCGGTGGCAACAGTGAGAATCAAAGGTTACACCTTCTTTGTTTGCGTGAACATTTGGGCGGCATTATGCAAATCTTCCCACATCGTGACATGTGTGGGGGTTCATGAGCCATTTTAGGAGGGCGCGGACAAGTCCTAACTTTTATAAAGTATATCTCTTTGGGTATCTCTTTGTAACACTCAAAAGAGAAAGCAAAAGTTGAAATTGCATCATATTAACCCTTTAACATTTTTAGGAGGAGTAAAACTGACATTTATGCTTTTAACAGCCGGATGTATTTACACTAGCTTTTCCAGTTTTGTGTGGAATGCGCCCCAGACCACCTTCTGAAGTGGTTTGATCAATCGGATTTAAATCTATGTCGAAAGTGTTTCGGAGGGCATTTACACATAGTCTTTTCAGGATTCGATTGCTATCCTATCAGAGAAAAAGCATGAAGTGACCAGGTGTAAACAGGCCCTTTGAGGGCGAGTATTATCATGCTATATTCAACTAGCTAAGTCCCAGTTTCTTACAGTTCATACTTGTCTTTTAATTATTTGTGTATACTCATGTCAATCCAGATAATGTGTTTATTTGTATTAATTTGATTACTATGAATAATAACTGAATAATATTTCAGTTTCCAACAAGACTGTTATAATATTCAGAGATAAAAAGGTTAAGTAATTGAATTGATATTCATGTTATCAATTTTATCAAAAAAAAAAAAAAAAAAAAACTCTACAAATTTATTCAGCCTCCTCGTCTATGGGATCCCGTATTAAAGGAGATACCTTTTTTGTCACTTTGACCATATCTGCATGATGAAAATATGTTCAAAGAACGTTCACTGCAAAAAAATGCTTTTCTAAGAATTTTTGTCCTGTTTCCAGTCAAAATATCTAAATATTCTTAAATCAAGATGCATTTTTCTTATTTTGCTAATTATCTGCCAGTAGGATAAGAAATTCAAAACATGCTTGTTTCTGTTTGAATTAAGATAATTTTCCTTACCTTACGGCAGACAATTTTACGTGTTACGTAAAATGCATTTAAATGCACTTGTTTTCCCCTTAGGAAACTAAATACCTTATATAATTGTAAAAATTGTATCTATAGAAACTGCATCTCAACGTCAGAACTTTTTAGATATTTGTACTCTGTAAGAAAAGCATTTTAGCAGAGTGAATGAGGTATTTAAACATCGCTTACGCTTTTGGGAGGAGACCGCAAGAAACTCTGGAACCAGGTTAGGTTCATAGAGTAAGTTACCACAGAAACTGACTCTGAGTATGTTACCTCTCTGAGTATGTTACTGAGTAAGTTACCTCTTTTTCAGAAACATATTAACCCAATCAGCAGGAAGTGCAAAAAGATGTTTATCAGTGCGTCACATGTTCACTCATAATTTAAGAATTCAGGTGTTCAGAACATGAGAACTCCATTGCGCTTAAGAATCTTCTTACGAACTTCTTGGAATTTATCATAAGTTATGTTTAAGATTTGTGAGTCTGACCCCTGCTTTGGTTTGCCACATCACTAAGAGCACAAAATCCGATGCTCTTATTTTCTCAGACACTTGCTAGATAAGGCTTACCAAAACCTTGCTGATTGTAGAACTTAAAACCTGGAAAAAAACTTTTCATGATGTCACCAAGTGAATGGAAGTGCCCTCAGTGATGCTCTTTGACATGTATGTATAACAGCAAAGCCAGGAGAGTGTCCCCCTCAAACATCTGGAAGCTTGTTTAATGGGTCCTGTAACGGTGACTCTGACTGTCCCAACGATGAGAAGTGCTGCGGCAATGGAAGTGGAAATTACTGTACAGCTCCTTATACAGGTATTGGTCATTGTTTTGGGATGATTTTGCCTTTATCAAAAGTAGGTTTGAATTAAATATTGGATAAGTGATTTCTGGTAGCCAATGCAGATTTTAAAAAATCCTCTATTTTAATAGCTCTGCCCACAGGTGCATAGCTATTTGTTCTCTCCAGCCCTGGAAAGCTGATCCAATATTTACAAAGGTCATACTTGCCTTATCTTAAGCATTCTTTTGTTCCGCAGATGTCTTCCTCTGGCTTATTCATTTTTAATCCATCGGTCACTCGTCTAATGTCAGTTGTATGCACTGAGTGATCTCTCCTCCCCATTCATGAGTAGACATGCCCCTTACTGCTGATTGGCTACAAGTTTTTGCCACTCTGCCCAACTTTGCTTTCTAAAGCATTTTTGAAAATACATACCCCACCTTTAAATCCCTTTGGATGGCTTTACAAAAAGAGTAATTAGAATTTACGCTGTAGGTAAAATTTGTTGTTCATGTTTGTTGCTGTATTTTGACGTGGCATACAGTCTATATACACAGACTAATGGTTGCTATCTGTGTCCATGCAGTGAAGCCGGGTCAGTGTCCCAAACCGAAGCGCGTTCCAGAATGTGCTGACCTCTGTTTCCATGATGGCCAGTGTCCTGCCACACAGAAGTGTTGCCCAACCACCTGTGGCCATGCATGTAGTGAACAAAGTGATCAGGAAAGTGATCAGGAAAGCGGTCCGGAAACTGGTCAGGGAAGTGGTCAGGGTAGCGGTTATGGTCAGGGAAGCGGATATGGTCAAGGTCAGGGTAGTGGTTACAGTCAGGGAAGTGGTTATGGTCAAGGTCAGGGAAGTGGTCAAGGTCAGGGAAGTGGTCAGGGTAGCGGTTACGGTCAGGGTAGCGGTTACGGTCAGGGTAGCGGTTATGGTCAGGGAAGCGGTTACGGTCAGGGAAGCGGTCAGGTTAGCGGTTACGGTCAGGGAAGCGGTCAGGGAAGCGTTACGGTCAGGGAAGTGGTTACGGTCAGGGAAGCGGTCAGGGAAGTGGTTACGGTCAGGGAAGCGGTCAGGGAAGCGGTTACGGTCAGGTAAGCGGTTACGGTCAGGTAAGCGGTTTTGGTCAGGGAAGTGGTCAGGGTAGCGGTCAAGGTCAGGGACAAGGTAGCGGTCAGGGAAGTGGTCAGGGACAGGGTAGCGGTCAGGGAAGTGGTCAGGGTAGCGGTCAAGGTCAAGGACAGGGTAGCGGTCAGGGAAGTGGACAGGGTAGCGGTCAGGGAAGTGGTCAGGGTAGCGGTCAAGGTCAGGGACAGGGTAGCGGTCAGGGTAGCGGTCAAGGTCAAGGACAGGGTAGCGGTCAGGGAAGTGGACAGGGTAGCGGTCAGGGAAGTGGTCAGGGTAGCGGTCAAGGTCAGGGACAGGGTAGCGGTCAGGGACAGGGTAGCGGTCAGGGAAGTGGTCAGGCTAGCGGTCAGGGACAGGGTAGCGGTCAAGGTCAGGGACAGGGTAGTGGACAGGGTAGTGGTCAGGGACAGGGTAGCGGTCAAGGTCAGGGACAGGGAAGCGGTCAGGGATGTGATCGGGGACGGGGTCGTGGATGTGGTTGGAGACGTGGTCCATGAAATGGTCATGGGCATTTTGCATAATACTTGCAGGAGATCTCTTCAATTCAGTACTTTATTCATATGGCATGTTTTCCCTGTTTGCTTAAACTGTTTAGAAGGTTTCTGGTCTGTCTCCCCAGCAGCCTCAAATTAAAATTATCTGAAGAGTTGGTGTCTGGTGCCTTTTTTTTTTTTAAATCCGTTTCTTTTAAGGGTGCACTCACACTTGTAATGTTTGGTTAGTTTAAAAACCCTGGTGTGATTGCTGTTAGTATGGTACATTTGAGTGTAAATGCTGCCATCCAAACTCTGGTACGCACACCAAAAGCAAAAGTGGATAGAGATCACTAAAAAGATGGGTCTCCGTCCACTTACAAACAAACTCTGGTGCAGTTTGAATGCAACAGACCATACCAAAAGAGTAATGACCAAGTGTGACCAATTTGACATGGTGTAACCAAAATGAGTAGAGCTGTGTGTTGCCGAGAATCTGGCAATACAATAGTGATGGGAAGTTCGGATCATTTTACTGACTCAGACTTTTGTGTCTTTTTCAGCAAAACGAAGAAATCTAGTTTCGTTCATTTTAGCTAAATGTAATATGTTACGTGTTACTTCCCCAACATGTCTAGTTGATCACACTACAAACAATACAAAACTAAGATGCTATAAGATACAGAAGAGACCAATTCGAGTTTTTTTTTTACCTGGGTCTTCAGTCTGTGATTAGCTCACCTCTTGTCTGAAAAGTCTTCGGGTTCAAGTCATTCCTTAATCATGTGACAGCCCCATACGCTATTTCTGTCACTGTGTTTTTGTTACGGTTTCTTCAGGATCTGTGGTACTTTATAAATAAAGCCCTGTTATAAATGAAATATTGATTAATTTGTCTTTTTGACTGTCTATCAGTAAATAAACACTAGGCTATATAATAATCCAAGCCTACAATACAAAGTACAGACTAGTTTGTTCATTTTTAATCTAATTTTGAGTTTGCTGGTATAATTGCTTTTCCTAGGTAAACTTGACATTTTGGTCTAATATGTACAAGAAGATTGCTCAAAAAGGACATAATGACAAAAGCAAATAACATGTTGAATCCTAAACAAGTAACACTACAGTTCTGAAGTCTAATCTGAAGGGTGAACTCAGACAAATCATACAAGGTCATTGAAGATTAGAATCCACTGTAAAAAAAAAAACTTTATCAAAGTGATTTCGCCATCATATGAACAATTTAAAGCATAACCAGTAATTATAAAGTACGATGCACCTATTTGTAAGGAAAGTTGTAAATTAACTAATTACTCTAGCCAATGTTGTCCCGTCATGTGACAAAAGAACGAACAACCCGAAAGATGAACTAATCAATTCTCTTTCCGGCTCAATACTGCATTGGTTTAACGTATGGGTATGTCACGTGATTAAGGAATGAGTCAAAGACCCGATAGACCTGAACTATGAACTAATCAATTCTCTTTCCGGCTCAAGACCGGATTGACTGACACAGGTGAATTACTACTAGCGAAACAGAACCTATAAAATATTGCGCGTGTGCTAGTGATGCGCGAGTCGGGTTTTTTTTCCAACCCTTGGGTCCCGCTTTTATGAAATTATTTGGCCCGCCCCAGCCCACCCCGCAAATTAAGTAAAATTTCTTGACCCGCCCCGCGCATCGGGGACATCATGGAAGTTACGTTGCTACTTATACCTTCGTATCGTAACCTTATCAATATAGGCTATAGGTAATTGGACTATGATGGTACGTTCATGAACAAATCTTTTAGGTGAACGAATTGTTCTCGTTTACGTAATCCAATGACCATAGATAGTAAAAGACTCATTTCTCGTTCACTGAAGTTCCTCCCACAGCAGCGCGCGAGCGCGGCGCTTTTAGCAGCACATGCGCAGCTCGTGAACAGCTCTGTGAACTGTTTCATCCTGTCAAATATGGAAGCATATGGGTAGCAATATTCAATTTGGGATGTACACTAATTAGACATCGAAAACGCCTCTTTTACTGCCGCACGTACTGCGGCGGCGGTGGTATAAAGTACATTTGCAGCTTTTGACCGCTGAGTGGCGCTTTAACCACAAGTTATCAAACAAGCGCATCAAAGCACATATTCGCAAATAGACTTCAGTTTTGCCTTGCTTATGTGTTACATTTGACTGCTTCAGTCACGGAAAATGACAGAAAAACACTATAGTTTAAATATTTAATATATTTAATATTTAATATTCACATATGAAAGTTTGGTATTTATCAAGTTATGTGCATTTCTTAGAACGAATTCAAGCAGGTTAAATGTCAAGCCTGTGCCTGAGTCTGTGCTTATATTTTCTAAGCTACATGGTATAAAACCATATTTTAGATTTGACACATTTAAAAGGTGTGCTGTATTATTTATATTATATTAATTATCCGTTATATTATTCAAAAGAAATTGTGGTTTACTTTGCATCTGAGCATTAAAAGTGGTAGCGTATTTTAGGGGGGTAGGCTACATGGATTAATATGCAAAATGTCAATATTTTAATATATTATGCCTATATTTTAATTTATATTTTAAATATAAATATATTTTTTCCTTTAATAAAACAACATGCATTTTTGTTATTCGTTACCTGTCCTTTATTTTGACATAACTTATTGGGGAAAAGACATTTGTCTGTAAACTGATTAAGAAATTGTTGCATGTTTAAATGTGAAGCACTGTATAATTTCGTTCCCATTATTTAGGCCTAATTTGCCTAAAACAAGAAATGAATAAAATTAAACCTGCACGATTAAATCTTTGAAACTCTAAAGAATTAATAAAACGTCCTCACAATTAAACTCAAGTTCTCTCATTATAATCAACAACATTCACACAATGTAAAAAAAACTTTAGTAATTGACAACTAAAGTGATTTTAAAGGGAACCTTCTTTACTTGCTTTTAAAGTAGGGTAACATCATATGGCCTAAAAAAATCCCAGTTTTTTTTTATTTTAGAAAAAGAAAATCTGAATCTGAAAATCTGATCTGATGATTTAAACCGATTTTTAAATCAATATTCAAATGACGAAGAAATTTTACAAAACAAGTTTTAATATAGTTCTTTATCATTCATTTAGCAGTCAAATTTATAACTGCAACAAGATGATTTAAAAAAAAACAGTACTGTTATACCTAAATGCTGGAAAGACCTTTATTTTTTTAATTTATTATTTTATTTTTTTTAATACTAGCCCATCATGCATCTAACCATCCACTCAGCTTTAAGAGCTGTTCAGATTAAAACTGCCAGCTCCACTGTGAGTCAGTGTCATGGATGGAGGACCTGTTAATATTTTTTCTAGTTTATATTTCCATCTCATTATGCCGCTGGTTTAGTTTTTTTTTTTCTTATAGAACTTTTTTCTTATAGAACTTATTTGTAAATAGAGCAGTCACTGTCTGTGTCTGTCTGAGTCTGTGAGAAGCAACAACTTCCCCTCCATGCTCACTGATACCAGAAACACGCTCCGGCCTCACTCCGTGAATAAAGTATTTCAGTATGTTTGAAATGTTATGTTCATAACAAAGCATATAAAATAATAATAATAAAAAAATAACAGGAGAGTTTCAAAGTGGCTTAAGCTATTTTGTGTAAACTTTTTTCCCTATGTCACATGCCAAACTAATAACATTGTAAGCATTACATCTTTAATTGCTGCTTTCTGCTGTGAAAATTTTGTTTGTGATGAAAATAACAGTATATTTTTGTCAGTTATTTTATCTAAACAGATCGATTAACTTCTTCAAGATTTCAAAATCAGATAGCATGCTGATAATGTAGTAGCACTGTAAGATTACATTTGTTTGAACGCATTATTGCAAAAGCGAGTGTGAATCTGTTTATATCATGCTTTAACCCGAAAATAATCAGTAAAAGAAACAGACAAACTCTTAACACCCCGCTCGACTCTTGCAGTCAACCTTCTGATCAAGCTAAATATGTTGGCTGTTGGCATGAATTTTACTCGTGATAAGAAGCTCATATTCAAGTGTTTGTGCAAAAGATATTAATCTGCATTAATGACAGGGAGGCGCCGTCTCATCAATTTTTTCATGATAATGAATGTATCATTTTTTAATTAACATAATATCGTGGTGTCTCACATAGGTACATTAAAAATATATCTACAGAAAGCTTGAAATGTTTTTTAAATGAAAACGAATTGTCAAATCTGTGAATGTTGCATTTCTCTCATCGAAGAGAGCCAGCACTGTGAATATAACCAAAACAACAGTCCTATATAAACCAGTTCAGCAAGTGAAAGCCTCATAAGACACTGTCCATATGAAAGAGCAATTCACACCTTTATCTCGACCCCCACAAGCCATGCATAACTAGCCAAAACCCAACCCCCTCCAGCTGAACAGAATTCGGTCTGTGTTTTGGCTCTGAGGAACGGTGTGTTAGGTACTGGGCTGAAACATACCAGCACTCAGCAGCACTACTCTTTGTATTCATTATTTTCACAAGACCATAATGATAATAACAAATCATCGATTAATAATTAATCATTATTTTACGAAAATCATTGTTATTTGTGATCGTGGATGTTTGCGGCAGGCTTTAAGACCAAGCAGAATCAGATAAAAGCAGCATTTCAGCTCTGCCCACAAGTGCGAATGAAATATTGAAGCCATAAACCGAAATGATCAAAACGTACACGGGCCAACTGTCTTGTCCACGTTCTCTCACTTGAATGTTCTAATTGAGATTTGAGTCTCTTGACCTCCTGCAAGCCCCGCCTTGTTCACGCAGTGATTGACATGGCAGGAGGGGGCGGACACGTGATCGGCTCGGAATGCATTTTCAATGTGCACATTGAATTTTGCTACATTCATTGCGGGACATTGAATGAAAATGCAATCGTAAGTGTCTTGAATGTGAGTGTTAATGCATTTAAGAAAAATAGCATTTAAATGATAATTTTGCCACAGTTTTTGCTTGATCATGTTATACATATCTAATCATTTCTGTAATACATTTTCATTTTAATTTTGCAACTTATAAAGCGTTAAAATTAGTATTCATTTTACATATTAAAACTGGTGTATGAAATGGCAAATGAAAATTATGTAATTTAATTTTCATTTTCATTTTGCACCAAACGTTGCACAAATGTATTGGAAAATGTAAATGTAAATACAGAAATGCATTGTCATTTTACATATTGCATTGTTATTTCGCATCAGTGTTGGGGAGTAACTAGTTACATTTAACGGCATTACGTAATTTAATTAAAAAATAAATGTAACTGTAATCAGTTACAGTTACTAAGAAAAAATGAGTAATTAAATTAGAGTTACTTATGAAAATTTTAACGATTACAAAGGGGATTACATTTGAATATTTACACACATCCACATAGGCTACAGCTTATTTCTTTCCCAAATTGCACTAAGACATACGGCCCATAATCTCCGCGACGGGAAAACAGTCATTAAAACGGAATTCAGCCTTACGCGGACAGAATATGCCACATTTTGGAAGAATAAACAAAAAGTAGATCAGTACACTTTAATCAAAACGCGATATGGGAGTGTCTGTGAATATTAAGCCGCAAAATGAAAATCTATGAATCCTGCATGTTCTGCGTGTCTGTGGATACCAGGCGCTGACTGGCCATCGGGAGAACCAGGACAATTCCCGGTGGACTGGAAGACGATTTGGCCCGCTATTTTAATATTGTTATTTTATTTCCGAATCCGCCATTCGATAATTTAATCTCTAATAAATCATGAATCGGTTAGTCTTGACTGGCAATGGTTGGGCTCGCGTGCTCTCCACGCATCCGCCAAACGGTTTGGATCAGACGCCGAGTAATCAATGCGAGACTCGAGAGAGTGGAGTGGACTGTGGAAGAGCACAGCTGGGGCAGAAAAGCGACACTTCTGTTCAGGGTTTCAAGTGCAGGTCAGTTTCATCTGTAAAGATACTATTGTAGTTTTGTCTTTGTTTACTCAGTCAAGCAACAACAGGTCATTGCTCACACTCACTCAAAATACTGTATAAACGACATCATTATTATCTATTGTAATGTTACAATAATAATTTAGCAGACAATCATATTTTATCATCGGTTTAGGGGGAGCTAATGCAGACAAAAACACAACCTTAGGGAAATTAATGTAGCCTATATGGTATGGCACTAACCATAGATTAACCATGGAATTTGTAGTAAAAATAAATACAAGTGATAATTAATTTGCCAAAAAAACTAAAATGTAGGGCTGCTCCGATCAAGATCGGCGATCATTAATGCGCATCTCGTCAGTAAAGCCGGTTCTCTAATCAGCGGTAAATTCCCTCAGGTGCGTGATTTCACATAGAGCAGCTGTTACTACACAGAGCCGTTGTTAACTGAGAAGATGCGCAAATAAACGCTGAAAATGAACGTGGATTTGCGCATCTTCTTAGTTAACAATGGCTCTGTGTAGTAACAGCTGCTCTATGTGAAATCACGCACCTGAGGGAATTTAAAGCTGATTAGAGAACCGGCTTTACTGACGAGATGCGCATTAATGATCGGCCGATCGTGATCGGAGCAGCCCTAGTAAAATGCACTTACAAAACATGGTAAAAGTCAAATAAAAATCTTCAGTATTAAAGTCATAAGAGGATGGATGGATAATGGAAGTGAAGGTGCAGTTCAGGAGAGAACTCTTAATTATTTTGCATGTCCCCCAACCTAAGGATTTAAATCTTTTTCATGTCAGGTCCATACACAAAATAGGGTTGTCCATGTTTCAGAATGTGTTGTTGGTGTATGAGTGTGAGATTTCCCAGCCTAATTTTTTTTCCCAGTCCGCCCTTAGTGCAGACATGCAATTTTATCATCATATCATATACAAAGATACAGCAGTGTTTCAAAAAGACAAAAACAAAGGAGTTTAGTTCGCAGAATAGGACACATGCTTATTAGATAACCATATTTGAGTTGATGTATATGATTGTGTTTTTTTTATTAACTATTTTCCCCCAAACCATTGTTAGATGCAGTGTTTCCTGTAGTTATGCAAATATTTGGGTTCAGAAACAGTATCTATAAACTATTTCTTTTGATTTTAAATTGGCATTGAACTTCAGATGAATCTCAAAGTAAAAGGCAATACTAAAGTCTGATTGTGTGGTGGATGTGTTCAAATGTGATCACCTTAATTCAAGTGATGAAGGATGGTGAAAGTCTGACAGTATTGAGCACTACTGTAAGGTTAAACCTGCATGGTGTAAATGTTTGACAATGATTAACACTTGCAAATAAACATTCATTAGAAATTTAGAAAAGTAATCAAAAAGTACTCAAAAGTAATTAGTTACATTATTAAAGTAATTTAAAAAGTTACACTACTGTTACATTTTAAATAGGGTAACTTGTAATCTGTAATTGATTACATTTCCAAAATAACCTTCCCAACACTGTTTTGCATATTACATCTCAAATTGAATATTGCTACCCATATGCTTCAATGGTCAAAAAGAGTTACTCAAGATGTGACGGAGCATGTGACTTGTTGAATGTAGTGAACGAATATGAACTCGTAGGTGAAAGAGTTGAATGAAATGAATGAGAGTATACAGGGTCAGTGAGCCAAGCATGTAAATCTCGATCAGCAATCAGCAGATACAAAGTGCAGTTATAGGTGCACATACGCTTGTTTTCATATTTGCAATACAGAACATAACTCCACGTTTAATCCCCGATAAAACCTCGTGCTTTGTTAATCTGAACAATTTATTTAGACTATTTATTTAATGCGATCATGCACACACTTTAATAAAACCAAATCAGTTTTTGTCACAAGTAAATACGTTCGTTGACTTAAGAAATAACACATAAGACACTCTTTTTCGGCAACTGCTGGCGTATTTGTGTAATATGAAGAAATGATCACTGAACGAATCAGTGAAGGAATCATTTTGGTGAACGAACTGAACATCAACGAATCTCTTGAAAGAATCAAAATTCCACCACTAAATTCCATGCAACATAAATGGATTTAAAAAAATTTAGTTTTTAGTGACCCGCCCCAACCCGCTCCGCAATAAAGTGCCAATTTCTTAACCCGCCCCAACCCGACCCACGGGTCACCTGCAGGGACCCGCAGGTTATGAGACGACCCGTGCATCACTAGCATGCGCGACTGAACGAATCACTCCCCGTTCTTCCCGAGTCACATTAAAGATTTGTTCAAAATGAACGAATCGTTCAAGAACAACACATCACAATACAATATGTTGCGATACTGTCAGCAAGGCGATATATTGGGATATTTCTTATTTTAGGAATAGGATATATTTTTAGGAAAGCTGTCATTAAGAAATCAATTCAAGTTTATTTGCATAGCGCTTTTTACAACAAAAATCATTGCAAATCAATTTTACGGAAAACTCATTTTCTACAATATTTAGTAGTAGCTTATCAGTGGTGACTGTCAATTTCTGTACATATGGCAGAAGTGTACAGAAAAATCAAAGACTTAATCAAACAGACGATGACCACTATTAACCGCAATTATATTATATTATGATGTAATCAAACTTATAGCAAAATTTGGTAGATCTGTGTTGTAAGAACACACCACCATATGCAAACGTTAGGAATAAGTAAAAGATGATTTAACCAGACCGCAGTGGGATCTCCATTTAACAGTGAAGGTTATTGAACAATTTTTATGCAGTATGAGTAAAGTAGGGTAGGGGTGTTGGGAATTAAAGTGCTTGCAGTATCCTTTAGTTAAATGTATAATACATATAAAATGTATTTTATAAAAAAGACCATATATATTATTTGAACCTGCTTTAAAAGTTCAGTTTCAGTTTACAATTGTGACATACAATGTCATAATATTTTGATCTGAACAAAAAATTACATCTTAAAAACAATTAAAAAGTGCTTACAGGATTCCTAAAGAAAACAAAACCATTATAAAACAATAAAATAAATACTGCTGTCGAGCCTTTCCACTTGGATTTCACAGGTTTGCTTTTTGTATTCAAAATGTTCTGCGTGGAATCGCCGAATCACCGATACCACGACACGAGCACTGCCCCAACTGCACAAAACAGTCCCAAAATGAGACACAGCTGCAGGCGCAACGCGCTGTGACCCTACCGCCCGCCTCGGGTAAGGCCCTCTTCACACGGGACATCCTCGCCACGGTCCAGCGGTGGACGTTACCTCATTGCCCTAATGACGGCACAATTCAGCTTTGTACATGAACAGGGAAAATTTTCACCCTCCATTACTAACAGCGATATTAATGCTGACATAAACTAATACCCATAATAATGACAACACCCTAATAACCACCAACTGTTTGATTACCAGCAATCTTCAAAATATCTTTTAAGTTCAACATAAGAAGCAACTCCTACAGGTATGGAACGACATGAGGGTAAGTAAATGATGACAGAATTTTCATTTTTGGGTGAACTCGGAACGAGTCTATTTGCTGATCAATGGAAGCCCTTAATGAAAGAGCTGAGTGAGATATGTGGAGGAAATTTCTAGGCAAATTTTTTTTTTTATTGGCCATTTTAAAAAAAAATTTTTTTTTTATCTTTTGATCCCATCCAAGGTTGTTCTGTCTATTGGTTTTGTTTTGTACTTGTCATGCTTTAAAACTCAGTCATACTAAAGTTTTTATAAGGCAAAACGTGTCTTTGCACTATATACATGTTTTGCAAGAAGATGTTGGTTCATAAAAATAAGTGTACAAAAAATAAGGGAAAAAAAGTAGCTGATGCATAATATGGAGATTTACTTGTAAATATAAAGATGCTTAGCTCTGACTAATTTTAAACTGTAATAACCCACTGGGGTCGAAGCCAGCTCTGGTGTGGTCTGTCTCCTATTTTCTTGATGACCGTGAAAAGAACTAAAAATATGACATTTTTGATTGTACAGATAAAAATAAGATGATCTATGAAACTGCAAAGGGTCTACTTTTATTTGGGTATAGTCATAACAAAACAATGTGCTTCTCTAAATCTTCTTCTCTGTTTATAAAGAAACAACTCTTGCTTTTGTACTGACAAATACACACAAAATATGTCAAAATACCCATCTTGGAAAGTGTGTTCGAAAAAAATGTTAGTTAAGTGTGAAAAATAAACAGTTGAGAGAAATCAGATGTGTATCATTATAATGGATGCATTGTCTTTTAAAGGCACCGGTGGCAACAGCGAGAATCAAAGGTTACACCCTCTTTGTTTGCGTGAACATTTTGGCGGCATTATGCAAATCTTCCCACATCGTGACATGTGTGGGGGTAGGTTAGAATGAGCCATTTTAGGAGGGCGCGGACAAGTCCTAACTTTTATAAAGTATATCTCTTTGGGTATCTCTTTGTAACACTCAAAAGAGAAAGCAAAAGTTGAAATTGCATCATATTAACCCTTTAACATTTTTAGGAGGAGTAAAACTGACATTTATGCTTTTAACAGCCGGATGCATTTACACTAGCTTTTCCAGTTTTGTGTGGAATGCGCCCCAGACCACCTTCTGAAGTGGTTTGATCAATCGGATTTAAATCCATGTCGAAAGTGTTTCGGAGGGCATTTACACATAGTCTTTTCAGTATTCGATTGCTATCCTATCAGAGAAAAAGCATGAAGTGACCAGGTGTAAACAGGACCTTTGAGGGCGAGTATTATCATGCTATATTCAACTAGCTAAGTCCCAGTTTCTTACAGTTCATACTTGTCTTTTAATTATTTGTGTATACTCATGTCAATCCAGATAATGTGTTTATTTGTATTAATTTGATTGATGTGCTTGTTTGTGCAACGTATATGATTTTTGTACTATGAATAATAACTGAATAATATTTCAGTTTCCAACAAGACTATTCAGAGATAAAAAGGTTAAGTAATTCAATTGATATTCATTTTGATGGTAGCCTATCCCACGGCAAAGAAAAAAAAAAAAAACTCTATGGGAAACTCATCGTCTATGGGATCCCGTATTAAAGGAGATACCATTTTTGTCACTTTGACCATGTCTGCATGATGAAAATATGTTCAAAGAACATTCACTGCAAAAATAAATGCTTTTCTAAGAATTTTTGTCCTGTTTCCAGTCAAAATATCTAAATATTCTTAAATCAAGATGCATTTTTCTTATTTTGCTAATTATCTGCCAGTAGGATAAGAAATTCAAAACATGCTTGTTTCTGTTTGAATTAAGATAATTTTCCTTACCTTACGGCAGACAATTTTACGTGTTACGTAAAATGCACTTAAATGCACTTGTTTTCCCCCGAGGAAACTAAATACCTTATATAATTGTAAAAATTGTATCTATAGAAACTGCATCTCAACGTCAGAATTTTTTAGATATTTGTACTCTGTAAGAAAAGCATTTTAGCAGAGTGAATGAGGTATTTAAACATCGCTTACACTTTTGGGAGGAGACCGCAAGAAACTCTGGAACCAGGTTAGGTTCATACAGTAAGTTACCACAGAAACGGATTCTGAGTAAGTTACCTCTTTTTCAGAAACAGGCATGAGTTACCCTGCTTTCTCTGGTTTGACAAACCTCCCATTCTGAAATGGAAAATCCAGAGTTTCCCCTCATTTCAGGGTCAACACACTCAGAGTTTTCACTTCATCTCCCAAAAAAAATTATATATATATATGCATTGAGGCTATAGAGCACACTCATTTTTGAAACAACCTCAGTATTTAATTCTGAGCAGTTTTCATTATCAGTAGCTCATTAGACGATAGCAAAGAGTTTCATGTGGCAGTAGACGCTGTACCTGCTGACCACTGCATCTTCATTTTGCAGTTGATAGTGTTACCATGGAAACACACAATCCTCTTGTAATTAGACTACCTTAATTATTATGACATGGCGTGAAAGCACTGCAGCCTTCATATGGTCCAACCTCAATCAAACACACCTGAACAAGCTAATCAAGATCTCCCAGATCAGGTGAGTTTGATCAGGGTTGGAGCTGACCTGATCTCCTTGGCTCTTTAAAACCCAATTTTTACAGCAATTTCTATTGCAGCCACATTATTATTTGTGTGCATTGTTGTCCACACCTCAATTCAGTGCATTTTCTAGTAGGGATCATTATGAGATCGCAGGTTGGGATGATGGCAGCTCGATTGTACTGCTCGTTGATTGCTGTTTTATGTTGTCTTTCTGGATACTTGAGCATAACAGATGTTACTGAAGGACAAACTGCAGGTGAGAATCCGTTAACTTGTTAAAGAAATGCAAAAAATAAGGGAATAAGGTCTTTTAAAACTAACAGTTTAGGGATGAGTATTAGGTTTTGAAACCCTTTTGATTTGACGCAGTTCAATGTAAGTTTTGTATTAATGTTGAAGACTCCTTGCGTAGTCCCTGATTTGACAAGTTTCACTCCTGGCTTCCCCCAATGATGCTCTAGTACAGGGATCCTCAAATCTGGACCTAGAGATCTACTTTCCTACGGAGTTTAGACCTAACCCTAATCAAACCCGCATGAGCATGCTAATCAATGTGTTTATGATAATTAGAAAATCACAGGCAGGTGACTTTGATCAGGGTTGGAGCTAAACTCTGCAGCACACTGTACCTCCAGGACAAGATTTTTGTGTCCAGTGGCTGGTTATGGTCTAGTGATTCTAATTGTCATGCTGACCCAACGAGGTCGTTTTCCTGATCGAGACTGCTCTGGAGGACATGCATGATGTTGCTTTTGACTGCGAGCCCGTGTGTGCAGCCTGTTTCCAGCGAGTTTAATGATGGATGCTAAGGTCCACAAAATAAACACCTGTGACGCATTGAATTCAATGTAAGCTTTAAGCAGAGACTATTAAAACTGAAGTATTCAGATTTAAAAACAAACATGAGCCAAAACTTGAGTACAAGTTCTTCATCACAAAATTAAGACAGTGCCAGAATTGTCTTAAATCCCAAACAGTAAGACTTTAATGAATTTATTGGGTTATTTCAAATGTGTTCATTACTACAACACTAGCTACGCAAGTTAACCCTTAATCGGGATGTGCATGAGTTATCTGAAGAGCTCACGGTTACCGTTAATGTAAACCATGATTTGTAACGGTTCGCCTATGTGTGATGCTCCGTTTTGCTGACTTCAAAACTCCGTAGCAACTATAAAAGAGTCAGATAGGAGCTTTAATGCTTAAGTTTATAAATGCAAAAGTCTTTGGCCGTATTCAGCGCATGAATGGACCGGATTAGTAGCGGTTCAAGAACGCTGCATTAAAATGCAAGCTGAGTACTAGTCAAACCCCGACAAATTGTGCTTATGATTTATAGGGGTAATCAGCAGGAAGTGCAAAAAGATGTTTATCAGTGCTTCACATGTTCACTCATAATTCAAGAATTCAGGTGTTCAGAACATGAGAACTCCATTGCGCTTAAGAATCTTCTTGGAATTTATCATAAGTTATGTTTAAGATTTGTGAATCTGACCCCTGCTTTGGTTTGCCACATCACGAAGAGCACAATCCGATGCTCTTATTTTCTCAGACACTTGCTAGATAAGGCTTCCCAAAACCTTGCTGATTGTAGAACTTAAAACCTGGAAAAAACTTCTTGATGTCACCAAGTGAATGGAAGTGCCCTCAGTGATGCTCTTTGACATGTATGTATAACAGCAAAGCCAGGAGAGTGTCCCCCTCAAACATCTGGAAGCTTGTTTAATGGGTCCTGTAACGGTGACTCTGACTGTCCCAACGATGAGAAGTGCTGCGGCAATGGAAGTGGAAATTACTGTACAGCTCCTTATACAGGTATTGGTCATTGTTTTGGGATTTTGCCTTTATCAAAAGTAGGTTTGAATTAAATATTGGATTAGTTATTTCTGGTAGCCAATGCAGATTTAAAAAAATCCCCTATTTTAATAGCTCTGCCCACAGGTGCATAGCTATTTGTTCTCTCCAGCCCTGGAAAGCTGATCCAATATTTACAAAGGCCATACTTGCCTTATCTTAAGCATTCTTTTGTTCCGCAGATGTCTTCCTCTGGCTTATTCATTTTTAATCCATCGGTCACTCGTCTAATGTCAGTTGTATGCACTGAGTGATCTCTCCTCCCCATTCATAAGTAGACATGCCCCTTACTGCTGATTGGCTACAAGTTTTTGCCACTCTGCCCAACTTTGCTTTCTAAAGCATTTTTGAAAATGCATACCCCACCTTTAAATCCCTTTGGATGGCTTTACAAAAAGAGTAATTAGAATTTACGCTGTAGGTAAAATTTGTTGTTCATGTTTGTTGCTGTATTTTGATGTGGCATACAGTCTATATACACAGACTAATGGTTGCTATCTGTGTCCATGCAGTGAAGCCGGGTCAGTGTCCCAAACCGAAGCGTGTTCCAGAATGTGCTGACCTCTGTTTCCATGATGGCCAGTGTCCTGCCACACAGAAGTGTTGCCCAACCACCTGTGGCCATGCATGTAGTGAACAAAGTGATCAGGAAAGTGATCAGGAAAGTGGTCCGGAAACTGGTCAGGGAAGTGGTCAGGGTAGCGGTTATGGTCAGGGAAGCGGATATGGTCAAGGTCAGGGTAGCGGTTACGGTCAGGGAAGTGGTTATGGTCAAGGTCAGGGAAGTGGTCAGGGTAGCGGTTATGGTCAGGGTAGCGGTTATGGTCAGGGTAGCGGTTATGGTCAGGGAAGCGGTTACGGTCAGGGAAGCGGTCAGGGTAGCGGTCAGGGTCAGGGAAGCGGTTTTGGTCAAGGTCAGGGAAGCGGTTACGGTCAGGGAAGCGGTTACGGTCAGGGAAGCGGTTTTGGTCAAGGTCAGGGAAGCGGTTACGGTCAGGGAAGCGGTTTTGGTCAAGGTCAGGGAAGCGGTTACGGTCAGGGAAGCGGTTTTGGTCAAGGTCAGGGAAGCGGTTACGGTCAGGGAAGCGGTTACGGTCAGGGAAGCGGTTTTGGTCACGGTCAGGGAAGCGGTTTTGGTCACGGTCAGGGAAGCGGTTACGGTCAGGGAAGCGGTTTTGGTCAAGGTCAGGGAAGCGGTTACGGTCAGGGAAGCGGTTTTGGTCAAGGTCAGGGAAGCGGTTTTGGTCAAGGTCAGGGAAGCGGTTTTGGTCAGGGAAGCGGTCAGGGTAGCGGTCAGGGACAAGGTAGTGGTCAGGGACAGGGTAGCGGTCAGGGACAGGGAAGTGGTCAGGGTAGCGGTCAGGGACAGGGTAGCGGTCAAGGTCAGGGACATGGTAGCGGTCAGGGAAGTGGTCAGGGTAGCGGTCAGGGTAGCGGTCAAGGTCAGGGACAGGGACGTGGTCAGGGTAGCGGTCAGGGACAGGGTAGCGGTCAAGGTCAGGGACAGGGTAGCGGTCAGGGAAGTGGTCAGGGAAGCGGTCAGGGACAGGGTAGCGGTCAAGGTCAGGGACAGGGTAGCGGTCAGGGACAGGGTAGTGGTCAGGGTAGCGGTCAAGGTCAGGGACGGGGTAGCGGTCAAGGTCAGGGACAGGGTAGCGGTCAGGGAAGTGGTCAGGGTAGCGGTCAGGGACAGGGTAGTGGTCAGGGACAGGGTAGCGTTCAAGGTCAGGGACAGGGAAGCGGTCAGGGATGTGATCGGGGACGGGGTCCATGAAATGGTCATGGGCATTTTGCATAATACTTGCAGGAGATCTCTTCAATTCAGTACTTTATTCATATGGCATGTTTTCCCTGTTTGCTTAAACTGTTTAGAAGGCTTTCTGGTCTGTCTCCCCAGCAGCCTCAAATTAAAATTATCTGAAGAGTTGGTGTCTGGTGCCTTTTTTTTTTTTTTTTTTAATCCGTTTCTTTTAAGGGTGCACTCACACTTGTAATGTTTGGTTACGCTGGTACGCACACCAAAAGCAAAAGTGGATAGAGATCACTAAAAAGATGGGTCTCCGTCCACTTCCAAACAAACTCTGGTGCAGTTTGAATGCAACAGACCATACCAAAAGAGTAATGACCAAGTGTGACCAATTTGACATGGTGTAACCAAAATGAGTAGAGCTGTGTGTTGCCGAGAATCTGGCAATACAATAGTGATGGGAAGTTCGGATCATTTTACTGACTCAGACTTTTGTGTCTTTTTCAGCAAAACGAAGAAATCTAGTTTCGTTCATTTTAGCTAAATGTAATATGTTACGTGTTACTTCCCCAACATGTCTAGTTGATCACACTACAAACAATACAAAACTAAGATGCTATAAGATACAGAAGAGACCAATTTGAGTTTTTTTTTTTTACCTGGGTCTTCAGTCTGTGATTAGCTCACCTCTTGTCTGAAAAGTCTTCGGGTTCAAGTCATTTCTTAATCATGTGACAGCCCCATACGCTATTTCTGTCACTGTGTTTTTGTTACGGTTTCTTCAGGATCTGTGGTACTTTATAAATAAAGCCCTGTTATAAATAAAATATTGAATTAGTGTTTATTTACTGATAGACAGTCAAAAAGACAAGGCTATATAATAATCCAAGCCTACAATACAAAGTACAGACTAGTTTGTTCATTTTTAATCTAATTTTGAGTTTGCTGGTATAATTGCTTTTCCTAGGTAAACTTGACATTTTGGTCTAATATGTACAAGAAGATTGCTCAAAAAGGACATAATGACAAAAGCAAATAACATGTTGAATCCTAAACAAGTAACACTACAGTTCTGAAGTCTAATCTGAAGGGTGAACTCAAATCATACAAGGTCGTTGAAGATTAGAATCCACTGTAAAAAAAAAAAACTTTATCAAAGTGATTTCGCCATCATATGAACAATTTAAAGCATAACCAGTAATTATAAAGTACGATGCACCTATTTGTAAGGGAAGTTGTAAATTAACTAATTACTCTAGCCAATGTTGTCCCGTCATGTGACAAAAGAACGAACAACCCGAAAGATGAACTAATCGATTCTCTTTCCGGCTCAATACAGCATTGGTTTAACGTATGGGTATGTCACGTGATTAAGGAATGAGTCAAAGACCCGATAGACCCGAACTATGAACTAATCAATTCTCTTTCCGGCTCAAGACCGGATTGACTGACACAGGTGAATTACTACTAGCAGAACAGAACCTATAAAATATTGCGCATGCGCTAGTGATTCGCGAGTCGGGTTTTTTTTCCAACCCGTGGGTCCCGCTTTTATGAAATTATTTGGCCCGCCCCAGCCCACCCCGCAAATTAAGTAAAATTTCTTGACCCGCCCCGTGCATCGGGGACATCATGGAAGTTACGTTGCTACTTATACCTTCGTATCGTAACCTTATCAATATAGGCTATAGGTAATTGGACTATGATGGTACGTTCGTGAACAAATCTTTTAGGTGAACGAATCGTTCTCGTTTAGGCTACGTAATCCACTGACCATAGACAGTAAAAGACTAATTTCTCGTTCACTGAAGTTCCTCCCACAGCAGCGCGCGAGCGCGGCGCTTTTAGCAGCACATGCGCAGCTCGTGAACAGCTCTGTGAACTGTTTCATCCTGTCAAATATGGAAGCATATGGGTAGCAATATTCAATTTGGGATGTACACTAAGTAGACATCGAAAACGCCATGCACGTACTGCGGCGGCGGTGGTATAAAGTGCATTTGCAGCTTTTGACCGCTGAGTGGCGCTTTAACCACAAGTTATCAAACAAGCGCATCAAAGCACATTTTCGCAAATAGACTTCAGTTTTGCCTTGCTTATGTGTTACATTTGACTGCTTCAGTCACGGAAAATGACAGAAAAACACTATAGTTTAAATATTTAATATATTTAATATTTAATATTCAAATATGAAAGTTTGGTATTTATGAAGTTATGTGCATTTCTTAGAACGAATTCAAGCAGGATAAATGTCAAGCCTGTGCCTGAGTCTGTGCTTATATTTTCTAAGCTACATGGTATAAAACCATATTTTAGATTTGACACATTTAAAAGGTGTGCTGTATTATTTATATTATATTATTTATCCATTATATTATTCAAAAGAAATTGTGGTTTACTTTGCATCTGAGCATTAAAAGTGGTAGCGTATTTTAGGGGGGTAGGCTACATGGATTAATATGCAAAATGTCAATATTTTAATATATTATGCCTATATTTTAATTTATATTTTAAATATAAATATATTTTTTCCTTTAATAAAACAACATGCATTTTTGTTATTCGTTACCTGTCCTTTATTTTGACATAACTTATTGGGGAAAAGACATTTGTCTGTAAACTGATTAAGAAATTGTTGCATGTTTAAATGTGAAGCACTGTATAATTTCGTTCCCATTATTTAGGCCTAATTTGCCTAAAACAAGAAACGAATAAAATTAAACCTGCACGATTAAATCTTTGAAACTCTAAAGAATTAATAAAACGTCCTCACGATTAAACTCAAGTTCTCTCATTATAATCAACAACATTCACACGATGTAAAAAAAAGCTTTAGTAATTGACAACTAAAGTGATTTTAAAGGGAACCTTCTTTACTTGCTTTTAAAGTAGGGTAACATCATATGGCCTAAAAAAAATCCCAGGTTTTTTTTTTATTTTAGAAAAAGAAAATCTGACTTATGATTTAAACCGGTTTTTAAATCAATATTCAAATGACGAAGAAATTTTACAAAACAAGTTTTAATATAGTTCTTTATCATTCATTTAGCAGTCAAATTTATAACTGCAACAAGATGATTTAAAAAAAAACAGTACTGTTATACCTAAATGCTGGAAAGACCTTTATTTTTTAAATTTATTTAATTTATTTTTTTAATACTAGCCCATCATGCATCTAACCATCCACTCAGCTTTAAGAGCTGTTCATATTAAAACTGCCAGCTCCGCTGTGAGTCAGTGTCATGGATGGAGGACCTGTTAATATTTTTTCTAGTGTATATTTCCATCTCATTATGCCGCTGGTTTAGTTTTTTTGTAAATAGAGCAGTCACTGTCTGTGTCTATGGCAAGCCGAATTGACTTTTATTCATTCGCAGGATATGTATTCTTGATATCAACAATTCAATTTTCACTAGTTAAAATGTTAATTCTTGATATCAACAATTCAATTTCCACTAGTAACAATTATAATTTTTGATATCAACAATTACATTTCCACTAGTAACGATGTTAATTCTTGATATCAGGAATTATATTTCAACTAGTAACAATGTTAATTCTTGATATCAGGAATTATATTTCAACTAGTAACAATGTTAATTCTTGATATCAATTATTTTTAACCTGGGAATGCCAATAGGCAAGCCAAATTAACTTTTATTAATTCGCAGGATATGTATTCTTGATATCAACAATTCAATTTTCACTAGTCAAAATGTTCATTCTTGATATCAGGAATTAGATTTCTACTAGTAACAACTGCTATTTTTGATATCAACAATTCAATTTCCACTAGTAACAATGTTAATTCTTGATATCAGGAATTGTATTTTCACTAGTTAAATGTCACCATAGGCTTCCATTCAAATTTAATTGTTGATATCAAGAATTGCTTTCTTACTAGTTGAAATTCGGATTTCACATATCAGAAATACAATTCTTACTAGTAAAGAAATTTATTTTTGATATCAGTAATCACACGGTTACTAGTACCGACAACAATTCTTGATATCAACAATTTAATTGTCACTAGTGACAATGTTCATTTCTGATATCATGAATGTGATTGTTACTAGTAAGAAAGCCATTTTAGATATCAGAAATTATATTGATATCAGAAATTATTTTTCAGATATCAAAAATAACAATTGTAACATGTTGAAATACATTTACTGATATCAAGAATTAACATTTCAACTAGTAACAACTAAATTGGTGATATCAAGAATTCACATTTTTACTAGTAACAAAGTAATTATTGATATCAACAAAGGCAGTTGATATCTGAAATTGTCCTTGCAACTAGTGAAAATAGAATTACTGATATCTTAAATAACATTTTAACTAGTAAAAATACTTTTACAGATATGTAGAAATGCCATTTTTACATGTAAGAATAGCTATGGTAATGAGATCATGAATATTAATGAGATTTTCGACACTCCTC
The DNA here is from genome assembly GCF_963082965.1 of Carassius carassius. Lineage (NCBI taxonomy): Eukaryota > Metazoa > Chordata > Actinopteri > Cypriniformes > Cyprinidae > Carassius > Carassius carassius. The sequence goes on along the minus strand of NC_081804.1, from coordinate 8,119,226 downwards.
CTTTTTCAGCATTGGCCAAAGATGGCAGAAGAACGTCCATGTGCAGAAACGGCTCCTCCTTTATTTATTTGTTTTGTCAGTGAAACTTAAATTATATTATGGCTGGATTCATTTAAAAACATTTTGTTAATTATAAAAAAATAATTAAATAAAAATAAATTTATGCTGTTTTTTTTTATTGGCCAACAAGTCATTCACATAATTAAAGGAAAGTGAACAATGCATTTATTTAGTTTAAAAAATAACTTTATGTCGCTTTTTCAGGTGTTTATTTTTGGTTTTATTACACTTTCTTCTAATACATCAAATAAAAAATAAAAAACAACCAAAACGAAAAACATAAAAGGGAATAATGCATCATACAAACTTTTTACTGGACTTTTTTTTTGTAATATCGCTGGCTACCTGAATGAGTCGTGTCCTAATATGCATTATTTTTATATAACATGTTGTTGATAAAGTCTATTGAACCTCTTTCTCATGTCTGTCTCAGCCATTTCAATGTTAACCCTCTTGGGCTTGGATTTCAGAACATATTGCCACTGGAGTCCTCTTTCAGATCTTAGAGACCTTGTGCTCTTCCACCTTCCGTTTGAGGATGCCCATGCTTGACCAATCCATCACCTTTCACCAAAGCTTCTTTAGCAACGCAGTGGTCGTCTTGAAGGTGTATTTGGGGTTGTTATCATGTTGGAATACTTCCCTGCGGCCCAGGCTCAGCTTCAGTATTTCTCAGTACATGTTGGCATTCATGGTTCCCTCAGTGAACTGTATCTCCTCAGTGCCGGCAGCAGTCATGCAGCCCCAGACCATGACACTTCCACCACCATGCTTGATTGAAGGCAAGACACATTGTCTTTGTACTCCTCACCTGGTTGCCACCACACGCTTGACACCATCTGAAGGGAATAAGTTTATTTTGGTCTCATCAGACCACAGGACATGGTTCCAGTAATCTATGTCCTTAGTCTGCTTGTCTTTAGCAAACTGATGGCAGGCTTTCTTGTGCATCATCTTCAGAAGAGGCTTCCTTCTGGGATGACAGCCCTGCAGACCAATCTGATGCAGTCTGAGCACTGACAGGCTGACCCCCCACCCCTTCAACCTCTGCCGCAATGCTGGCAACACTCATACATCTATTTCCCAAACACAACATCTGGATTTGATGCTGAGCACGTGAACTCAACTTCTTTGGTTGACCATGGCGAGGCCTGTTCTGAGTGAAACCTATCCTGTTAAACCACCATGCTGCAGCTCAGTTTCAGTGTCTTGGCGATGTTCTTATAGCCTACATCATCTTTATGTAGAGCAACAATTCTTTTTTTCAGATCCTCAGAGAGTTCTTTGCCATGAGGTGCCGTGTTGAACTTCCAGTGACCAGCATGAGAGAGTGAGAGTTATAACACCAGATTAACACACCTGCTCCCCATTCGCACCTGAGACCTTGTAACACTAATGAGTCACATGACACCGGGGAGAGAAAATGGCTTATGGGCCCAATTTGAAAATTTTTACTTAGGGGTGTACTCACTTTTGTGGCCAGCGCTTTAGACATTAATGGGTATGTGTTGAGTTATTTTGAGGGGACAGTAAATTTACACTGTTATACAAGCTGTGCACTCACTACTTTAAATTGTAGCAAAGTGTAATTTCTTCAGTGTTGTCACATGATAAGGTATAATAAAACATTTACAAAAATGTGAGGGGTGTACTCACTTCAGTGAGATACTGTATATTTAATCAAGTTTGTTTTATTGGGGTAAATTATCTACAAGCATTTAACATATTTCTATGCACACCAATAATATTAAACTACTGTCGCTACACTACAGTTATACACATTTATTGCATTTATTTTCAATTCAGCCAGAAACCTAGGAGTTATAATGGATCCTCAGTTAAGCTTCACAGACCACATTGCTACAACGAGCCGGTCCTGCAGATTTGCCTTATATAACATTAGGAAGATTAGACCCTTCCTGCCAGTGCAAGCCACACAACTTATTGTCCAAGCTCTCGTACTCTCCAGACTGGACTATTGTAATGTCCTCCAGGCTCTTCCTGCATATACTATCAAGCCTCTGCTGATCCAGAATGCAGCAGCAAGGGTTGTCTTCAATGAGTCAAAAAAAGCTAACGTTACTCCTCTCCTCATCAGGTTACACTGGGTACCAGTAGCCGCTCGCATCAAATTCAAGGTACTAATGCTAGCCTACAAGACGACCACTGGCACGGCACCAACATACCTAAACTCACTGGTTAAATCTTATGTGCCCTCCAGAAGTTTGTGCTCTGCAAGTGAACGACGCCTTGTGGTGCCATCCCAAAGAAGTTCAAAATCACTCTCACAGACCTTTTCCTGGACTGTGCCCAGCTGGTGGAATGACCTCCCAATCTCAATTCGTACTGCTGAGTCTTTACTCATTTTCATGAAACATCTTAAGACTCATCTTTTTCGCCAGCACTTAACCAACTAATACTAGCACTTTTCTTTCTTTTCATATTTAATAAAAAAAAAAAAACCCTGGCTATGCGTTCTGTACTAGACTAACTGAGACGTGTCATGTCACTTGTATACTGATTTTGTTCTTTTGTTGATCTGACTGCTTCTATTGTTCTCATTTGTAAGTCGCTTTGTATAAAAGCGTCTGCTAAATTAATAAATGTAAATGTAAATAAAACTGAAAAAGGCTTAGAAGAATCCTTATAATCTGAAAACTTAATACCACAGCCTTAATCTTCCAGTTGAATTGGCTGATAGTTTAGAATTTGATTTTGGCAGGCCTATTTGAATACAATGAATTATATTTACACTAAGTGAAAATAGCATATTTTATTAGCAATAGATTCTATTTACACTTTTTAATAAATATGAGTATTTTCTTACAGTAATAGTTTGATGCTGTTCGTGCTACTTAGTGCAAGTAGTGACCAATATGTGCACCTCATTATTGTCGTAGGCCACATTATAAATAATAATAACAATAATAACATATTGAGTGTAAATTATAATTTTTATTTACAAATGATTAAATGGACACTACCCCTACAACTAGCCCTAGCATTACACAATATCCACGTTATTTTCCACTTTTCGATAATTTCGTTGAGTTTTATTGAAAATATATGCCTTTCGATGTGATAGGGGACGTGAAAAGGGTGAAGAAAAAGCTCGGCAGAAGGCGGAATCGAACCCGGGTCTATCGCCTCCAAAAACAATTGCGTTGCGCTCTACCACCTGCACCACAATAATCGATAGCATGCTAATGTCTTTTTGCAGTTTTGAGAAACACTACCACACGTTGGTAGGCGGAGTTAAATAACCTCTGTCAAAATAAAATAAAAATAATTATTAAAAATAGCCTAACGTTGCAGGAGCGTTTTATTTTCATGAGAGGGCAATTGAATGTGCCCATTCTCTTTTGGGCTCTTTATTTTGTCGTCTATCAGCAATAAACATTCATAAAGGGTTGCACTCGTTATTAAATTATGCACATATCCAAAAAGGAGTTCATTGATATGCACATATCCAAAAAGGAATTCATGATATCTAAAATAACAATTTTTACAAGTGAAAATGTAATTTTAACATGTAACAATTAAGTTAAAGATATCATGAATTATGTGTATTACTAGTTGTAATTTAATTTTTGATATGATAAATGCATTTCTGCATTTCTGATGACGTCATTTTTGATATCAAGAATATGTGTCGTTACTAGTGAAAATGTAATTGTTGATATCAAGAATTCAATTGTTGATATCAAGAATCGACGTCAGTACTAGTAACCATGTGATTACTGATATCAAAAATAAAGGTCTTTACTAATTGTATTTCTGATATGTGAAGTCGGAATTTCAACTAGTAAGAAAGCAATTCTTGATATCAACAATTAAATTTGAATGGAAGCCTATGGTGACATTTAACTAGTGAAAATACAATTCCTGATATCAAGAATTAACATTGTTACTAGTGAAAATTGAATTGTTGATATCAAAAATAGCATTTGTTACTAGTAGAAATCTAATTCCTGATATCAAAAATTAACATTGTTACTAGTGGAAATTGAATTATTGATATCAAGAATTAACATTTTTACTAGTGGAAATTGAATTGTTGATATCAAAAATAGCAATTATTACTAGTAGAAATCTAGTTCCTGATATCAAGAATCAACATTTTAACTAGTGATAATCGAATTGTTGATATCAAGAATTAACATTGTTACTAGGGACAATAAAATTGTTGATATCAAGAATTTGTTGATATCAAGAATCGACGTCTGTACTAGTAACCACGTTGGAGATCATGAATATTAATGAGATTTTCCGACACCCCTTGTTCTAGCGTCAGCATTGGCCAAAGATGGCATAAGAACGTCAACGTGCAGAAAGGGCTCCTCCTTTATTTATTTGTTTTGTTGTTTTGAAACTTGAAAATTATATTACGGCTGGATTCATTTTTGTAAATCGATGCTGTTTCTTTTTATTGGCCACCAAGCCCTTCGGATAATTAAAAGGAAAAATGAACAAGGCATTCATTTAGTTTTAAAAATAACTTCATGTCGTTTGTTCAGGGTTTTATTTTTGGTTTTATTACACTTTCTTCTAATAGCCTATATCAAATAAAAAAATACAACCAAAAGGAAAAATATAACAGGTAATGCATCATACAAACATTTTACTGGACTTTATTATTATTATTATTATTTAGAATATCGTTGGCTACATGAACGAGTCGTGTCCTTATAGGAATTATTTTTATATAACGTGTTGTCCGGTTCTTGAAGCATCGGTGGACAAGAGGACTGGTAAATAAATTTACACTGTTATACAAGCTGTACACTTGTAGCAAAGTGTAATTTCTTCTGTAGATACTGTATATTTAATCAAGTTTGTTTTATTGGGGTAAATGATCTACAAGCATTTAACATATTTCTATGCACACTAATAATATTTAACTACTGTTGCTACTATAAGGTTATACATATTTATTGCATTTATTTTCAATAAATAAATCCTTATAAACTTGCTCCCTCTAGTGGATAAACGTAATATCACAGCATTCATCTTCCACTTGAAATTGGCTGATAGTTTAGAATTTGATTTTGGCAGGCCTATTTGAATACAATGAATTATATTTACACTAAGTGAAAATAGCATATTTTATTAGCAATAGACTGTATTTACCCTATTTAATAATATGAGTTTTTTCTTACAGTAATAGTAGTTTGATGCTGTTTGTGCTACTTATTGCAAGTAGTGACCAATATGTGCACCTCATTATTGTATTAGGCTACATTATAAAACAGTATAGGCTACAATAATAACATATTGAGAGTAAATTATAATTGTTATTTACAAATGATTAAATGGACACCGCCCCTACAAATAGCCCTAGCCTTACACAATATCCACGTTATTTTCCACTTATCGATAATTTCGTTGAGTTTTATTGAAAATATAAGCCTTTCGATGTGATAGGTGATGTGAAAAGGGTGAAGAAAAAGCTCGGCAGAAGGCGGAATCGAACCCGGGTCTATCGCCTCCAAAAGCGATTGCCTTGTGCTCTACCATCTACGCCACAGAACACAACAGAATACTAGTGTCTTTTAGTGTCACAGTTAAATAGGCTGTGCCAAAATAAAAATAAAAATAATTATTAAAAATAGCCTACAGGAGCATTTTATTTTCACGAGAGGGCAATCGAATGTGCCCATTCTCTGTTGGACTCTTTACCTTGTCGTCTATCCTCCATAAACATTCATAAAGGGTTGGACATTAAATTATGCACATATCCAAAAAGGGGTTCATTGATATGCACATATCCAAAAAGGAATTAATGATATCTTAAATTACAATTTTTACTAGTGAAAATGCCATTTTAACATGTAAGAATTAAGTTACTGATATCAAGAATTAAGTGTATTACTAGTTGTAATTTCATTTTTGATATGATAAACTTATTTCTGCGAGTGATGACGTCATTGTTGATATCAAGAATACGTGACGTTACTAGTGGAAATGTAATTGTTGATATCAAGAATTCAATTATTGATATCAACAATTAAATTCTTGTTATCAAGAATTAAATTGTTGATATCAACAATTCACATGTTTAAATGTTAAAACGGCGCCAAAACTATTACAGATATCAAAATGCATTTGTTACTAGTTACAATTCTAAATTCACATATCAGCTTTGTATTTCTTACTAGTAGAAATATAATTTTTGATATCAACAATGACATTTTTACTAGTAAAAATGTGAATTCTTGATATCAACAATTTAGTTGTTACTAGTTGAAATGTTAATTCTTGATATCAAAAATGTAATTGTTACTAGTGACACTGTTCATTTCTGATATCTGAAAATGTATTTCTGATATCAACAATTGGGAGGGTAATTTCTGATATCTAAAATGGCTGTCTTACTAGTAACAATTATATTCATGATATCAGAAATGAACATTGTCACTAGTGACCAGAGGTGGAAAGTAACGAATTACATTTACTCGCGTTACTGTAATTGAGTAGCTTTTTTGTGTACTAATACTTTTTAAAGTAATTTTTTAAATCTGTAATTTTACTTTTACTTAAGTATATTTTGTTTAAAGTATTGCACTTCGCTACATTTTAAAACACATTAATTACTGAGTAAAAAACAAATTACTAAAAAAATAAATCGCTCCATGGAAACTACGTCAGTAAATAATGGGCAGGAGGGCAAACTGGCGCTAAAATCACAAGAAAGATGCAGATGGACAAAACAGGCGTTAGTGGTGCAGACACCGCTGAAAACGAAACCCCGTCATATTCTGAAGTTGAACTCGAAGGAAATGAAGTGAACCCCTGGCCATATGTATGCGCTATTATGCAGTGTAAGCTGTACTTGCCTAGGAAGACCAGCAGCTTATAAAATCTCGACAAGACATCAACCCATCGCAAGAATGTAGAGGTAAGCTAAATAATTGCATCGTTGCATTGGTGGTTAAAATGAAGCTTTGACATTTTAGCAAGAGGTTTTGCACAAATTAGCCACAAAGACAGTGGTGAGGAGTGTGCTATATATATCGTCTGCAATAATATCATATTTTTTATTTTAATGATGTGCGCGTGCATTTATAGCGCGTTCTTTCACTGTGTGATTCAGTCTCCTAAAATGCATTTAGAATGATCACAAAATTGAAGATATAGGGGCAGAAAATTCACATATTTATATAATTTCATATATTAAATCAAAATCACACAAAGAATGCCGTCTTTTCCTCCAAAAATCATCATGAATATATACATACATATATATAACAGTTCAGTAAACAAGTTAATTAAGAGACTTTCGTTTAGACACCATATTGCCTTTTTTAGCTCTATTTCTACAACAGAAAATAATTCCAAACACAGCCACCAAAGCACAGTTTTGTGTCTCTGAGCAACGTGACAGTGTTTCGTTCCTGAATGAATCAAACGTTTAAATGATTCGGTTCAATCGCAATGACTCACTTATTAACAGTGACTTGCTGACACATACTGGCCATTTTAATTTCACATTTAAAGTATCTTTTGATTTTTTTTTAAATAATTAATTTCTTATCATTTCAAATGAGTATTCAACATTTTATGTCTTGTATATCAAAACATTATTCATGCATTTGTAACTGCAGGTTAAATGCATTCTTGTCCTTCACTAAACAGTGTAATACATCTAAATGCCACTTCCAATGAATCTTCTGCATTTCCTCTGCATTAAAAGATGGAAAGAAGTTTGTTGATACTGATTTGCCTGGTAACAGCCCAAATGTTTTATTATTCTAAATAACTGATTCCTTTAATTAAAAACAACTAGTTTGAGATTAATAGACCTATCCCAGGGGTGTCAAACTCAGTTCCTGGAGGGCCATAGCCCTGCAGAGTTTAGTTCTAACCCTGCTCCAGCACACATATCATGTAGTTTTCAAATAAACCTAATGCTGAGTTCCAATTAGCCTACTTATACTATGACCTAAAAGGTTTTTCCTCACAAAAAAAGTACATACTTTTGAGTGTGTAGCAAAAGAGTATGCACGTTCTGGGACATACTTCGATGACGTCATGCAACATGAACTTAAGTACTTAACTTGTACTTAAGTAAAATTTCATTAATGTAATGGTACTTTTACTTGAGTAGAATATTTTTGTACTCTTTCCACCTCTGCTAGTGACAATTAAATTGTTGATATCAAGAATTAAATTGTTGATATCAAGAATTAAATTGTTGATATCAAGAATAGACGTCTGTACTAGTAACCATGTGATTACTGATATCAAAAATAAATGTCTTTACTAGTAAGAATTGTATTTCTGATATGTGAAATCGGAATTTCAACTAGTAAGAAAGCAATTCTTGATATCAACAATTAAATTTGAATGGAAGCCTATGGTGACATTTAACTAGTGAAAATACAATTCCTGATATCAAGAATTAACATTGTTACCAGGGAAAATTGAATTGTTGATATCAAAAATAGCAATTGTTACTAGTAGAAATCTAATTCCTGATATCAAAAATTAACATTGTTACTAGTGGAAATGTAATTGTTGATATCAAAAATTCCAATTGTTACTAGTGGAAATGTAATTGTTGATATCAAGAATTAACATTGTTACTAGTGAAAATTGAATTGTTGATATCAAGAATACATATCCTGCGAATGAATAAAAGTTAATTTGGCTTGCCATACTGTGTCTACACCGGACGCGAGAGTTGTCATCTGTGCCCCACAGCGAAAAGTGTGTCTAAACTTGATGACATCACACTATAGTGTCAAATCATCTGAACACAGTGTCAGAACATTTCATCATAAACAGAACGAGCATCAGTTCACTGATGGGGATCGAGTCCAGTGTATCCATCACTGGGTTCTGCTGTCTTTTGTTGGATCGTTCCACTCGTGTCCAGTGTAGACCTGGCGTGCGTTTTTTATTGTTTTATTTAGCCCTGCTTATTTTAATGTTCTTATTAAATATCTGTATTGACTGCATGGTCATATTATCGAATTATTTACTGCCATGCGACCAACAAAAGTAAAGCTTAGCGAGTCGATGAATGAGCATTAATTGCTGCAGGTTGATTTTTGGCAGATGTGCTTGTGCAGCCGCGGTAGTCTTCATTTCGTCGGGTGAAACATCTCTCTCACTCGCAGCAGAGTCTGTGAGAAGCAACAACTTCCCCTCCACGCTCACTGATACCAGAAACACGCTCCGCCTTCACTCCGTGAATAAAGTATTTCAGTATGTTTGAAATGTTATGTTCATAACAAAGCATATAAAATAATAATAATAAAAAAATAACAGGAGAGTTTCAAAGTGGCTTAAGCTATTTTGTGTAAACTTTTTTCCCAAATCGCCATACCCATAATAATGACAACATCCTAATAACCACCAACTGTTTGATTACCAGCAATCTTCAAAATATCTTTTAAGTTCAACATAAGAAGCAACTCCTACAGGTATGGAACGACATGAGGGTAAGTAAATGATGACAGAATTTTCATTTTTGGGTGAACTATCCCTTTAAGACTCGGAACGAGTCTATTTGCTGATCAATGGAAACCCTTAATGAAAGAGCTGAGTGAGATATGTGGAGGAAATTTCTAGGCAATTTTTTTTTTTTATTGGCCATTTTTAAAAAAGAATTTTAATTTTTTTTTTTTTATCTTTTGATCCCATCCAAGGTTGTTCTGTCTATTGGTTTTGTTTTGTACTTTTCATGCTTTAAAACTCAGTCATACTAAAGTTTTTATAAGGCAAAACGTGTCTTTGCACTATATACATGTTTTGCAAGAAGATGTTGGTTCATAAAAATAAGTGCACAAAAAATAAGGGAAAAAAAGTAGCTGATGCATAATATGGAGATTTACTTGTAAATATAAAGATGCTTAGCTCTGACTAATTTTAAACTGTAATAACCCACTGGGGTCGAAGCCAGCTCTGGTGTGGTCTGTCTCCTATTTTCTTGATGACCGTGAAAAGAACTAAAAATATGACATTTTTGATTGTACAGATAAAAATAAGATGATCTATGAAACTGCAAAGGGTCTACTTTTATTTGGGTATAGTCATAACAAAACAATGTGCTTCTCTAAATCTTCTTCTCTGTTTATAAAGAAACAACTCTTGCTTTTGTACTGACAAATACACACAAAATATGTCAAAATACCCATCTTGGAAAGTGTGTTCGAAAAAACTGTTAGTTAAGTGTGAAAAATAAACAGTTGAGAGAAATCAGATGTGTATCATTATAATGGATGCATTGTCTTTTAAAGGCACCGGTGGCAACAGTGAGAATCAAAGGTTACACCTTCTTTGTTTGCGTGAACATTTGGGCGGCATTATGCAAATCTTCCCACATCGTGACATGTGTGGGGGTTCATGAGCCATTTTAGGAGGGCGCGGACAAGTCCTAACTTTTATAAAGTATATCTCTTTGGGTATCTCTTTGTAACACTCAAAAGAGAAAGCAAAAGTTGAAATTGCATCATATTAACCCTTTAACATTTTTAGGAGGAGTAAAACTGACATTTATGCTTTTAACAGCCGGATGTATTTACACTAGCTTTTCCAGTTTTGTGTGGAATGCGCCCCAGACCACCTTCTGAAGTGGTTTGATCAATCGGATTTAAATCCATGTAGAAAGTGTTTCGGAGGGTATTTACACATAGTCTTTTCAGGATTCGATTGCTATCCTATCAGAGAAAAAGCATGAAGTGACCAGGTGTAAACAGGCCCTTTGAGGGCGAGTATTATCATGCTATATTCAACTAGCTAAGTCCCAGTTTCTTACAGTTCATACTTGTCTTTTAATTATTTGTGTATACTCATGTCTATCCAGATAATGTGTTTATTTGTATTAATTTGATTGATGTGCTTGTTTGTGCAACATATATGATTTTTGTACTATGAATAATAACTGAATAATATTTCAGTTTCCAACAAGACTATTCAGAGATAAAAAGGTTAAGTAATTCAATTGATATTCATTTTGATGGTAGCCCATCCCACGGCAAAGAAAAAAAAAAAAAAACTCTATGGGAAACTCATCGTCTATGGGATCCCGTATTAAAGGAGATACCATTTTTGTCACTTTGACCATGTCTGCATGATGAAAATATGTTCAAAGAACGTTCACTGCAAAAAAAAAATGCTTTTCTAAGAATTTTTGTCCTGTTTCCAGTCAAAATATCTTAATATTCTTAAATCAAGATGCATTTTTCTTATTTTGCTAATTATCTGCCAGTAGGATAAGAAATTCAAAACATGCTTGTTTCTGTTTGAATTAAGATAATTTTCCTTACCTTACGGCAGACAATTTTACGTGTTACGTAAAATGCACTTAAATGCACTTGTTTTCCCCCGAGGAAACTAAATACCTTTATATAATTGTAAAAATTGTATCTATAGAAACTGCATCTCAACGTCAGAATTTTTTAGATATTTGTACTCTGTAAGAAAAGCATTTTAGCAGAGTGAATGAGGTATTTAAACATCGCTTACGCTTTTGGGAGGAGACCGCAAGAAACTCTGGAACCAGGTTAGGTTCATACAGTAAGTTACCACAGAAACGGATTCTGAGTAAGTTACCTCTTTTTCAGAAACAGGCATGAGTTACCCTGCTTTCTCTGGTTTGACAAACCTCCCATTCTGAAATGGAAAATCCAGAGTTTCCCCTCATTTCAGGGTTAACATACTCAGAGTTTTCACTTCATCTCCCAAAAAAAATTATATATATATATGCATTGAGGCTATAGAGCACACTCATTTTTGAAACAACCTCAGTATTTAATTCTGAGCAGTTTTCATTATCAGTAGCTCATAAGACGATAGCACAGAGTTTCATGTGGCAGTAGACGCTGTACCTGCTGACCACTGCATCTTCATTTTGCAGTTGATAGTGTTACCATGGAAACACACAATCCTCTTGTAATTAGATTACCTTAATTATTATGACATGGCGTGAAAGCACTGCAGCCTTCATATGGTCCAACCTCAATCAAACACATCTGAACAAGCTAATCAAGATCTCCCAGATCAGGTGAGTTTGATCAGGGTTGGAGTTGACCTGATCTCCTTGGCTCTTTAAAACCCAATTTTTACAGCAACTTCTATTGCAGCCACATTATTATTTGTGTGCATTGTTGTCCACACCTCAATTCAGTGCATTTTCTAGTAGGGATCATTATGAGATCGCAGGTTGGGATGATGACAGCTCGATTGTACTGCTCGTTGATTGCTGTTTTATGTTGTCTTTCTGGATACTTGAGCATAACAGATGTTACTGAAGGACAAACTGCAGGTGAGAATCCGTTAACTTGTTAAAGAAATGCAAAAAATAAGGGAATAAGGTCTTTTTAAAACTAACAGTTTGGGGATGAGTATTAGGTTTTGAAACCCTTTTGATTTGACGCAGTTCAATGTAAGTTTTGTATTAATGTTGAAGACTCCTTGCGTTGTCCCTGATTTGACAAGTTTCACTCCTGGCCTCCCCCAATGATGCTCTAGTACAGGGATCCTCAAATCTGGACCTAGAGATCTACTTTCCTACGGAGTTTAGACCTAACCCTAATCAAACCCGCATGGGCATGCTAATCAATGTGTTTATGATAATTAGAAAATCACAGGCAGGTGACTTTGGTCAGGGTTGGAGCTAAACTCTGCAGCACACTGTACCTCCAGGACAAGATTTTTGTGTCCAGTGGCTGGTTATGGTCTAGTGATTCTAATTGTCATGCTGACCCAACGAGGTCGTTTTCCTGATCGAGAATGCTCTGGAGGACATGCATGATGTTGCTTTTGACTGCGAGCCCGTGTGTGCAGCCTGTTTCCAGCGAGTTTAATGATGGATGCTAAGGTCCACAAAATAAACACCTGTGATGCATTGAATTCAATGTAAGCTTAAAGCAGAGACTATTAAAACTGAAGTATTCAGATTTAAAAACAAACAAACATGAGCCAAAACTTGAGTACAAGTTCTTCATCACAAAATTAAGACCGTGCCAGAATTGTCTTAAATCCCAAACAGTAAGACTTTAATGAATTTATTGGGTTATTTCAAATGTGTTCATTACTATAACACTAGCTACGCAAGTTAACCCTTAATCGGGATGTGCATGAGTTATCTGAAGAGCTCACGGTTACCGTTAATGTAAACCATGATTTGTAACGGTTAGCCTATGTGTGATGCTCCGTTTTGCTGACTTCAAAACTCCGTAGCAACTATAAAAGAGTCAGATAGGAGCTTTAATGCTTAAGTTTATAAATGCAAAAGTCTTTGGCCGTAATCAGCGCATGAATGGACCGGATTAGTAGCGGTTCAAGAACGCTGCATTAAAATGCAAGCTGAGTACTAGTCAAACTCCGATAAATTGTGCTTATGATTTATAGGGGTAATCAGCAGGAAGTGCAAAAAGATGTTTATCAGTGCCTCACATGTTCACTCATAATTCAAGAATTCAGGTGTTCAGAACATGAGAACTCCATTGCGCTTAAGAATCTTCTTACGAACGTCTTGGAATTTATCATAAGTTATGTTTAAGATTTGTGAATCTGACCCCTGCTTTGGTTTGCCACATCACGAAGAGCACAATCCGATGCTCTTATTTTCTCAGACACTTGCTAGATAAGGCTTCCCAAAACCTTGCTGATTGTAGAACTTAAAACCTGGAAAAAACTTCTTGATGTCACCAAGTGAATGGAAGTGCCCTCAGTGATGCTCTTTGACATGTATGTATAACAGCAAAGCCAGGAGAGTGTCCCCCTCAAACATCTGGAAGCTTGTTTAATGGGTCCTGTAACGGTGACTCTGACTGTCCCAACGATGAGAAGTGCTGCGGCAATGGAAGTGGAAATTACTGTACAGCTCCTTATACAGGTATTGGTCATTGTTTTGGGATTTTGCCTTTATCAAAAGTAGGTTTGAATTAAATATTGGATTAGTTATTTCTGGTAGCCAATGCAGATTTAAAAAAATCCTCTATTTTAATAGCTCTGCCCACAGGTGCATAGCTATTTGTTCTCTCCAGCCCTGGAAAGCTGATCCAATATTTACAAAGGTCATACTTGCCTTATCTTAAGCATTCTTTTGTTCCGCAGATGTCTTCTTCTGGCTTATTCATTTTTAATCCAACATCTGTCACTCGTCTAATGTCAGTTGTATGCACTGAGTGATCTCTCCTCCCCATTCATGAGTAGACATGCCCCTTACTGCTGATTGGCTACAAGTTTTTGCCACTCTGCCCAACTTTGCTTTCTAAAGCATTTTTGAAAATGCATACCCCACCTTTAAATCCCTTTGGATGGCTTTACAAAAAGAGTAATTAGAATTTACGCTGTAGGTAAAATTTGTTGTTCATGTTTGTTGCTGTATTTTGACGTGGCATACAGTCTATATACACAGACTAATGGTTGCTATCTGTGTCCATGCAGTGAAGCCGGGTCAGTGTCCCAAACCGAAGCGTGTTCCAGAATGTGCTGACCTCTGTTTCCATGATGGCCAGTGTCCTGCCACACAGAAGTGTTGCCCAACCACCTGTGGCCATGCATGTAGTGAACAAAGTGATCAGGAAAGTGGTCCGGAAAGTGGTCCGGAAAGTGGTCCGGAAAGTGGTCCGGAAAGTGGTCCGGAAAGTGATCAGGAAAGTGGTCCGGAAACTGGTCAGGGAAGTGGTCAGGGTAGCGGTTATGGTCAGGGAAGCGGATATGGTCAAGGTAAGGGTAGCGGTTACGGTCAGGGAAGTGGTCAGGGTAGCGGTTATGGTCAGGGTAGCGGTTATGGTCAGGGTAGCGGTTATGGTCAGGGAAGTGGTCAGGGTAGCGGTTATGGTCAGGGAAGTGGTCAGGGTAGCGGTTATGGTCAGGGAAGTGGTTATGGTCAAGGTCAGGGTAGCGGTTATGGTCAAGGTCAGGGTAGCGGTTATGGTCAAGGTCAGGGTAGCGGTTACGGTCAGGGTAGCGGTTACGGTCAGGGAAGCGGTTACGGTCAGGGAAGCGGTTTTGGTCAAGGTCAGGGAAGCGGTTTTGGTCAGGGAAGTGGTTATGGTCAAGGTCAGGGAAGCGGTTTTGGTCAGGGAAGTGGTTATGGTCAAGGTCAGGGAAGCGGTTTTGGTCAGGGAAGTGGTTATGGTCAAGGTCAGGGAAGCGGTTTTGGTCAGGGAAGTGGTTATGGTCAGGGAAGTGGTCAGGGTAGCGGTCAAGGTCAGGGACAAGGTAGTGGTCAGGGTAGTGGTCAGGGACAGGGTAGCGGTCAGGGTAGTGGTCAAGGTCAGGGACAGGGAAGTGGTCAGGGTAGCGGTCAGGGACAGGGTAGCGGTCAAGGTCAGGGACAGGGTAGCGGTCAGGGAAGTGGTCAGGGTAGCGGTCAGGGACAGGGTAGCGGTCAAGGTCAGGGACAAGGTAGCGGTCAGGGAAGTGGTCAGGGACAGGGTAGCGGTCAGGGACAGGGTAGCGGTCAGGGACAGGGTAGCGGTCAAGGTCAGGGACAAGGTAGCGGTCAGGGAAGTGGTCAGGGTAGCGGTCAAGGTCAGGGACAGGGTAGCGGTCAGGGACAGGGTAGCGGTCAAGGTCAGGGACAGGGTAGCGGACAGGGTAGCGGTCAAGGTCAGGGACAGGGTAGCGGTCAGGGACAGGGTAGCGGTCAGGGACAGGGACAAGGTAGCGGTCAGGGACAGGGTAGCGGTCAAGGTCAGGGACAGGGTAGCGGTCAGGGACAGGGTAGCGGTCAGGGTAGTGGTCAGGGACAGGGTAGTGGTCAGGGACAGGGTAGTGGTCAGGGACAGGGTAGCGGTCACGGTCAGGGACAGGGTAGTGGTCAGGGTAGCGGTCAAGGTCAGGGAAAGGGGAGCGGTCAAGGTCAGGGACCGGGAAGCGGTCAGGGATGTGATCGGGGACGGGGTCGTGGATGTGGTTGGAGACGTGGTCCATGAAATGGTCATGGGCATTTTGCATAATACTTGCAGGAGATCTCTTCAATTCAGTACTTTATTCATATGGCATGTTTTCCCTGTTTGCTTAAACTGTTTAGAAGGCTTTCTGGTCTGTCTCCCCAGCAGCCTCAAATTAAAATTATCTGAAGAGTTGGTGTCTGGTGCCTTTTTTTTTTTTTTTAATCCGATTCATTAAAGGGTGCACTCACACTTGTAATGTTTGGTTAGTTTAAAAACCCTGGTGTGATTGCTGTTAGTATGGTACATTTGAGTGTAAATGCTGCCATCCAAACTCTGGTACGCACACCAAAAGCAAAAGTGGATAGAGATCACTAAAAAGATGGGTCTCCGTCCACTTCCAAACAAACTCTGGTGCAGTTTGAATGCAACAGACCATACCAAAAGAGTAATGACCAAGTGTGACCAATTTGACATGGTGTAACCAAAATGAGTAGAGCTGTGTGTTGCCGAGAATCTGGCAATACAATAGTGATGGGAAGTTCGGATCATTTTACTGACTCAGACTTTTGTGTCTTTTTCAACAAAATGAAGAAATCTAGTTTCGTTCATTTCAGCTAAATGTAATATGTTACGTGTTACTTCCCCAACATGTCTAGTTGATCACACTACAAACAATACAAAACTAAGATGCTATAAGATACAGAAGAGACCAATTCAAGTTTTTTTTTTTTACCTGGGTCTTCAGTCTGTGATTAGCTCACCTCTGAAAAGTCTTCGGGTTCAAGTCATTTCTTAATCATGTGACAGCCCCTTACGCTATTTCTGTCACTGTGTTTTTGTTACGGTTTCTTCAGGATCTGTGGTACTTTATAAATAAAGCCCTGTTATAAATAAATTATTGAATAATTAGTGTTTATTTACTGATAGACAGTCAAAAAGACAAGGCTATATAATAATCCAAGCCTACAATACAAAGTACAGATTAGTTTGTTCATTTTTAATCTAATTTTGAGTTTGCTGGTATAATTGCTTTTCCTAGGTAAACTTGACATTTTGGTCTAATATGTACAAGAAGATTGCTCAAAAAGGACATAATGACAAAAGCAAATAACATGTTGAATCCTAAACAAGTAACACTACAGTTCTGAAGTCTAATCTGAAGGGTGAACTCAGACAAATCATACAAGGTCATTGAAGATTAGAATCCACTGTAAAAAAAAAAAAAACTATCAAAGTGATTTCGCCATCATATGAACAATTTAAAGCATAACCAGTAGTTATAAAGTACGATACACCTATTTGTAAAGTTGTCAATTAACTAATTACTCTAGCCAATGTTGTCCCGTCATGTGACAAAAGAACGAACAACCTGAAAGATGAACTAATCAATTCTCTTTCCGGCTCAATACAGCATTGGTTTAACGTATGGGTATGTCACGTGATTAAGGAATGAGTCAAAGACCCGATAGACCCGAACTATGAACTAATCAATTCTCTTTCCGGCTCAAGACCGGATTGACTGACACAGGTGAATTACTACTAGCAGAACAGAACCTATAAAATATTGCGCGTGCGCTAGTGATGCGCGAGTCGGGTTTTTTTTCCAACCCGTGGATCCTGCTTTTATGAAATTATTTGGCCCGCCCTAGCCCACCCCGCAAATTAAGTAAAATTTCTTGACCCACCCCGTGCATCGGGGACATCATGGAAGTTACGTTGCTACTTATACCTTCGTATCGTAACCTTATCAATATAGGCTATAGGTAATTGGACTATGATGGTACATTCGTGAACAAATCTTTTAGGTGAACGAATCGTTCTCGTTTACGTAATCCACTGACCATAGACAGTAAAAGACTCATTTCTCGTTCACTGAAGTTCCTCCCACAGCAGCGCGCGAGAGCGGCGCTTTTAGCAGCACATGCGCAGCTCGTGAACAGCTCTGTGAACTGTTTCATCCTGTCAAATATGGAAGCATATGGGTAGCAATTAATTAATTAATTAATTTAATTTATATTTTAAATATAAATATATTTTTTCCTTTAATAAAACAACATGCATTTTTGTTATTCGTTACCTGTCCTTTATTTTGACATAACTTATTGGGGAAAAGACATAATTTAATTACAAAATAAATGTAACTGTAATCAGTTACAGTTACTAAGAAAAAATGAGTAATTAAATTACAGTTACTTATGAAAATTTTAACGATTACAAAGGGGATTACATTTGAATATTTACACACATACACATAGGCTACAGCTTATTTCTTTCCCAAATTGCACTAAGACATACGGCCAATAATCTCCGCGATGCGAAAACAGTCATTAAAATGGAATTCAGCCTAACGCGGACAGAATATGCCACATTTTGGAAGAATAAACAAAAAGTAGATCAGTACACTTTAATCAAAACGCGATATGGGAGTGTCTGTGAATATTAAGCCGCAAAATGACAATCTATGAATCCTGCATGTTCTGCGTGTCTGTGGATACCAGGCGCTGACTGGCCATCGGGAGAACCAGGACAATTCCCGGTGGACTGGAAGACGATTTGGCCCGCTATTTTAATATTGTTATTTTATATTTGCACGCCGAATGTACGTATTTCCGAATCCGCCATTCGATAATTTAATCTCTAATAAATCATGAATCGGTTAGTCTTGACTGGCAATGGTTGGGCTCGCGCGCTCTCCGCGCATCCGCCAAACGGTTTGGATCAGACTCCGAGTAATCAATGTGAGACTCGAGAGAGTGGAGTGGACTGTGGAAGAGCACAGCTGGGGCAGAAAAGCGACACTTCTGTTCAGGGTTTCAAGTAAAAATAAATACAAGTGATAATTAATTTGCCAAAAAAACTAAAATGTAGGGCTGCTCCGATCAAGATCGGCCTATCATTAATGCGCATCTTGTCAGTAAAGCCGGTTCTCTAATCAGCGGTAAATTCCCTCAGGTGCGTGATTTCACATAGAGCAGCTGTTACTACACAGAGCCGTTGTTAACTGAGAAGATGCGCAAATAAACGCTGAAAATGAACGTGGATTTGCGCATCTTCTTAGTTAACAATGGCTCTGTGTAGTAACAGCTGCTCTATGTGAAATCACGCACCTGAGGGAATTTAAAGCTGATTAGAGAACCGGCTTTACTGACGAGATGCGCATTAATTATCGGCCGATCGTGATCGGAGCAGCCCTAGTAAAATGCACTTACAAAACATGGTAAAAGTCAAATAAAATTCTTCAGTATGAAAGTCATAAGAGGATGGATGGATAATGGAAGTGAAGGTGCAGTTCAGGAGAGAACTCTTAATTATTTTGCATGTCCCCCAACCTAAGGATTTAAATCTTTTTCATGTCAGGTCCATACACAAAATAGGGTTGTCCATGTTTCAGAATTTGTTGTTGGTGTATGAGTGTGAGATTTCCCAGCCTAATTTTTTTCCCAGTCCGCCCTTGGCGCAGACATGCAGTTTTATCATCATATCATATACAAAGATACAGCAGTGTTTCAAAAAGACATCAATGTTTCAGGAGTTTAGTTCGCAGAATAAGACACATGCTTATTAGATAACCATATTTGAGTTGATGTATATGATTGTGTTTTTTTTATTAACTATTTTTCCCCAAACCATTGTTAGATGCAGTGTTTCCTGTAGTTATGCAAATATTTGGGTTCAGAAACAGTATCTATAAACTATTTCTTTTGATTTTAAATTGGCATTGAACTTCAGATGAATCTCAAAGTAAAAGGCAATACTAAAGTCTGATTGTGTGGTGGATGTGTTCAAATGTGATCATCTTAATTCAAGTGATGAAGGATGGTGAAAGTCTGACAGTATTGAGCACTACTGTAAGGTTAAACCTGCATGGTGTTAATGTTTGAAAATGATTAACACTTGCAAATAAACATTCATTAGAAATTTAGAAAAGTAATCAAAAAGTACTCAAAAGTAATTAGTTACATTATTAAAGTAATTTAAAAAGTTACACTACTATTACATTTTAAATAGGGTAACTTGTAATCTGTAATTGATTAAATTTCCAAAGTAACCTTCCCAACACTGTTTTGCATATTACATCTCAAATTGAATATTGCTACCCATATGCTTCCATAGTCAAAAAGAGTTACTCAAGATGTGACGGAGCATGTGACTTGTTGAATGTAGTGAACGAATATGATCTTCTCGTAGGTGAAAGAGTTGAATGAACTGATACATCTCATTCGTGAATGAATTGAATGAGAGTATACAGGGTCAGTGAGCCAAGCATGTAAATCTCGATCAGCAATCAGCAGATACAAAGTGCAGTTATAGGTGCACATACGCTTGTTTTCATATTTGCAATACAGAACATAACTCCACGTTTAATCCCCGATAAAACCTTGTGCTTTGTTAATCTGAACAATTTATTTAGACTATTTATTTAATGCGATCATGCACACACTTTAATGAAGCCAAATCAGTTTTTGTCACAAGTAAATACGTTCGTTGACTTAAGAAATAACACATAAGACACTCTTTTTCGACAACTGCTGGCGTATTTGTGTAATATGAAGAAATGGTCACTGAACGAATCAGTGAATGAATCATTTTGGTGAACGAACTGAACATCAACGAAACTCTTGAAAGAATCAAAATTTCCAACACTAAATTCCATGCAACATAAATGGATTTAAAAAAATGTTGTTTTTAGTGACCCGCCCCAACCCGCTCCGCAATAAAGTGCCAATTTCTTAACCCGCCCCAACCCGACCCGCGGGTCACCTGCAGGGACCCGCAGGTTATGAGACGACCCGCGCATCACTAGCATGCGCGACTGAACGAATCACTCCCCGTTCTTCCCGAGTCACATTAAAGATTTGTTCAAAATGAACGAATCGTTCAAGAACAACTCATCACAATACAATATGTTGCGATACTGTCAGCAAGGCGATATATTGGGATATTTCTTATTTTAGGAATAGGATATATTTTTAGGAAAGCTGTCATTAAGAAATCAATTCAAGTTTATTTGCATAGCGCTTTTTACAACAAAAATCATTGCAAATCAATTTTACGGAAAACTCATTTTCTACAATATTTAGTAGTAGCTTATCAGTGGTGACTGTCAATTTCTGTACATATGGCAGAAGTGTACAGAAAAATCAAAGACTTAATCAAACAGACGATGACCACTATTAACCGCAATTATATTATATTATGATGTAATCAAACTTATAGCAAAATTTGGTAGATCTGTGTTGTAAGAACACACCACCATATGCAAACGTTAGGAATAAGTAAAAGATGATTTAACCAGACCGCAGTGGGATCTCCATTTAACAGTGAAGGTAATTGAACAATTTTTATGCAGTATGAGTAAAGTAGGGTAGGGGTGTTGGGAATTAAAGTGCTTGCAGTATCCTTTAGTTAAATGTATAATACATATAAAATGTATTTTATAAAAAAGACCATATATATTATTAGAATCTGCTTTAAAAGTTCAGTTTCAGTTTACAATTGTGACATACAATGTCATAACATTTTGATCTGAACAAAAAATTACATCTTAAAAACAATTAAAAAGTGCTTACAGGATTCCTAAAGAAAACAAAACCATTATAAAACAATAAAATAAATACTGCTGTCGAGCCTTTCCACTTGGATTTCACAGGTTTGCTTTTTGTATTCAAAATGTTCTGCGTGGAATCGCCGAATCACCGATACCACGACACGAGCACTGCCCCAACTGCACAAAACAGTCCCAAAATGAGACACAGCTGCAGGCGCAACGCGCTGTGACCCTACCGCCCGCCTCGGGTGAGCCCCTCTTCACACGGGACATCCTCGCCACGGTCCAGCGGTGGACGTTACCACATAAGCCCTAATGACGGCACAATTCAGCTTTGTACACGAACAGGGAAAATTTTCACCCTCCATTACTAACAGCGATATTAATGCTGACATAAGCTAATACCCATAATAATGACAACATCCTAATAACCACCAACTGTTTGATTACCAGCAATCTTCAAAATATCTTTTAAGTTCAACATAAGAAGCAACTCCTACAGGTATGGAACGACATGAGGGTAAGTAAATGATGACAGAATTTTCATTTTTGGGTGAACTATCCCTTTAAGACTCGGAACGAGTCTATTTGCTGATCAATGGAAACCCTTAATGAAAGAGCTGAGTGAGATATGTGGAGGAAATTTCTAGGCAATTTTTTTTTTTTTATTGGCCATTTTTAAAAAAGAATTTTAATTTTTTTTTTTTTATCTTTTGATCCCATCCAAGGTTGTTCTGTCTATTGGTTTTGTTTTGTACTTTTCATGCTTTAAAACTCAGTCATACTAAAGTTTTTATAAGGCAAAACGTGTCTTTGCACTATATACATGTTTTGCAAGAAGATGTTGGTTCATAAAAATAAGTGTACAAAAAATAAGGGAAAAAAAGTAGCTGATGCATAATATGGAGATTTACTTGTAAATATAAAGATGCTTAGCTCTGACTAATTTTAAACTGTAATAACCCACTGGGGTCGAAGCCAGCTCTGGTGTGGTCTGTCTCCTATTTTCTTGATGACCGTGAAAAGAACTAAAAATATGACATTTTTGATTGTACAGATAAAAATAAGATGATCTATGAAACTGCAAAGGGTCTACTTTTATTTGGGTATAGTCATAACAAAACAATGTGCTTCTCTAAATCTTCTTCTCTGTTTATAAAGAAACAACTCTTGCTTTTGTACTGACAAATACACACAAAATATGTCAAAATACCCATCTTGGAAAGTGTGTTCGAAAAAACTGTTAGTTAAGTGTGAAAAATAAACAGTTGAGAGAAATCAGATGTGTATCATTATAATGGATGCATTGTCTTTTAAAGGCACCGGTGGCAACAGTGAGAATCAAAGGTTACACCTTCTTTGTTTGCGTGAACATTTGGGCGGCATTATGCAAATCTTCCCACATCGTGACATGTGTGGGGGTAGGTTAGAATGAGCCATTTTAGGAGGGCGCGGACAAGTCCTAACTTTTATAAAGTATATCTCTTTGGGTATCTCTTTGTAACACTCAAAAGAGAAAGCAAAAGTTGAAATTGCATCATATTAACCCTTTAACATTTTTAGGAGGAGTAAAACTGACATTTATGCTTTTAACAGCCGGATGTATTTACACTAGCTTTTCCAGTTTTGTGTGGAATGCGCCCCAGACCACCTTCTGAAGTGGTTTGATCAATCGGATTTAAATCCATGTAGAAAGTGTTTCGGAGGGTATTTACACATAGTCTTTTCAGGATTCGATTGCTATCCTATCAGAGAAAAAGCATGAAGTGACCAGGTGTAAACAGGCCCTTTGAGGGCGAGTATTATCATGCTATATTCAACTAGCTAAGTCCCAGTTTCTTACAGTTCATACTTGTCTTTTAATTATTTGTGTATACTCATGTCTATCCAGATAATGTGTTTATTTGTATTAATTTGATTGATGTGCTTGTTTGTGCAACATATATGATTTTTGTACTATGAATAATAACTGAATAATATTTCAGTTTCCAACAAGACTATTCAGAGATAAAAAGGTTAAGTAATTCAATTGATATTCATTTTGATGGTAGCCCATCCCACGGCAAAGAAAAAAAAAAAAAACTCTATGGGAAACTCATCGTCTATGGGATCCCGTATTAAAGGAGATACCATTTTTGTCACTTTGACCATGTCTGCATGATGAAAATATGTTCAAAGAACGTTCACTGCAAAAAAAAATGCTTTTCTAAGAATTTTTGTCCTGTTTCCAGTCAAAATATCTTAATATTCTTAAATCAAGATGCATTTTTCTTATTTTGCTAATTATCTGCCAGTAGGATAAGAAATTCAAAACATGCTTGTTTCTGTTTGAATTAAGATAATTTTCCTTACCTTACGGCAGACAATTTTACGTGTTACGTAAAATGCACTTAAATGCACTTGTTTTCCCCCGAGGAAACTAAATACCTTATATAATTGTAAAAATTGTATCTATAGAAACTGCATCTCAACGTCAGAATTTTTTAGATATTTGTACTCTGTAAGAAAAGCATTTTAGCAGAGTGAATGAGGTATTTAAACATCGCTTACGCTTTTGGGAGGAGACCGCAAGAAACTCTGGAACCAGGTTAGGTTCATACAGTAAGTTACCACAGAAACGGATTCTGAGTAAGTTACCTCTTTTTCAGAAACAGGCATGAGTTACCCTGCTTTCTCTGGTTTGACAAACCTCCCATTCTGAAATGGAAAATCCAGAGTTTCCCCTCATTTCAGGGTTAACATA
This sequence comes from Carassius carassius, assembly GCF_963082965.1. Taxonomy (NCBI): domain Eukaryota; kingdom Metazoa; phylum Chordata; class Actinopteri; order Cypriniformes; family Cyprinidae; genus Carassius; species Carassius carassius. The sequence goes on along the minus strand of NC_081804.1, from coordinate 8,095,018 downwards.
CTCAGAGTTTTCACTTCATCTCCCAAAAAAAATTATATATATATATATGCATTGAGGCTATAGAGCACACTCATTTTTGAAACAACCTCAGTATTTAATTCTGAGCAGTTTTCATTATCAGTAGCTCATAAGACGATAGCACAGAGTTTCATGTGGCAGTAGACGCTGTACCTGCTGACCACTGCATCTTCATTTTGCAGTTGATAGTGTTACCATGGAAACACACAATCCTCTTGTAATTAGATTACCTTAATTATTATGACATGGCGTGAAAGCACTGCAGCCTTCATATGGTCCAACCTCAATCAAACACATCTGAACAAGCTAATCAAGATCTCCCAGATCAGGTGAGTTTGATCAGGGTTGGAGTTGACCTGATCTCCTTGGCTCTTTAAAACCCAATTTTTACAGCAACTTCTATTGCAGCCACATTATTATTTGTGTGCATTGTTGTCCACACCTCAATTCAGTGCATTTTCTAGTAGGGATCATTATGAGATCGCAGGTTGGGATGATGACAGCTCGATTGTACTGCTCGTTGATTGCTGTTTTATGTTGTCTTTCTGGATACTTGAGCATAACAGATGTTACTGAAGGACAAACTGCAGGTGAGAATCCGTTAACTTGTTAAAGAAATGCAAAAAATAAGGGAATAAGGTCTTTTTAAAACTAACAGTTTGGGGATGAGTATTAGGTTTTGAAACCCTTTTGATTTGACGCAGTTCAATGTAAGTTTTGTATTAATGTTGAAGACTCCTTGCGTAGTCCCTGATTTGACAAGTTTCACTCCTGGCCTCCCCCAATGATGCTCTAGTACAGGGATCCTCAAATCTGGACCTAGAGATCTACTTTCCTACTGAGTTTAGACCTAACCCTAATCAAACCCGCATGAGCATGCTAATCAATGTGTTTATGATAATTAGAAAATCACAGGCAGGTGACTTTGGTCAGGGTTGGAGCTAAACTCTGCAGCACACTGTACCTCCAGGACAAGATTTTTGTGTCCAGTGGCTGGTTATGGTCTAGTGATTCTAATTGTCATGCTGACCCAACGAGGTCGTTTTCCTGATCGAGACTGCTCTGGAGGACATGCATGATGTTGCTTTTGACTGCGAGCCCGTGTGTGCAGCCTGTTTCCAGCGAGTTTAATGATGGATGCTAAGGTCCACAAAATAAACACCTGTGATGCATTGAATTCAATGTAAGCTTTAAGCAGAGACTATTAAAACTGAAGTATTCAGATTTAAAAACAAACAAACATGAGCCAAAACTTGAGTACAAGTTCTTCATCACAAAATTAAGACCGTGCCAGAATTGTCTTAAATCCCAAACAGTAAGACTTTAATGAATTTATTGGGTTATTTCAAATGTGTTCATTACTATAACACTAGCTACGCAAGTTAACCCTTAATCGGGATGTGCATGAGTTATCTGAAGAGCTCACGGTTACCGTTAATGTAAACCATGATTTGTAACGGTTAGCCTATGTGTGATGCTCCGTTTTGCTGACTTCAAAACTCCGTAGCAACTATAAAAGAGTCAGATAGGAGCTTTAATGCTTAAGTTTATAAATGCAAAAGTCTTTGGCCGTAATCAGCGCATGAATGGACCGGATTAGTAGCGGTTCAAGAACGCTGCATTAAAATGCAAGCTGAGTACTAGTCAAACTCCGATAAATTGTGCTTATGATTTATAGGGGTAATCAGCAGGAAGTGCAAAAAGATGTTTATCAGTGCCTCACATGTTCACTCATAATTCAAGAATTCAGGTGTTCAGAACATGAGAACTCCATTGCGCTTAAGAATCTTCTTACGAACGTCTTGGAATTTATCATAAGTTATGTTTAAGATTTGTGAATCTGACCCCTGCTTTGGTTTGCCACATCACGAAGAGCACAATCCGATGCTCTTATTTTCTCAGACACTTGCTAGATAAGGCTTCCCAAAACCTTGCTGATTGTAGAACTTAAAACCTGGAAAAAACTTCTTGATGTCACCAAGTGAATGGAAGTGCCCTCAGTGATGCTCTTTGACATGTATGTATAACAGCAAAGCCAGGAGAGTGTCCCCCTCAAACATCTGGAAGCTTGTTTAATGGGTCCTGTAACGGTGACTCTGACTGTCCCAACGATGAGAAGTGCTGCGGCAATGGAAGTGGAAATTACTGTACAGCTCCTTATACAGGTATTGGTCATTGTTTTGGGATTTTGCCTTTATCAAAAGTAGGTTTGAATTAAATATTGGATTAGTTATTTCTGGTAGCCAATGCAGATTTAAAAAAATCCTCTATTTTAATAGCTCTGCCCACAGGTGCATAGCTATTTGTTCTCTCCAGCCCTGGAAAGCTGATCCAATATTTACAAAGGTCATACTTGCCTTATCTTAAGCATTCTTTTGTTCCGCAGATGTCTTCCTCTGGCTTATTCATTTTTAATCCAACATCTGTCACTCGTCTAATGTCAGTTGTATGCACTGAGTGATCTCTCCTCCCCATTCATGAGTAGACATGCCCCTTACTGCTGATTGGCTACAAGTTTTTGCCACTCTGCCCAACTTTGCTTTCTAAAGCATTTTTGAAAATGCATACCCCACCTTTAAATCCCTTTGGATGGCTTTACAAAAAGAGTAATTAGAATTTACGCTGTAGGTAAAATTTGTTGTTCATGTTTGTTGCTGTATTTTGACGTGGCATACAGTCTATATACACAGACTAATGGTTGCTATCTGTGTCCATGCAGTGAAGCCGGGTCAGTGTCCCAAACCGAAGCGTGTTCCAGAATGTGCTGACCTCTGTTTCCATGATGGCCAGTGTCCTGCCACACAGAAGTGTTGCCCAACCACCTGTGGCCATGCATGTAGTGAACAAAGTGATCAGGAAAGTGGTCCGGAAAGTGATCAGGAAAGTGGTCCGGAAAGTGATCAGGAAAGTGGTCCGGAAACTGGTCAGGGAAGTGGTCAGGGTAGCGGTTATGGTCAGGGAAGCGGATATGGTCAAGGTAAGGGTAGCGGTTACGGTCAGGGAAGTGGTCAGGGTAGCGGTTATGGTCAGGGTAGCGGTTATGGTCAGGGTAGCGGTTATGGTCAGGGTAGCGGTTATGGTCAGGGAAGCGGTTATGGTCAGGGAAGCGGTTACGGTCAGGGAAGCGGTTACGGTCAGGGAAGTGGTCAGGGTAGCGGTTATGGTCAGGGAAGTGGTTATGGTCAAGGTCAGGGTAGCGGTTATGGTCAAGGTCAGGGTAGCGGTTATGGTCAAGGTCAGGGTAGCGGTTACGGTCAGGGAAGCGGTTTTGGTCAAGGTCAGGGAAGCGGTTTTGGTCAAGGTCAGGGAAGCGGTTTTGGTCAAGGTCAGGGAAGCGGTTTTGGTCAGGGAAGTGGTTATGGTCAAGGTCAGGGAAGCGGTTTTGGTCAGGGAAGTGGTTATGGTCAGGGAAGTGGTCAGGGTAGCGGTCAAGGTCAGGGACAAGGTAGTGGTCAGGGACAGGGTAGCGGTCAGGGAAGTGGTCAGGGTAGTGGTCAAGGTCAGGGACAGGGAAGTGGTCAGGGTAGCGGTCAGGGACAGGGTAGCGGTCAAGGTCAGGGACAGGGTAGCGGTCAGGGAAGTGGTCAGGGTAGCGGTCAGGGACAGGGTAGCGGTCAAGGTCAGGGACAAGGTAGCGGTCAGGGAAGTGGTCAGGGTAGCGGTCAGGGACAGGGTAGCGGTCAGGGTAGTGGTCAGGGACAGGGTAGCGGTCAGGGAAGTGGTCAGGGTAGCGGTCAAGGTCAGGGACAGGGTAGCGGTCAGGGACAGGGTAGCGGTCAAGGTCAGGGACAGGGTAGCGGACAGGGTAGCGGTCAAGGTCAGGGACAGGGTAGCGGTCAGGGTAGCGGTCAGGGACAGGGTAGCGGACAGGGACAAGGTAGCGGTCAGGGTAGCGGTCAAGGTCAGGGACAGGGTAGCGGTCAGGGTAGTGGTCAGGGACAGGGTAGTGGTCAGGGACAGGGTAGCGGTCAGGGACAGGGTAGCGGTCAGGGACAGGGTAGTGGTCAGGGTAGCGGTCAAGGTCAGGGAAAGGGGAGCGGTCAAGGTCAGGGACCGGGAAGCGGTCAGGGATGTGATCGGGGACGGGGTCCATGAAATGGTCATGGGCATTTTGCATAATACTTGCAGGAGATCTCTTCAATTCAGTACTTTATTCATATGGCATGTTTTCCCTGTTTGCTTAAACTGTTTAGAAGGCTTTCTGGTCTGTCTCCCCAGCAGCCTCAAATTAAAATTATCTGAAGAGTTGGTGTCTGGTGCCTTTTTTTTTTTTTTTATCCGATTCATTAAAGGGTGCACTCACACTTGTAATGTTTGGTTAGTTTAAAAACCCTGGTGTGATTGCTGTTAGTATGGTACATTTGAGTGTAAATGCTGCCATCCAAACTCTGGTACGCACACCAAAAGCAAAAGTGGATAGAGATCACTAAAAAGATGGGTCTCCGTCCACTTCCAAACAAACTCTGGTGCAGTTTGAATGCAACAGACCATACCAAAAGAGTAATGACCAAGTGTGACCAATTTGACATGGTGTAACCAAAATGAGTAGAGCTGTGTGTTGCCGAGAATCTGGCAATACAATAGTGATGGGAAGTTCGGATCATTTTACTGACTCAGACTTTTGTGTCTTTTTCAACAAAATGAAGAAATCTAGTTTCGTTCATTTCAGCTAAATGTAATATGTTACGTGTTACTTCCCCAACATGTCTAGTTGATCACACTACAAACAATACAAAACTAAGATGCTATAAGATACAGAAGAGACCAATTCAAGTTTTTTTTTTTACCTGGGTCTTCAGTCTGTGATTAGCTCACCTCTGAAAAGTCTTCGGGTTCAAGTCATTTCTTAATCATGTGACAGCCCCTTACGCTATTTCTGTCACTGTGTTTTTGTTACGGTTTCTTCAGGATCTGTGGTACTTTATAAATAAAGCCCTGTTATAAATAAATTATTGAATAATTAGTGTTTATTTACTGATAGACAGTCAAAAAGACAAGGCTATATAATAATCCAAGCCTACAATACAAAGTACAGATTAGTTTGTTCATTTTTAATCTAATTTTGAGTTTGCTGGTATAATTGCTTTTCCTAGGTAAACTTGACATTTTGGTCTAATATGTACAAGAAGATTGCTCAAAAAGGACATAATGACAAAAGCAAATAACATGTTGAATCCTAAACAAGTAACACTACAGTTCTGAAGTCTAATCTGAAGGGTGAACTCAGACAAATCATACAAGGTCATTGAAGATTAGAATCCACTGTAAAAAAAAAAAACTATCAAAGTGATTTCGCCATCATATGAACAATTTAAAGCATAACCAGTAGTTATAAAGTACGATACACCTATTTGTAAAGTTGTCAATTAACTAATTACTCTAGCCAATGTTGTCCCGTCATGTGACAAAAGAACGAACAACCTGAAAGATGAACTAATCAATTCTCTTTCCGGCTCAATACAGCATTGGTTTAACGTATGGGTATGTCACGTGATTAAGGAATGAGTCAAAGACCCGATAGACCCGAACTATGAACTAATCAATTCTCTTTCCGGCTCAAGACCGGATTGACTGACACAGGTGAATTACTACTAGCAGAACAGAACCTATAAAATATTGCGTGTGCGCTAGTGATGCGCGAGTCGGGTTTTTTTTCCAACCCGTGGATCCTGCTTTTATGAAATTATTTGGCCCGCCCTAGCCCACCCCGCAAATTAAGTAAAATTTCTTGACCCACCCCGTGCATCGGGGACATCATGGAAGTTACGTTGCTACTTATACCTTCGTATCGTAACCTTATCAATATAGGCTATAGGTAATTGGACTATGATGGTACATTCGTGAACAAATCTTTTAGGTGAACGAATCGTTCTCGTTTACGTAATCCACTGACCATAGACAGTAAAAGACTCATTTCTCGTTCACTGAAGTTCCTCCCACAGCAGCGCGCGAGAGCGGCGCTTTTAGCAGCACATGCGCAGCTCGTGAACAGCTCTGTGAACTGTTTCATCCTGTCAAATATGGAAGCATATGGGTAGCAATTAATTAATTAATTAATTTAATTTATATTTTAAATATAAATATATTTTTTCCTTTAATAAAACAACATGCATTTTTGTTATTCGTTACCTGTCCTTTATTTTGACATAACTTATTGGGGAAAAGACATAATTTAATTACAAAATAAATGTAACTGTAATCAGTTACAGTTACTAAGAAAAAATGAGTAATTAAATTACAGTTACTTATGAAAATTTTAACGATTACAAAGGGGATTACATTTGAATATTTACACACATACACATAGGCTACAGCTTATTTCTTTCCCAAATTGCACTAAGACATACGGCCAATAATCTCCGCGATGCGAAAACAGTCATTAAAATGGAATTCAGCCTAACGCGGACAGAATATGCCACATTTTGGAAGAATAAACAAAAAGTAGATCAGTACACTTTAATCAAAACGCGATATGGGAGTGTCTGTGAATATTAAGCCGCAAAATGACAATCTATGAATCCTGCATGTTCTGCGTGTCTGTGGATACCAGGCGCTGACTGGCCATCGGGAGAACCAGGACAATTCCCGGTGGACTGGAAGACGATTTGGCCCGCTATTTTAATATTGTTATTTTATATTTGCACGCCGAATGTACGTATTTCCGAATCCGCCATTCGATAATTTAATCTCTAATAAATCATGAATCGGTTAGTCTTGACTGGCAATGGTTGGGCTCGCGCGCTCTCCGCGCATCCGCCAAACGGTTTGGATCAGACTCCGAGTAATCAATGTGAGACTCGAGAGAGTGGAGTGGACTGTGGAAGAGCACAGCTGGGGCAGAAAAGCGACACTTCTGTTCAGGGTTTCAAGTAAAAATAAATACAAGTGATAATTAATTTGCCAAAAAAACTAAAATGTAGGGCTGCTCCGATCAAGATCGGCCTATCATTAATGCGCATCTTGTCAGTAAAGCCGGTTCTCTAATCAGCGGTAAATTCCCTCAGGTGCGTGATTTCACATAGAGCAGCTGTTACTACACAGAGCCGTTGTTAACTGAGAAGATGCGCAAATAAACGCTGAAAATGAACGTGGATTTGCGCATCTTCTTAGTTAACAATGGCTCTGTGTAGTAACAGCTGCTCTATGTGAAATCACGCACCTGAGGGAATTTAAAGCTGATTAGAGAACCGGCTTTACTGACGAGATGCGCATTAATTATCGGCCGATCGTGATCGGAGCAGCCCTAGTAAAATGCACTTACAAAACATGGTAAAAGTCAAATAAAATTCTTCAGTATGAAAGTCATAAGAGGATGGATGGATAATGGAAGTGAAGGTGCAGTTCAGGAGAGAACTCTTAATTATTTTGCATGTCCCCCAACCTAAGGATTTAAATCTTTTTCATGTCAGGTCCATACACAAAATAGGGTTGTCCATGTTTCAGAATTTGTTGTTGGTGTATGAGTGTGAGATTTCCCAGCCTAATTTTTTTCCCAGTCCGCCCTTGGCGCAGACATGCAGTTTTATCATCATATCATATACAAAGATACAGCAGTGTTTCAAAAAGACATCAATGTTTCAGGAGTTTAGTTCGCAGAATAAGACACATGCTTATTAGATAACCATATTTGAGTTGATGTATATGATTGTGTTTTTTTTATTAACTATTTTTCCCCAAACCATTGTTAGATGCAGTGTTTCCTGTAGTTATGCAAATATTTGGGTTCAGAAACAGTATCTATAAACTATTTCTTTTGATTTTAAATTGGCATTGAACTTCAGATGAATCTCAAAGTAAAAGGCAATACTAAAGTCTGATTGTGTGGTGGATGTGTTCAAATGTGATCATCTTAATTCAAGTGATGAAGGATGGTGAAAGTCTGACAGTATTGAGCACTACTGTAAGGTTAAACCTGCATGGTGTTAATGTTTGAAAATGATTAACACTTGCAAATAAACATTCATTAGAAATTTAGAAAAGTAATCAAAAAGTACTCAAAAGTAATTAGTTACATTATTAAAGTAATTTAAAAAGTTACACTACTATTACATTTTAAATAGGGTAACTTGTAATCTGTAATTGATTAAATTTCCAAAGTAACCTTCCCAACACTGTTTTGCATATTACATCTCAAATTGAATATTGCTACCCATATGCTTCCATAGTCAAAAAGAGTTACTCAAGATGTGACGGAGCATGTGACTTGTTGAATGTAGTGAACGAATATGATCTTCTCGTAGGTGAAAGAGTTGAATGAACTGATACATCTCATTCGTGAATGAATTGAATGAGAGTATACAGGGTCAGTGAGCCAAGCATGTAAATCTCGATCAGCAATCAGCAGATACAAAGTGCAGTTATAGGTGCACATACGCTTGTTTTCATATTTGCAATACAGAACATAACTCCACGTTTAATCCCCGATAAAACCTTGTGCTTTGTTAATCTGAACAATTTATTTAGACTATTTATTTAATGCGATCATGCACACACTTTAATGAAGCCAAATCAGTTTTTGTCACAAGTAAATACGTTCGTTGACTTAAGAAATAACACATAAGACACTCTTTTTCGACAACTGCTGGCGTATTTGTGTAATATGAAGAAATGGTCACTGAACGAATCAGTGAATGAATCATTTTGGTGAACGAACTGAACATCAACGAAACTCTTGAAAGAATCAAAATTTCCAACACTAAATTCCATGCAACATAAATGGATTTAAAAAAATGTTGTTTTTAGTGACCCGCCCCAACCCGCTCCGCAATAAAGTGCCAATTTCTTAACCCGCCCCAACCCGACCCGCGGGTCACCTGCAGGGACCCGCAGGTTATGAGACGACCCGCGCATCACTAGCATGCGCGACTGAACGAATCACTCCCCGTTCTTCCCGAGTCACATTAAAGATTTGTTCAAAATGAACGAATCGTTCAAGAACAACTCATCACAATACAATATGTTGCGATACTGTCAGCAAGGCGATATATTGGGATATTTCTTATTTTAGGAATAGGATATATTTTTAGGAAAGCTGTCATTAAGAAATCAATTCAAGTTTATTTGCATAGCGCTTTTTACAACAAAAATCATTGCAAATCAATTTTACGGAAAACTCATTTTCTACAATATTTAGTAGTAGCTTATCAGTGGTGACTGTCAATTTCTGTACATATGGCAGAAGTGTACAGAAAAATCAAAGACTTAATCAAACAGACGATGACCACTATTAACCGCAATTATATTATATTATGATGTAATCAAACTTATAGCAAAATTTGGTAGATCTGTGTTGTAAGAACACACCACCATATGCAAACGTTAGGAATAAGTAAAAGATGATTTAACCAGACCGCAGTGGGATCTCCATTTAACAGTGAAGGTAATTGAACAATTTTTATGCAGTATGAGTAAAGTAGGGTAGGGGTGTTGGGAATTAAAGTGCTTGCAGTATCCTTTAGTTAAATGTATAATACATATAAAATGTATTTTATAAAAAAGACCATATATATTATTAGAATCTGCTTTAAAAGTTCAGTTTCAGTTTACAATTGTGACATACAATGTCATAACATTTTGATCTGAACAAAAAATTACATCTTAAAAACAATTAAAAAGTGCTTACAGGATTCCTAAAGAAAACAAAACCATTATAAAACAATAAAATAAATACTGCTGTCGAGCCTTTCCACTTGGATTTCACAGGTTTGCTTTTTGTATTCAAAATGTTCTGCGTGGAATCGCCGAATCACCGATACCACGACACGAGCACTGCCCCAACTGCACAAAACAGTCCCAAAATGAGACACAGCTGCAGGCGCAACGCGCTGTGACCCTACCGCCCGCCTCGGGTGAGCCCCTCTTCACACGGGACATCCTCGCCACGGTCCAGCGGTGGACGTTACCACATAAGCCCTAATGACGGCACAATTCAGCTTTGTACACGAACAGGGAAAATTTTCACCCTCCATTACTAACAGCGATATTAATGCTGACATAAGCTAATACCCATAATAATGACAACATCCTAATAACCACCAACTGTTTGATTACCAGCAATCTTCAAAATATCTTTTAAGTTCAACATAAGAAGCAACTCCTACAGGTATGGAACGACATGAGGGTAAGTAAATGATGACAGAATTTTCATTTTTGGGTGAACTATCCCTTTAAGACTCGGAACGAGTCTATTTGCTGATCAATGGAAACCCTTAATGAAAGAGCTGAGTGAGATATGTGGAGGAAATTTCTAGGCAATTTTTTTTTTTTATTGGCCATTTTTAAAAAAGAATTTTAATTTTTTTTTTTTTATCTTTTGATCCCATCCAAGGTTGTTCTGTCTATTGGTTTTGTTTTGTACTTTTCATGCTTTAAAACTCAGTCATACTAAAGTTTTTATAAGGCAAAACGTGTCTTTGCACTATATACATGTTTTGCAAGAAGATGTTGGTTCATAAAAATAAGTGTACAAAAAATAAGGGAAAAAAAGTAGCTGATGCATAATATGGAGATTTACTTGTAAATATAAAGATGCTTAGCTCTGACTAATTTTAAACTGTAATAACCCACTGGGGTCGAAGCCAGCTCTGGTGTGGTCTGTCTCCTATTTTCTTGATGACCGTGAAAAGAACTAAAAATATGACATTTTTGATTGTACAGATAAAAATAAGATGATCTATGAAACTGCAAAGGGTCTACTTTTATTTGGGTATAGTCATAACAAAACAATGTGCTTCTCTAAATCTTCTTCTCTGTTTATAAAGAAACAACTCTTGCTTTTGTACTGACAAATACACACAAAATATGTCAAAATACCCATCTTGGAAAGTGTGTTCGAAAAAACTGTTAGTTAAGTGTGAAAAATAAACAGTTGAGAGAAATCAGATGTGTATCATTATAATGGATGCATTGTCTTTTAAAGGCACCGGTGGCAACAGTGAGAATCAAAGGTTACACCTTCTTTGTTTGCGTGAACATTTGGGCGGCATTATGCAAATCTTCCCACATCGTGACATGTGTGGGGGTTCATGAGCCATTTTAGGAGGGCGCGGACAAGTCCTAACTTTTATAAAGTATATCTCTTTGGGTATCTCTTTGTAACACTCAAAAGAGAAAGCAAAAGTTGAAATTGCATCATATTAACCCTTTAACATTTTTAGGAGGAGTAAAACTGACATTTATGCTTTTAACAGCCGGATGTATTTACACTAGCTTTTCCAGTTTTGTGTGGAATGCGCCCCAGACCACCTTCTGAAGTGGTTTGATCAATCGGATTTAAATCCATGTAGAAAGTGTTTCGGAGGGTATTTACACATAGTCTTTTCAGGATTCGATTGCTATCCTATCAGAGAAAAAGCATGAAGTGACCAGGTGTAAACAGGCCCTTTGAGGGCGAGTATTATCATGCTATATTCAACTAGCTAAGTCCCAGTTTCTTACAGTTCATACTTGTCTTTTAATTATTTGTGTATACTCATGTCTATCCAGATAATGTGTTTATTTGTATTAATTTGATTGATGTGCTTGTTTGTGCAACATATATGATTTTTGTACTATGAATAATAACTGAATAATATTTCAGTTTCCAACAAGACTATTCAGAGATAAAAAGGTTAAGTAATTCAATTGATATTCATTTTGATGGTAGCCCATCCCACGGCAAAGAAAAAAAAAAAAAAACTCTATGGGAAACTCATCGTCTATGGGATCCCGTATTAAAGGAGATACCATTTTTGTCACTTTGACCATGTCTGCATGATGAAAATATGTTCAAAGAACGTTCACTGCAAAAAAAAATGCTTTTCTAAGAATTTTTGTCCTGTTTCCAGTCAAAATATCTTAATATTCTTAAATCAAGATGCATTTTTCTTATTTTGCTAATTATCTGCCAGTAGGATAAGAAATTCAAAACATGCTTGTTTCTGTTTGAATTAAGATAATTTTCCTTACCTTACGGCAGACAATTTTACGTGTTACGTAAAATGCACTTAAATGCACTTGTTTTCCCCCGAGGAAACTAAATACCTTATATAATTGTAAAAATTGTATCTATAGAAACTGCATCTCAACGTCAGAATTTTTTAGATATTTGTACTCTGTAAGAAAAGCATTTTAGCAGAGTGAATGAGGTATTTAAACATCGCTTACGCTTTTGGGAGGAGACCGCAAGAAACTCTGGAACCAGGTTAGGTTCATACAGTAAGTTACCACAGAAACGGATTCTGAGTAAGTTACCTCTTTTTCAGAAACAGGCATGAGTTACCCTGCTTTCTCTGGTTTGACAAACCTCCCATTCTGAAATGGAAAATCCAGAGTTTCCCCTCATTTCAGGGTTAACATACTCAGAGTTTTCACTTCATCTCCCAAAAAAAATTATATATATATATGCATTGAGGCTATAGAGCACACTCATTTTTGAAACAACCTCAGTATTTAATTCTGAGCAGTTTTCATTATCAGTAGCTCATAAGACGATAGCACAGAGTTTCATGTGGCAGTAGACGCTGTACCTGCTGACCACTGCATCTTCATTTTGCAGTTGATAGTGTTACCATGGAAACACACAATCCTCTTGTAATTAGATTACCTTAATTATTATGACATGGCGTGAAAGCACTGCAGCCTTCATATGGTCCAACCTCAATCAAACACATCTGAACAAGCTAATCAAGATCTCCCAGATCAGGTGAGTTTGATCAGGGTTGGAGTTGACCTGATCTCCTTGGCTCTTTAAAACCCAATTTTTACAGCAACTTCTATTGCAGCCACATTATTATTTGTGTGCATTGTTGTCCACACCTCAATTCAGTGCATTTTCTAGTAGGGATCATTATGAGATCGCAGGTTGGGATGATGACAGCTCGATTGTACTGCTCGTTGATTGCTGTTTTATGTTGTCTTTCTGGATACTTGAGCATAACAGATGTTACTGAAGGACAAACTGCAGGTGAGAATCCGTTAACTTGTTAAAGAAATGCAAAAAATAAGGGAATAAGGTCTTTTTAAAACTAACAGTTTGGGGATGAGTATTAGGTTTTGAAACCCTTTTGATTTGACGCAGTTCAATGTAAGTTTTGTATTAATGTTGAAGACTCCTTGCGTAGTCCCTGATTTGACAAGTTTCACTCCTGGCCTCCCCCAATGATGCTCTAGTACAGGGATCCTCAAATCTGGACCTAGAGATCTACTTTCCTACTGAGTTTAGACCTAACCCTAATCAAACCCGCATGAGCATGCTAATCAATGTGTTTATGATAATTAGAAAATCACAGGCAGGTGACTTTGGTCAGGGTTGGAGCTAAACTCTGCAGCACACTGTACCTCCAGGACCAGATTTTTGTGTCCAGTGGCTGGTTATGGTCTAGTGATTCTAATTGTCATGCTGACCCAACGAGGTCGTTTTCCTGATCGAGACTGCTCTGGAGGACATGCATGATGTTGCTTTTGACTGCGAGCCCGTGTGTGCAGCCTGTTTCCAGCGAGTTTAATGATGGATGCTAAGGTCCACAAAATAAACACCTGTGATGCATTGAATTCAATGTAAGCTTTAAGCAGAGACTATTAAAACTGAAGTATTCAGATTTAAAAACAAACAAACATGAGCCAAAACTTGAGTACAAGTTCTTCATCACAAAATTAAGACCGTGCCAGAATTGTCTTAAATCCCAAACAGTAAGACTTTAATGAATTTATTGGGTTATTTCAAATGTGTTCATTACTATAACACTAGCTACGCAAGTTAACCCTTAATCGGGATGTGCATGAGTTATCTGAAGAGCTCACGGTTACCGTTAATGTAAACCATGATTTGTAACGGTTAGCCTATGTGTGATGCTCCGTTTTGCTGACTTCAAAACTCCGTAGCAACTATAAAAGAGTCAGATAGGAGCTTTAATGCTTAAGTTTATAAATGCAAAAGTCTTTGGCCGTAATCAGCGCATGAATGGACCGGATTAGTAGCGGTTCAAGAACGCTGCATTAAAATGCAAGCTGAGTACTAGTCAAACTCCGATAAATTGTGCTTATGATTTATAGGGGTAATCAGCAGGAAGTGCAAAAAGATGTTTATCAGTGCCTCACATGTTCACTCATAATTCAAGAATTCAGGTGTTCAGAACATGAGAACTCCATTGCGCTTAAGAATCTTCTTACGAACGTCTTGGAATTTATCATAAGTTATGTTTAAGATTTGTGAATCTGACCCCTGCTTTGGTTTGCCACATCACGAAGAGCACAATCCGATGCTCTTATTTTCTCAGACACTTGCTAGATGAGGCTTCCCAAAACCTTGCTGATTGTAGAACTTAAAACCTGGAAAAAACTTCTTGATGTCACCAAGTGAATGGAAGTGCCCTCAGTGATGCTCTTTGACATGTATGTATAACAGCAAAGCCAGGAGAGTGTCCCCCTCAAACATCTGGAAGCTTGTTTAATGGGTCCTGTAACGGTGACTCTGACTGTCCCAACGATGAGAAGTGCTGCGGCAATGGAAGTGGAAATTACTGTACAGCTCCTTATACAGGTATTGGTCATTGTTTTGGGATTTTGCCTTTATCAAAAGTAGGTTTGAATTAAATATTGGATTAGTTATTTCTGGTAGCCAATGCAGATTTAAAAAAATCCTCTATTTTAATAGCTCTGCCCACAGGTGCATAGCTATTTGTTCTCTCCAGCCCTGGAAAGCTGATCCAATATTTACAAAGGTCATACTTGCCTTATCTTAAGCATTCTTTTGTTCCGCAGATGTCTTCCTCTGGCTTATTCATTTTTAATCCAACATCTGTCACTCGTCTAATGTCAGTTGTATGCACTGAGTGATCTCTCCTCCCCATTCATGAGTAGACATGCCCCTTACTGCTGATTGGCTACAAGTTTTTGCCACTCTGCCCAACTTTGCTTTCTAAAGCATTTTTGAAAATGCATACCCCACCTTTAAATCCCTTTGGATGGCTTTACAAAAAGAGTAATTAGAATTTACGCTGTAGGTAAAATTTGTTGTTCATGTTTGTTGCTGTATTTTGACGTGGCATACAGTCTATATACACAGACTAATGGTTGCTATCTGTGTCCATGCAGTGAAGCCGGGTCAGTGTCCCAAACCGAAGCGTGTTCCAGAATGTGCTGACCTCTGTTTCCATGATGGCCAGTGTCCTGCCACACAGAAGTGTTGCCCAACCACCTGTGGCCATGCATGTAGTGAACAAAGTGATCAGGAAAGTGGTCCGGAAAGTGATCAGGAAAGTGATCAGGAAAGTGGTCCGGAAAGTGATCAGGAAAGTGGTCCGGAAACTGGTCAGGGAAGTGGTCAGGGTAGCGGTTATGGTCAGGGAAGCGGATATGGTCAAGGTAAGGGTAGCGGTTACGGTCAGGGAAGTGGTCAGGGTAGCGGTTATGGTCAGGGAAGCGGTTACGGTCAGGGAAGTGGTCAGGGTAGCGGTTATGGTCAGGGAAGTGGTTATGGTCAAGGTCAGGGTAGCGGTTATGGTCAAGGTCAGGGTAGCGGTTATGGTCAAGGTCAGGGTAGCGGTTACGGTCAGGGTAGCGGTTACGGTCAGGGTAGCGGTTACGGTCAGGGTAGCGGTTACGGTCAAGGTCAGGGAAGCGGTTTTGGTCAAGGTCAGGGAAGCGGTTTTGGTCAAGGTCAGGGAAGCGGTTTTGGTCAAGGTCAGGGAAGCGGTTTTGGTCAAGGTCAGGGAAGCGGTTTTGGTCAGGGAAGTGGTTATGGTCAAGGTCAGGGAAGCGGTTTTGGTCAGGGAAGTGGTTATGGTCAAGGTCAGGGAAGCGGTTTTGGTCAGGGAAGTGGTTATGGTCAGGGAAGTGGTCAGGGTAGTGGTCAAGGTCAGGGACAAGGTAGTGGTCAGGGTAGTGGTCAGGGACAGGGTAGCGGTCAGGGAAGTGGTCAGGGTAGTGGTCAAGGTCAGGGACAGGGAAGTGGTCAGGGTAGCGGTCAGGGACAGGGTAGCGGTCAAGGTCAGGGACAGGGTAGCGGTCAGGGAAGTGGTCAGGGTAGCGGTCAGGGACAGGGTAGCGGTCAAGGTCAGGGACAAGGTAGCGGTCAGGGAAGTGGTCAGGGTAGCGGTCAGGGTCAGGGACAGGGTAGCGGTCAGGGACAGGGTAGCGGTCAAGGTCAGGGACAAGGTAGCGGTCAGGGAAGTGGTCAGGGTAGCGGTCAAGGTCAGGGACAGGGTAGCGGTCAGGGAAGTGGTCAGGGTAGCGGTCAAGGTCAGGGACAGGGTAGCGGTCAGGGACAGGGTAGCGGTCAAGGTCAGGGACAGGGTAGCGGACAGGGTAGCGGTCAAGGTCAGGGACAGGGTAGCGGTCAGGGTAGCGGTCAGGGACAGGGTAGCGGTCAGGGACAGGGACAAGGTAGCGGTCAGGGTAGCGGTCAAGGTCAGGGACAGGGTAGCGGTCAGGGACAGGGTAGCGGTCAGGGTAGTGGTCAGGGACAGGGTAGTGGTCAGGGACAGGGTAGTGGTCAGGGACAGGGTAGCGGTCACGGTCAGGGACAGGGTAGTGGTCAGGGTAGCGGTCAAGGTCAGGGAAAGGGGAGCGGTCAAGGTCAGGGACCGGGAAGCGGTCAGGGATGTGATCGGGGACGGGGTCGTGGATGTGGTTGGAGACGTGGTCCATGAAATGGTCATGGGCATTTTGCATAATACTTGCAGGAGATCTCTTCAATTCAGTACTTTATTCATATGGCATGTTTTCCCTGTTTGCTTAAACTGTTTAGAAGGCTTTCTGGTCTGTCTCCCCAGCAGCCTCAAATTAAAATTATCTGAAGAGTTGGTGTCTGGTGCCTTTTTTTTTTTTTTTAATCCGATTCATTAAAGGGTGCACTCACACTTGTAATGTTTGGTTAGTTTAAAAACCCTGGTGTGATTGCTGTTAGTATGGTACATTTGAGTGTAAATGCTGCCATCCAAACTCTGGTACGCACACCAAAAGCAAAAGTGGATAGAGATCACTAAAAAGATGGGTCTCCGTCCACTTCCAAACAAACTCTGGTGCAGTTTGAATGCAACAGACCATACCAAAAGAGTAATGACCAAGTGTGACCAATTTGACATGGTGTAACCAAAATGAGTAGAGCTGTGTGTTGCCGAGAATCTGGCAATACAATAGTGATGGGAAGTTCGGATCATTTTACTGACTCAGACTTTTGTGTCTTTTTCAACAAAATGAAGAAATCTAGTTTCGTTCATTTCAGCTAAATGTAATATGTTACGTGTTACTTCCCCAACATGTCTAGTTGATCACACTACAAACAATACAAAACTAAGATGCTATAAGATACAGAAGAGACCAATTCAAGTTTTTTTTTTTTACCTGGGTCTTCAGTCTGTGATTAGCTCACCTCTGAAAAGTCTTCGGGTTCAAGTCATTTCTTAATCATGTGACAGCCCCATACGCTATTTCTGTCACTGTGTTTTTGTTACGGTTTCTTCAGGATCTGTGGTACTTTATAAATAAAGCCCTGTTATAAATAAATTATTGAATAATTAGTGTTTATTTACTGATAGACAGTCAAAAAGACAAGGCTATATAATAATCCAAGCCTACAATACAAAGTACAGATTAGTTTGTTCATTTTTAATCTAATTTTGAGTTTGCTGGTATAATTGCTTTTCCTAGGTAAACTTGACATTTTGGTCTAATATGTACAAGAAGATTGCTCAAAAAGGACATAATGACAAAAGCAAATAACATGTTGAATCCTAAACAAGTAACACTACAGTTCTGAAGTCTAATCTGAAGGGTGAACTCAGACAAATCATACAAGGTCATTGAAGATTAGAATCCACTGTAAAAAAAAAAAAAACTATCAAAGTGATTTCGCCATCATATGAACAATTTAAAGCATAACCAGTAGTTATAAAGTACGATACACCTATTTGTAAGGAAAGTTGTCAATTAACTAATTACTCTAGCCAATGTTGTCCCGTCATGTGACAAAAGAACGAACAACCCGAAAGATGAACTAATCAATTCTCTTTCCGGCTCAAGACCGGATTGACTGACACAGGTGAATTACTACTAGCAGAACAGAACCTATAAAATATTGCGCGTGCGCTAGTGATGCGCGAGTCGGGTTTTTTTTCCAACCCGTGGGTCCCGCTTTTATGAAATTATTTGGCCCGCCCCAGCCCACCCCGCAATTAAGTAAAATTTCTTGACCCGCCCCGTGCATCGGGGACATCATGGAAGTTACGTTGCTACTTATACCTTCGTATCGTAACCTTATCAATATAGGCTATAGGTAATTGGACTATGATGGTACATTCGTGAACAAATCTTTTAGGTGAACGAATCGTTCTCGTTTACGTAATCCACTGACCATAGACAGTAAAAGACTCATTTCTCGTTCACTGAAGTTCCTCCCACAGCAGCGCGCGAGAGCGGCGCTTTTAGCAGCACATGCGCAGCTCGTGAACAGCTCTGTGAACTGTTTCATCCTGTCAAATATGGAAGCATATGGGTAGCAATTAATTAATTAATTAATTTAATTTATATTTTAAATATAAATATATTTTTTCCTTTAATAAAACAACATGCATTTTTGTTATTCGTTACCTGTCCTTTATTTTGACATAACTTATTGGGGAAAAGACATAATTTAATTACAAAATAAATGTAACTGTAATCAGTTACAGTTACTAAGAAAAAATGAGTAATTAAATTACAGTTACTTATGAAAATTTTAACGATTACAAAGGGGATTACATTTGAATATTTACACACATACACATAGGCTACAGCTTATTTCTTTCCCAAATTGCACTAAGACATACGGCCAATAATCTCCGCGATGCGAAAACAGTCATTAAAATGGAATTCAGCCTAACGCGGACAGAATATGCCACATTTTGGAAGAATAAACAAAAAGTAGATCAGTACACTTTAATCAAAACGCGATATGGGAGTGTCTGTGAATATTAAGCCGCAAAATGACAATCTATGAATCCTGCATGTTCTGCGTGTCTGTGGATACCAGGCGCTGACTGGCCATCGGGAGAACCAGGACAATTCCCGGTGGACTGGAAGACGATTTGGCCCGCTATTTTAATATTGTTATTTTATATTTGCACGCCGAATGTACGTATTTCCGAATCCGCCATTCGATAATTTAATCTCTAATAAATCATGAATCGGTTAGTCTTGACTGGCAATGGTTGGGCTCGCGCGCTCTCCGCGCATCCGCCAAACGGTTTGGATCAGACTCCGAGTAATCAATGTGAGACTCGAGAGAGTGGAGTGGACTGTGGAAGAGCACAGCTGGGGCAGAAAAGCGACACTTCTGTTCAGGGTTTCAAGTAAAAATAAATACAAGTGATAATTAATTTGCCAAAAAAACTAAAATGTAGGGCTGCCCCGATCAAGATCGGCCTATCATTAATGCGCATCTTGTCAGTAAAGCCGGTTCTCTAATCAGCGGTAAATTCCCTCAGGTGCGTGATTTCACATAGAGCAGCTGTTACTACACAGAGCCGTTGTTAACTGAGAAGATGCGCAAATAAACGCTGAAAATGAACGTGGATTTGCGCATCTTCTTAGTTAACAATGGCTCTGTGTAGTAACAGCTGCTCTATGTGAAATCACGCACCTGAGGGAATTTAAAGCTGATTAGAGAACCGGCTTTACTGACGAGATGCGCATTAATTATCGGCCGATCGTGATCGGAGCAGCCCTAGTAAAATGCACTTACAAAACATGGTAAAAGTCAAATAAAATTCTTCAGTATGAAAGTCATAAGAGGATGGATGGATAATGGAAGTGAAGGTGCAGTTCAGGAGAGAACTCTTAATTATTTTGCATGTCCCCCAACCTAAGGATTTAAATCTTTTTCATGTCAGGTCCATACACAAAATAGGGTTGTCCATGTTTCAGAATTTGTTGTTGGTGTATGAGTGTGAGATTTCCCAGCCTAATTTTTTTCCCAGTCCGCCCTTGGCCCAGACATGCAGTTTTATCATCATATCATATACAAAGATACAGCAGTGTTTCAAAAAGACATCAATGTTTCAGGAGTTTAGTTCGCAGAATAAGACACATGCTTATTAGATAACCATATTTGAGTTGATGTATATGATTGTGTTTTTTTTATTAACTATTTTTCCCCAAACCATTGTTAGATGCAGTGTTTCCTGTAGTTTATTTAGTATATTTGGGTTCAGAAACAGTATCTATAAACTATTTCTTTTGATTTTAAATTGGCATTGAACTTCAGATGAATCTCAAAGTAAAAGGCAATACTAAAGTCTGATTGTGTGGTGGATGTGTTCAAATGTGATCATCTTAATTCAAGTGATGAAGGATGGTGAAAGTCTGACAGTATTGAGCACTACTGTAAGGTTAAACCTGCATGGTGTTAATGTTTGAAAATGATTAACACTTGCAAATAAACATTCATTAGAAATTTAGAAAAGTAATCAAAAAGTACTCAAAAGTAATTAGTTACATTATTAAAGTAATTTAAAAAGTTACACTACTATTACATTTTAAATAGGGTAACTTGTAATCTGTAATTGATTACATTTCCAAAGTAACCTTCCCAACACTGTTTTGCATATTACATCTCAAATGGAATATTGCTACCCATATGCTTCCATAGTCAAAAAGAGTTACTCAAGATGTGACGGAGCATGTGACTTGTTGAATGTAGTGAACGAATATGATCTTCTCGTAGGTGAAAGAGTTGAATGAATTGATACATCTCATTCGTGAATGAATTGAATGAGAGTATACAGGGTCAGTGAGCCAAGCATGTAAATCTCGATCAGCAATCAGCAGATACAAAGTGCAGTTATAGGTGCACATACGCTTGTTTTCATATTTGCAATACAGAACATAACTCCACGTTTAATCCCCGATAAAACCTTGTGCTTTGTTAATCTGAACAATTTATTTAGACTATTTATTTAATGCGATCATGCACACACTTTAATGAAGCCAAATCAGTTTTTGTCACAAGTAAATACGTTCGTTGACTTAAGAAATAACACATAAGACACTCTTTTTCGACAACTGCTGGCGTATTTGTGTAATATGAAGAAATGGTCACTGAACGAATCAGTGAATGAATCATTTTGGTGAACGAACTGAACATCAACGAAACTCTTGAAAGAATCAAAATTTCCAACACTAAATTCCATGCAACATAAATGGATTTAAAAAAATGTTGTTTTTAGTGACCCGCCCCAACCCGCTCCACAATAAAGTGCCAATTTCTTAACCCGCCCCAACCCGACCCGCGGGTCACCTGCAGGGACCCGCAGGTTATGAGACGACCCGCGCATCACTAGCATGCGCGACTGAACGAATCACTCCCCGTTCTTCCCGAGTCACATTAAAGATTTGTTCAAAATGAACGAATCGTTCAAGAACAACTCATCACATTACAATATGTTGCGATACTGTCAGCAAGGCGATATATTGGGATATTTCTTATTTTAGGAATAGGATATATTTTTAGGAAAGCTGTCATTAAGAAATCAATTCAAGTTTATTTGCATAGCGCTTTTTACAACAAAAATCATTGCAAATCAATTTTACGGAAAACTCATTTTCTACAATATTTAGTAGTAGCTTATCAGTGGTGACTGTCAATTTCTGTACATATGGCAGAAGTGTACAGAAAAATCAAAGACTTAATCAAACAGACGATGACCACTATTAACCGCAATTATATTATATTATGATGTAATCAAACTTATAGCAAAATTTGGTAGATCTGTGTTGTAAGAACACACCACCATATGCAAACGTTAGGAATAAGTAAAAGATGATTTAACCAGACCGCAGTGGGATCTCCATTTAACAGTGAAGGTAATTGAACAATTTTTATGCAGTATGAGTAAAGTAGGGTAGGGGTGTTGGGAATTAAAGTGCTTGCAGTATCCTTTAGTTAAATGTATAATACATATAAAATGTATTTTATAAAAAAAGACCATATATATTATTAGAATCTGCTTTAAAAGTTCAGTTTCAGTTTACAATTGTGACATACAATGTCATAACATTTTGATCTGAACAAAAAATTACATCTTAAAAACAATTAAAAAGTGCTTACAGGATTCCTAAAGAAAACAAAACCATTATAAAACAATAAAATAAATACTGCTGTCGAGCCTTTCCACTTGGATTTCACAGGTTTGCTTTTTGTATTCAAAATGTTCTGCGTGGAATCGCCGAATCACCGATACCACGACACGAGCACTGCCCCAACTGCACAAAACAGTCCCAAAATGAGACACAGCTGCAGGCGCAACGCGCTGTGACCCCACCGCCCGCCTCGGGTGAGCCCCTCTTCACACGGGACATCCTCGCCACGGTCCAGCGGTGGACGTTACCACATAAGCCCTAATGACGGCACAATTCAGCTTTGTACACGAACAGGGAAAATTTTCACCCTCCATTACTAACAGCGATATTAATGCTGACATAAGCTAATACCCATAATAATGACAACACCCTAATAACCACCAACTGTTTGATTACCAGCAATCTTCAAAATATCTTTTAAGTTCAACATAAGAAGCAACTCCTACAGGTATGGAACGACATGAGGGTAAGTAAATGATGACAGAATTTTCATTTTTGGGTGAACTATCCCTTTAAGACTCGGAACGAGTCTATTTGCTGATCAATGGAAACCCTTAATGAAAGAGCTGAGTGAGATATGTGGAGGAAATTTCTAGGCAATTTTTTTTTTTTATTGGCCATTTTTAAAAAAGAATTTTAATTTTTTTTTTTTTTATCTTTTGATCCCATCCAAGGTTGTTCTGTCTATTGGTTTTGTTTTGTACTTTTCATGCTTTAAAACTCAGTCATACTAAAGTTTTTATAAGGCAAAACGTGTCTTTGCACTATATACATGTTTTGCAAGAAGATGTTGGTTCATAAAAATAAGTGTACAAAAAATAAGGGAAAAAAAGTAGCTGATGCATAATATGGAGATTTACTTGTAAATATAAAGATGCTTAGCTCTGACTAATTTTAAACTGTAATAACCCACTGGGGTCGAAGCCAGCTCTGGTGTGGTCTGTCTCCTATTTTCTTGATGACCGTGAAAAGAACTAAAAATATGACATTTTTGATTGTACAGATAAAAATAAGATGATCTATGAAACTGCAAAGGGTCTACTTTTATTTGGGTATAGTCATAACAAAACAATGTGCTTCTCTAAATCTTCTTCTCTGTTTATAAAGAAACAACTCTTGCTTTTGTACTGACAAATACACACAAAATATGTCAAAATACCCATCTTGGAAAGTGTGTTCGAAAAAACTGTTAGTTAAGTGTGAAAAATAAACAGTTGAGAGAAATCAGATGTGTATCATTATAATGGATGCATTGTCTTTTAAAGGCACCGGTGGCAACAGTGAGAATCAAAGGTTACACCTTCTTTGTTTGCGTGAACATTTGGGCGGCATTATGCAAATCTTCCCACATCGTGACATGTGTGGGGGTTCATGAGCCATTTTAGGAGGGCGCGGACAAGTCCTAACTTTTATAAAGTATATCTCTTTGGGTATCTCTTTGTAACACTCAAAAGAGAAAGCAAAAGTTGAAATTGCATCATATTAACCCTTTAACATTTTTAGGAGGAGTAAAACTGACATTTATGCTTTTAACAGCCGGATGTATTTACACTAGCTTTTCCAGTTTTGTGTGGAATGCGCCCCAGACCACCTTCTGAAGTGGTTTGATCAATCGGATTTAAATCCATGTAGAAAGTGTTTCGGAGGGTATTTACACATAGTCTTTTCAGGATTCGATTGCTATCCTATCAGAGAAAAAGCATGAAGTGACCAGGTGTAAACAGGCCCTTTGAGGGCGAGTATTATCATGCTATATTCAACTAGCTAAGTCCCAGTTTCTTACAGTTCATACTTGTCTTTTAATTATTTGTGTATACTCATGTCTATCCAGATAATGTGTTTATTTGTATTAATTTGATTGATGTGCTTGTTTGTGCAACATATATGATTTTTGTACTATGAATAATAACTGAATAATATTTCAGTTTCCAACAAGACTATTCAGAGATAAAAAGGTTAAGTAATTCAATTGATATTCATTTTGATGGTAGCCCATCCCACGGCAAAGAAAAAAAAAAAAAAAACTCTATGGGAAACTCATCGTCTATGGGATCCCGTATTAAAGGAGATACCATTTTTGTCACTTTGACCATGTCTGCATGATGAAAATATGTTCAAAGAACGTTCACTGCAAAAAAAAATGCTTTTCTAAGAATTTTTGTCCTGTTTCCAGTCAAAATATCTTAATATTCTTAAATCAAGATGCATTTTTCTTATTTTGCTAATTATCTGCCAGTAGGATAAGAAATTCAAAACATGCTTGTTTCTGTTTGAATTAAGATAATTTTCCTTACCTTACGGCAGACAATTTTACGTGTTACGTAAAATGCACTTAAATGCACTTGTTTTCCCCCGAGGAAACTAAATACCTTATATAATTGTAAAAATTGTATCTATAGAAACTGCATCTCAACGTCAGAATTTTTTAGATATTTGTACTCTGTAAGAAAAGCATTTTAGCAGAGTGAATGAGGTATTTAAACATCGCTTACGCTTTTGGGAGGAGACCGCAAGAAACTCTGGAACCAGGTTAGGTTCATACAGTAAGTTACCACAGAAACGGATTCTGAGTAAGTTACCTCTTTTTCAGAAACAGGCATGAGTTACCCTGCTTTCTCTGGTTTGACAAACCTCCCATTCTGAAATGGAAAATCCAGAGTTTCCCCTCATTTCAGGGTTAACATACTCAGAGTTTTCACTTCATCTCCCAAAAAAAATTATATATATATATGCATTGAGGCTATAGAGCACACTCATTTTTGAAACAACCTCAGTATTTAATTCTGAGCAGTTTTCATTATCAGTAGCTCATAAGACGATAGCACAGAGTTTCATGTGGCAGTAGACGCTGTACCTGCTGACCACTGCATCTTCATTTTGCAGTTGATAGTGTTACCATGGAAACACACAATCCTCTTGTAATTAGATTACCTTAATTATTATGACATGGCGTGAAAGCACTGCAGCCTTCATATGGTCCAACCTCAATCAAACACATCTGAACAAGCTAATCAAGATCTCCCAGATCAGGTGAGTTTGATCAGGGTTGGAGTTGACCTGATCTCCTTGGCTCTTTAAAACCCAATTTTTACAGCAACTTCTATTGCAGCCACATTATTATTTGTGTGCATTGTTGTCCACACCTCAATTCAGTGCATTTTCTAGTAGGGATCATTATGAGATCGCAGGTTGGGATGATGACAGCTCGATTGTACTGCTCGTTGATTGCTGTTTTATGTTGTCTTTCTGGATACTTGAGCATAACAGATGTTACTGAAGGACAAACTGCAGGTGAGAATCCGTTAACTTGTTAAAGAAATGCAAAAAATAAGGGAATAAGGTCTTTTTAAAACTAACAGTTTGGGGATGAGTATTAGGTTTTGAAACCCTTTTGATTTGACGCAGTTCAATGTAAGTTTTGTATTAATGTTGAAGACTCCTTGCGTAGTCCCTGATTTGACAAGTTTCACTCCTGGCCTCCCCCAATGATGCTCTAGTACAGGGATCCTCAAATCTGGACCTAGAGATCTACTTTCCTACTGAGTTTAGACCTAACCCTAATCAAACCCGCATGAGCATGCTAATCAATGTGTTTATGATAATTAGAAAATCACAGGCAGGTGACTTTGGTCAGGGTTGGAGCTAAACTCTGCAGCACACTGTACCTCCAGGACCAGATTTTTGTGTCCAGTGGCTGGTTATGGTCTAGTGATTCTAATTGTCATGCTGACCCAACGAGGTCGTTTTCCTGATCGAGACTGCTCTGGAGGACATGCATGATGTTGCTTTTGACTGCGAGCCCGTGTGTGCAGCCTGTTTCCAGCGAGTTTAATGATGGATGCTAAGGTCCACAAAATAAACACCTGTGATGCATTGAATTCAATGTAAGCTTTAAGCAGAGACTATTAAAACTGAAGTATTCAGATTTAAAAACAAACAAACATGAGCCAAAACTTGAGTACAAGTTCTTCATCACAAAATTAAGACCGTGCCAGAATTGTCTTAAATCCCAAACAGTAAGACTTTAATGAATTTATTGGGTTATTTCAAATGTGTTCATTACTATAACACTAGCTACGCAAGTTAACCCTTAATCGGGATGTGCATGAGTTATCTGAAGAGCTCACGGTTACCGTTAATGTAAACCATGATTTGTAACGGTTAGCCTATGTGTGATGCTCCGTTTTGCTGACTTCAAAACTCCGTAGCAACTATAAAAGAGTCAGATAGGAGCTTTAATGCTTAAGTTTATAAATGCAAAAGTCTTTGGCCGTAATCAGCGCATGAATGGACCGGATTAGTAGCGGTTCAAGAACGCTGCATTAAAATGCAAGCTGAGTACTAGTCAAACTCCGATAAATTGTGCTTATGATTTATAGGGGTAATCAGCAGGAAGTGCAAAAAGATGTTTATCAGTGCCTCACATGTTCACTCATAATTCAAGAATTCAGGTGTTCAGAACATGAGAACTCCATTGCGCTTAAGAATCTTCTTACGAACGTCTTGGAATTTATCATAAGTTATGTTTAAGATTTGTGAATCTGACCCCTGCTTTGGTTTGCCACATCACGAAGAGCACAATCCGATGCTCTTATTTTCTCAGACACTTGCTAGATAAGGCTTCCCAAAACCTTGCTGATTGTAGAACTTAAAACCTGGAAAAAACTTCTTGATGTCACCAAGTGAATGGAAGTGCCCTCAGTGATGCTCTTTGACATGTATGTATAACAGCAAAGCCAGGAGAGTGTCCCCCTCAAACATCTGGAAGCTTGTTTAATGGGTCCTGTAACGGTGACTCTGACTGTCCCAACGATGAGAAGTGCTGCGGCAATGGAAGTGGAAATTACTGTACAGCTCCTTATACAGGTATTGGTCATTGTTTTGGGATTTTGCCTTTATCAAAAGTAGGTTTGAATTAAATATTGGATTAGTTATTTCTGGTAGCCAATGCAGATTTAAAAAAATCCTCTATTTTAATAGCTCTGCCCACAGGTGCATAGCTATTTGTTCTCTCCAGCCCTGGAAAGCTGATCCAATATTTACAAAGGTCATACTTGCCTTATCTTAAGCATTCTTTTGTTCCGCAGATGTCTTCCTCTGGCTTATTCATTTTTAATCCAACATCTGTCACTCGTCTAATGTCAGTTGTATGCACTGAGTGATCTCTCCTCCCCATTCATGAGTAGACATGCCCCTTACTGCTGATTGGCTACAAGTTTTTGCCACTCTGCCCAACTTTGCTTTCTAAAGCATTTTTGAAAATGCATACCCCACCTTTAAATCCCTTTGGATGGCTTTACAAAAAGAGTAATTAGAATTTACGCTGTAGGTAAAATTTGTTGTTCATGTTTGTTGCTGTATTTTGACGTGGCATACAGTCTATATACACAGACTAATGGTTGCTATCTGTGTCCATGCAGTGAAGCCGGGTCAGTGTCCCAAACCGAAGCGTGTTCCAGAATGTGCTGACCTCTGTTTCCATGATGGCCAGTGTCCTGCCACACAGAAGTGTTGCCCAACCACCTGTGGCCATGCATGTAGTGAACAAAGTGATCAGGAAAGTGGTCCGGAAAGTGATCAGGAAAGTGGTCCGGAAAGTGATCAGGAAAGTGGTCCGGAAACTGGTCAGGGAAGTGGTCAGGGTAGCGGTTATGGTCAGGGAAGCGGATATGGTCAAGGTAAGGGTAGCGGTTACGGTCAGGGAAGTGGTCAGGGTAGCGGTTATGGTCAGGGTAGCGGTTATGGTCAGGGTAGCGGTTATGGTCAGGGAAGCGGTTATGGTCAGGGAAGCGGTTACGGTCAGGGAAGTGGTCAGGGTAGCGGTTATGGTCAGGGAAGTGGTTATGGTCAAGGTCAGGGTAGCGGTTATGGTCAAGGTCAGGGTAGCGGTTATGGTCAAGGTCAGGGTAGCGGTTATGGTCAAGGTCAGGGTAGCGGTTACGGTCAGGGAAGCGGTTTTGGTCAAGGTCAGGGAAGCGGTTTTGGTCAAGGTCAGGGAAGCGGTTTTGGTCAAGGTCAGGGAAGCGGTTTTGGTCAGGGAAGTGGTTATGGTCAAGGTCAGGGAAGCGGTTTTGGTCAGGGAAGTGGTTATGGTCAGGGAAGTGGTCAGGGTAGCGGTCAAGGTCAGGGACAAGGTAGTGGTCAGGGTAGTGGTCAGGGACAGGGTAGCGGTCAGGGAAGTGGTCAGGGTAGTGGTCAAGGTCAGGGACAGGGAAGTGGTCAGGGTAGCGGTCAGGGACAGGGTAGCGGTCAAGGTCAGGGACAGGGTAGCGGTCAGGGAAGTGGTCAGGGTAGCGGTCAGGGACAGGGTAGCGGTCAAGGTCAGGGACAAGGTAGCGGTCAGGGAAGTGGTCAGGGTAGCGGTCAGGGACAGGGTAGCGGTCAGGGTAGTGGTCAGGGACAGGGTAGTGGTCAAGGTCAGGGACAAGGTAGTGGTCAGGGTAGTGGTCAGGGACAGGGTAGCGGTCAGGGAAGTGGTCAGGGTAGTGGTCAAGGTCAGGGACAGGGAAGTGGTCAGGGTAGCGGTCAGGGACAGGGTAGCGGTCAAGGTCAGGGACAGGGTAGCGGTCAGGGAAGTGGTCAGGGTAGCGGTCAGGGACAGGGTAGCGGTCAAGGTCAGGGACAAGGTAGCGGTCAGGGAAGTGGTCAGGGTAGCGGTCAGGGACAGGGTAGCGGTCAGGGTAGTGGTCAGGGACAGGGTAGCGGTCAAGGTCAGGGACAAGGTAGCGGTCAGGGAAGTGGTCAGGGTAGCGGTCAAGGTCAGGGACAGGGTAGCGGTCAGGGACAGGGTAGCGGTCAAGGTCAGGGACAGGGTAGCGGACAGGGTAGCGGTCAAGGTCAGGGACAGGGTAGCGGTCAGGGTAGCGGTCAGGGACAGGGTAGCGGACAGGGACAAGGTAGCGGTCAGGGTAGCGGTCAAGGTCAGGGACAGGGTAGCGGTCAGGGTAGTGGTCAGGGACAGGGTAGTGGTCAGGGACAGGGTAGTGGTCAGGGACAGGGTAGCGGTCACGGTCAGGGACAGGGTAGTGGTCAGGGTAGCGGTCAAGGTCAGGGAAAGGGGAGCGGTCAAGGTCAGGGACCGGGAAGCGGTCAGGGATGTGATCGGGGACGGGGTCGTGGATGTGGTTGGAGACGTGGTCCATGAAATGGTCATGGGCATTTTGCATAATACTTGCAGGAGATCTCTTCAATTCAGTACTTTATTCATATGGCATGTTTTCCCTGTTTGCTTAAACTGTTTAGAAGGCTTTCTGGTCTGTCTCCCCAGCAGCCTCAAATTAAAATTATCTGAAGAGTTGGTGTCTGGTGCCTTTTTTTTTTTTTTTTAATCCGATTCATTAAAGGGTGCACTCACACTTGTAATGTTTGGTTAGTTTAAAAACCCTGGTGTGATTGCTGTTAGTATGGTACATTTGAGTGTAAATGCTGCCATCCAAACTCTGGTACGCACACCAAAAGCAAAAGTGGATAGAGATCACTAAAAAGATGGGTCTCCGTCCACTTCCAAACAAACTCTGGTGCAGTTTGAATGCAACAGACCATACCAAAAGAGTAATGACCAAGTGTGACCAATTTGACATGGTGTAACCAAAATGAGTAGAGCTGTGTGTTGCCGAGAATCTGGCAATACAATAGTGATGGGAAGTTCGGATCATTTTACTGACTCAGACTTTTGTGTCTTTTTCAACAAAATGAAGAAATCTAGTTTCGTTCATTTCAGCTAAATGTAATATGTTACGTGTTACTTCCCCAACATGTCTAGTTGATCACACTACAAACAATACAAAACTAAGATGCTATAAGATACAGAAGAGACCAATTCAAGTTTTTTTTTTTTACCTGGGTCTTCAGTCTGTGATTAGCTCACCTCTGAAAAGTCTTCGGGTTCAAGTCATTTCTTAATCATGTGACAGCCCCTTACGCTATTTCTGTCACTGTGTTTTTGTTACGGTTTCTTCAGGATCTGTGGTACTTTATAAATAAAGCCCTGTTATAAATAAATTATTGAATAATTAGTGTTTATTTACTGATAGACAGTCAAAAAGACAAGGCTATATAATAATCCAAGCCTACAATACAAAGTACAGATTAGTTTGTTCATTTTTAATCTAATTTTGAGTTTGCTGGTATAATTGCTTTTCCTAGGTAAACTTGACATTTTGGTCTAATATGTACAAGAAGATTGCTCAAAAAGGACATAATGACAAAAGCAAATAACATGTTGAATCCTAAACAAGTAACACTACAGTTCTGAAGTCTAATCTGAAGGGTGAACTCAGACAAATCATACAAGGTCATTGAAGATTAGAATCCACTGTAAAAAAAAAAAAAACTATCAAAGTGATTTCGCCATCATATGAACAATTTAAAGCATAACCAGTAGTTATAAAGTACGATACACCTATTTGTAAAGTTGTCAATTAACTAATTACTCTAGCCAATGTTGTCCCGTCATGTGACAAAAGAACGAACAACCTGAAAGATGAACTAATCAATTCTCTTTCCGGCTCAATACAGCATTGGTTTAACGTATGGGTATGTCACGTGATTAAGGAATGAGTCAAAGACCCGATAGACCCGAACTATGAACTAATCAATTCTCTTTCCGGCTCAAGACCGGATTGACTGACACAGGTGAATTACTACTAGCAGAACAGAACCTATAAAATATTGCGCGTGCGCTAGTGATGCGCGAGTCGGGTTTTTTTTCCAACCCGTGGATCCTGCTTTTATGAAATTATTTGGCCCGCCCTAGCCCGGCCCGCCCTAGCCCACCCCGCAAATTAAGTAAAATTTCTTGACCCACCCCGTGCATCGGGGACATCATGGAAGTTACGTTGCTACTTATACCTTCGTATCGTAACCTTATCAATATAGGCTATAGGTAATTGGACTATGATGGTACATTCGTGAACAAATCTTTTAGGTGAACGAATCGTTCTCGTTTACGTAATCCACTGACCATAGACAGTAAAAGACTCATTTCTCGTTCACTGAAGTTCCTCCCACAGCAGCGCGCGAGAGCGGCGCTTTTAGCAGCACATGCGCAGCTCGTGAACAGCTCTGTGAACTGTTTCATCCTGTCAAATATGGAAGCATATGGGTAGCAATTAATTAATTAATTAATTTAATTTATATTTTAAATATAAATATATTTTTTCCTTTAATAAAACAACATGCATTTTTGTTATTCGTTACCTGTCCTTTATTTTGACATAACTTATTGGGGAAAAGACATAATTTAATTACAAAATAAATGTAACTGTAATCAGTTACAGTTACTAAGAAAAAATGAGTAATTAAATTACAGTTACTTATGAAAATTTTAACGATTACAAAGGGGATTACATTTGAATATTTACACACATACACATAGGCTACAGCTTATTTCTTTCCCAAATTGCACTAAGACATACGGCCAATAATCTCCGCGATGCGAAAACAGTCATTAAAATGGAATTCAGCCTAACGCGGACAGAATATGCCACATTTTGGAAGAATAAACAAAAAGTAGATCAGTACACTTTAATCAAAACGCGATATGGGAGTGTCTGTGAATATTAAGCCGCAAAATGACAATCTATGAATCCTGCATGTTCTGCGTGTCTGTGGATACCAGGCGCTGACTGGCCATCGGGAGAACCAGGACAATTCCCGGTGGACTGGAAGACGATTTGGCCCGCTATTTTAATATTGTTATTTTATATTTGCACGCCGAATGTACGTATTTCCGAATCCGCCATTCGATAATTTAATCTCTAATAAATCATGAATCGGTTAGTCTTGACTGGCAATGGTTGGGCTCGCGCGCTCTCCGCGCATCCGCCAAACGGTTTGGATCAGACTCCGAGTAATCAATGTGAGACTCGAGAGAGTGGAGTGGACTGTGGAAGAGCACAGCTGGGGCAGAAAAGCGACACTTCTGTTCAGGGTTTCAAGTAAAAATAAATACAAGTGATAATTAATTTGCCAAAAAAACTAAAATGTAGGGCTGCTCCGATCAAGATCGGCCTATCATTAATGCGCATCTTGTCAGTAAAGCCGGTTCTCTAATCAGCGGTAAATTCCCTCAGGTGCGTGATTTCACATAGAGCAGCTGTTACTACACAGAGCCGTTGTTAACTGAGAAGATGCGCAAATAAACGCTGAAAATGAACGTGGATTTGCGCATCTTCTTAGTTAACAATGGCTCTGTGTAGTAACAGCTGCTCTATGTGAAATCACGCACCTGAGGGAATTTAAAGCTGATTAGAGAACCGGCTTTACTGACGAGATGCGCATTAATTATCGGCCGATCGTGATCGGAGCAGCCCTAGTAAAATGCACTTACAAAACATGGTAAAAGTCAAATAAAATTCTTCAGTATGAAAGTCATAAGAGGATGGATGGATAATGGAAGTGAAGGTGCAGTTCAGGAGAGAACTCTTAATTATTTTGCATGTCCCCCAACCTAAGGATTTAAATCTTTTTCATGTCAGGTCCATACACAAAATAGGGTTGTCCATGTTTCAGAATTTGTTGTTGGTGTATGAGTGTGAGATTTCCCAGCCTAATTTTTTTCCCAGTCCGCCCTTGGCGCAGACATGCAGTTTTATCATCATATCATATACAAAGATACAGCAGTGTTTCAAAAAGACATCAATGTTTCAGGAGTTTAGTTCGCAGAATAAGACACATGCTTATTAGATAACCATATTTGAGTTGATGTATATGATTGTGTTTTTTTTATTAACTATTTTTCCCCAAACCATTGTTAGATGCAGTGTTTCCTGTAGTTATGCAAATATTTGGGTTCAGAAACAGTATCTATAAACTATTTCTTTTGATTTTAAATTGGCATTGAACTTCAGATGAATCTCAAAGTAAAAGGCAATACTAAAGTCTGATTGTGTGGTGGATGTGTTCAAATGTGATCATCTTAATTCAAGTGATGAAGGATGGTGAAAGTCTGACAGTATTGAGCACTACTGTAAGGTTAAACCTGCATGGTGTTAATGTTTGAAAATGATTAACACTTGCAAATAAACATTCATTAGAAATTTAGAAAAGTAATCAAAAAGTACTCAAAAGTAATTAGTTACATTATTAAAGTAATTTAAAAAGTTACACTACTATTACATTTTAAATAGGGTAACTTGTAATCTGTAATTGATTACATTTCCAAAGTAACCTTCCCAACACTGTTTTGCATATTACATCTCAAATTGAATATTGCTACCCATATGCTTCCATAGTCAAAAAGAGTTACTCAAGATGTGACGGAGCATGTGACTTGTTGAATGTAGTGAACGAATATGATCTTCTCGTAGGTGAAAGAGTTGAATGAACTGATACATCTCATTCGTGAATGAATTGAATGAGAGTATACAGGGTCAGTGAGCCAAGCATGTAAATCTCGATCAGCAATCAGCAGATACAAAGTGCAGTTATAGGTGCACATACGCTTGTTTTCATATTTGCAATACAGAACATAACTCCACGTTTAATCCCCGATAAAACCTTGTGCTTTGTTAATCTGAACAATTTATTTAGACTATTTATTTAATGCGATCATGCACACACTTTAATGAAGCCAAATCAGTTTTTGTCACAAGTAAATACGTTCGTTGACTTAAGAAATAACACATAAGACACTCTTTTTCGACAACTGCTGGCGTATTTGTGTAATATGAAGAAATGGTCACTGAACGAATCAGTGAATGAATCATTTTGGTGAACGAACTGAACATCAACGAAACTCTTGAAAGAATCAAAATTTCCAACACTAAATTCCATGCAACATAAATGGATTTAAAAAAATGTTGTTTTTAGTGACCCGCCCCAACCCGCTCCGCAATAAAGTGCCAATTTCTTAACCCGCCCCAACCCGACCCGCGGGTCACCTGCAGGGACCCGCAGGTTATGAGACGACCCGCGCATCACTAGCATGCGCGACTGAACGAATCACTCCCCGTTCTTCCCGAGTCACATTAAAGATTTGTTCAAAATGAACGAATCGTTCAAGAACAACTCATCACAATACAATATGTTGCGATACTGTCAGCAAGGCGATATATTGGGATATTTCTTATTTTAGGAATAGGATATATTTTTAGGAAAGCTGTCATTAAGAAATCAATTCAAGTTTATTTGCATAGCGCTTTTTACAACAAAAATCATTGCAAATCAATTTTACGGAAAACTCATTTTCTACAATATTTAGTAGTAGCTTATCAGTGGTGACTGTCAATTTCTGTACATATGGCAGAAGTGTACAGAAAAATCAAAGACTTAATCAAACAGACGATGACCACTATTAACCGCAATTATATTATATTATGATGTAATCAAACTTATAGCAAAATTTGGTAGATCTGTGTTGTAAGAACACACCACCATATGCAAACGTTAGGAATAAGTAAAAGATGATTTAACCAGACCGCAGTGGGATCTCCATTTAACAGTGAAGGTAATTGAACAATTTTTATGCAGTATGAGTAAAGTAGGGTAGGGGTGTTGGGAATTAAAGTGCTTGCAGTATCCTTTAGTTAAATGTATAATACATATAAAATGTATTTTATAAAAAAGACCATATATATTATTAGAATCTGCTTTAAAAGTTCAGTTTCAGTTTACAATTGTGACATACAATGTCATAACATTTTGATCTGAACAAAAAATTACATCTTAAAAACAATTAAAAAGTGCTTACAGGATTCCTAAAGAAAACAAAACCATTATAAAACAATAAAATAAATACTGCTGTCGAGCCTTTCCACTTGGATTTCACAGGTTTGCTTTTTGTATTCAAAATGTTCTGCGTGGAATCGCCGAATCACCGATACCACGACACGAGCACTGCCCCAACTGCACAAAACAGTCCCAAAATGAGACACAGCTGCAGGCGCAACGCGCTGTGACCCCACCGCCCGCCTCGGGTGAGCCCCTCTTCACACGGGACATCCTCGCCACGGTCCAGCGGTGGACGTTACCACATAAGCCCTAATGACGGCACAATTCAGCTTTGTACACGAACAGGGAAAATTTTCACCCTCCATTACTAACAGCGATATTAATGCTGACATAAGCTAATACCCATAATAATGACAACACCCTAATAACCACCAACTGTTTGATTACCAGCAATCTTCAAAATATCTTTTAAGTTCAACATAAGAAGCAACTCCTACAGGTATGGAACGACATGAGGGTAAGTAAATGATGACAGAATTTTCATTTTTGGGTGAACTATCCCTTTAAGACTCGGAACGAGTCTATTTGCTGATCAATGGAAACCCTTAATGAAAGAGCTGAGTGAGATATGTGGAGGAAATTTCTAGGCAATTTTTTTTTTTTATTGGCCATTTTTAAAAAAGAATTTTAATTTTTTTTTTTTTTATCTTTTGATCCCATCCAAGGTTGTTCTGTCTATTGGTTTTGTTTTGTACTTTTCATGCTTTAAAACTCAGTCATACTAAAGTTTTTATAAGGCAAAACGTGTCTTTGCACTATATACATGTTTTGCAAGAAGATGTTGGTTCATAAAAATAAGTGTACAAAAAATAAGGGAAAAAAAGTAGCTGATGCATAATATGGAGATTTACTTGTAAATATAAAGATGCTTAGCTCTGACTAATTTTAAACTGTAATAACCCACTGGGGTCGAAGCCAGCTCTGGTGTGGTCTGTCTCCTATTTTCTTGATGACCGTGAAAAGAACTAAAAATATGACATTTTTGATTGTACAGATAAAAATAAGATGATCTATGAAACTGCAAAGGGTCTACTTTTATTTGGGTATAGTCATAACAAAACAATGTGCTTCTCTAAATCTTCTTCTCTGTTTATAAAGAAACAACTCTTGCTTTTGTACTGACAAATACACACAAAATATGTCAAAATACCCATCTTGGAAAGTGTGTTCGAAAAAACTGTTAGTTAAGTGTGAAAAATAAACAGTTGAGAGAAATCAGATGTGTATCATTATAATGGATGCATTGTCTTTTAAAGGCACCGGTGGCAACAGTGAGAATCAAAGGTTACACCTTCTTTGTTTGCGTGAACATTTGGGCGGCATCATGCAAATCTTCCCACATCGTGACATGTGTGGGGGTTCATGAGCCATTTTAGGAGGGCGCGGACAAGTCCTAACTTTTATAAAGTATATCTCTTTGGGTATCTCTTTGTAACACTCAAAAGAGAAAGCAATAGTTGAAATTGCATCATATTAACCCTTTAACATTTTTAGTACGATAAAAATGTACGATACACCTATTTGTAAAGTTGTCAATTAACTAATTACTCTAGCCAATGTTGTCCCGTCATGTGACAAAAGAACGAACAACCTGAAAGATGAACTAATCAATTCTCTTTCCGGCTCAATACAGCATTGGTTTAACGTATGGGTATGTCACGTGATTAAGGAATGAGTCAAAGACCCGATAGACCCGAACTATGAACTAATCAATTCTCTTTCCGGCTCAAGACCGGATTGACTGACACAGGTGAATTACTACTAGCAGAACAGAACCTATAAAATATTGCGCGTGCGCTAGTGATGCGCGAGTCGGGTTTTTTTTCCAACCCGTGGATCCTGCTTTTATGAAATTATTTGGCCCGCCCTAGCCCGGCCCGCCCTAGCCCACCCCGCAAATTAAGTAAAATTTCTTGACCCACCCCGTGCATCGGGGACATCATGGAAGTTACGTTGCTACTTATACCTTCGTATCGTAACCTTATCAATATAGGCTATAGGTAATTGGACTATGATGGTACATTCGTGAACAAATCTTTTAGGTGAACGAATCGTTCTCGTTTACGTAATCCACTGACCATAGACAGTAAAAGACTCATTTCTCGTTCACTGAAGTTCCTCCCACAGCAGCGCGCGAGAGCGGCGCTTTTAGCAGCACATGCGCAGCTCGTGAACAGCTCTGTGAACTGTTTCATCCTGTCAAATATGGAAGCATATGGGTAGCAATTAATTAATTAATTAATTTAATTTATATTTTAAATATAAATATATTTTTTCCTTTAATAAAACAACATGCATTTTTGTTATTCGTTACCTGTCCTTTATTTTGACATAACTTATTGGGGAAAAGACATAATTTAATTACAAAATAAATGTAACTGTAATCAGTTACAGTTACTAAGAAAAAATGAGTAATTAAATTACAGTTACTTATGAAAATTTTAACGATTACAAAGGGGATTACATTTGAATATTTACACACATACACATAGGCTACAGCTTATTTCTTTCCCAAATTGCACTAAGACATACGGCCAATAATCTCCGCGATGCGAAAACAGTCATTAAAATGGAATTCAGCCTAACGCGGACAGAATATGCCACATTTTGGAAGAATAAACAAAAAGTAGATCAGTACACTTTAATCAAAACGCGATATGGGAGTGTCTGTGAATATTAAGCCGCAAAATGACAATCTATGAATCCTGCATGTTCTGCGTGTCTGTGGATACCAGGCGCTGACTGGCCATCGGGAGAACCAGGACAATTCCCGGTGGACTGGAAGACGATTTGGCCCGCTATTTTAATATTGTTATTTTATATTTGCACGCCGAATGTACGTATTTCCGAATCCGCCATTCGATAATTTAATCTCTAATAAATCATGAATCGGTTAGTCTTGACTGGCAATGGTTGGGCTCGCGCGCTCTCCGCGCATCCGCCAAACGGTTTGGATCAGACTCCGAGTAATCAATGTGAGACTCGAGAGAGTGGAGTGGACTGTGGAAGAGCACAGCTGGGGCAGAAAAGCGACACTTCTGTTCAGGGTTTCAAGTAAAAATAAATACAAGTGATAATTAATTTGCCAAAAAAACTAAAATGTAGGGCTGCTCCGATCAAGATCGGCCTATCATTAATGCGCATCTTGTCAGTAAAGCCGGTTCTCTAATCAGCGGTAAATTCCCTCAGGTGCGTGATTTCACATAGAGCAGCTGTTACTACACAGAGCCGTTGTTAACTGAGAAGATGCGCAAATAAACGCTGAAAATGAACGTGGATTTGCGCATCTTCTTAGTTAACAATGGCTCTGTGTAGTAACAGCTGCTCTATGTGAAATCACGCACCTGAGGGAATTTAAAGCTGATTAGAGAACCGGCTTTACTGACGAGATGCGCATTAATTATCGGCCGATCGTGATCGGAGCAGCCCTAGTAAAATGCACTTACAAAACATGGTAAAAGTCAAATAAAATTCTTCAGTATGAAAGTCATAAGAGGATGGATGGATAATGGAAGTGAAGGTGCAGTTCAGGAGAGAACTCTTAATTATTTTGCATGTCCCCCAACCTAAGGATTTAAATCTTTTTCATGTCAGGTCCATACACAAAATAGGGTTGTCCATGTTTCAGAATTTGTTGTTGGTGTATGAGTGTGAGATTTCCCAGCCTAATTTTTTTCCCAGTCCGCCCTTGGCGCAGACATGCAGTTTTATCATCATATCATATACAAAGATACAGCAGTGTTTCAAAAAGACATCAATGTTTCAGGAGTTTAGTTCGCAGAATAAGACACATGCTTATTAGATAACCATATTTGAGTTGATGTATATGATTGTGTTTTTTTTATTAACTATTTTTCCCCAAACCATTGTTAGATGCAGTGTTTCCTGTAGTTATGCAAATATTTGGGTTCAGAAACAGTATCTATAAACTATTTCTTTTGATTTTAAATTGGCATTGAACTTCAGATGAATCTCAAAGTAAAAGGCAATACTAAAGTCTGATTGTGTGGTGGATGTGTTCAAATGTGATCATCTTAATTCAAGTGATGAAGGATGGTGAAAGTCTGACAGTATTGAGCACTACTGTAAGGTTAAACCTGCATGGTGTTAATGTTTGAAAATGATTAACACTTGCAAATAAACATTCATTAGAAATTTAGAAAAGTAATCAAAAAGTACTCAAAAGTAATTAGTTACATTATTAAAGTAATTTAAAAAGTTACACTACTATTACATTTTA
The DNA here is from genome assembly GCF_963082965.1 of Carassius carassius. Taxonomy (NCBI): domain Eukaryota; kingdom Metazoa; phylum Chordata; class Actinopteri; order Cypriniformes; family Cyprinidae; genus Carassius; species Carassius carassius. Next base: position 8,055,933 of record NC_081804.1, on the reverse strand, counting down.
AATAGGGTAACTTGTAATCTGTAATTGATTACATTTCCAAAGTAACCTTCCCAACACTGTTTTGCATATTACATCTCAAATTGAATATTGCTACCCATATGCTTCCATAGTCAAAAAGAGTTACTCAAGATGTGACGGAGCATGTGACTTGTTGAATGTAGTGAACGAATATGATCTTCTCGTAGGTGAAAGAGTTGAATGAACTGATACATCTCATTCGTGAATGAATTGAATGAGAGTATACAGGGTCAGTGAGCCAAGCATGTAAATCTCGATCAGCAATCAGCAGATACAAAGTGCAGTTATAGGTGCACATACGCTTGTTTTCATATTTGCAATACAGAACATAACTCCACGTTTAATCCCCGATAAAACCTTGTGCTTTGTTAATCTGAACAATTTATTTAGACTATTTATTTAATGCGATCATGCACACACTTTAATGAAGCCAAATCAGTTTTTGTCACAAGTAAATACGTTCGTTGACTTAAGAAATAACACATAAGACACTCTTTTTCGACAACTGCTGGCGTATTTGTGTAATATGAAGAAATGGTCACTGAACGAATCAGTGAATGAATCATTTTGGTGAACGAACTGAACATCAACGAAACTCTTGAAAGAATCAAAATTTCCAACACTAAATTCCATGCAACATAAATGGATTTAAAAAAATGTTGTTTTTAGTGACCCGCCCCAACCCGCTCCGCAATAAAGTGCCAATTTCTTAACCCGCCCCAACCCGACCCGCGGGTCACCTGCAGGGACCCGCAGGTTATGAGACGACCCGCGCATCACTAGCATGCGCGACTGAACGAATCACTCCCCGTTCTTCCCGAGTCACATTAAAGATTTGTTCAAAATGAACGAATCGTTCAAGAACAACTCATCACAATACAATATGTTGCGATACTGTCAGCAAGGCGATATATTGGGATATTTCTTATTTTAGGAATAGGATATATTTTTAGGAAAGCTGTCATTAAGAAATCAATTCAAGTTTATTTGCATAGCGCTTTTTACAACAAAAATCATTGCAAATCAATTTTACGGAAAACTCATTTTCTACAATATTTAGTAGTAGCTTATCAGTGGTGACTGTCAATTTCTGTACATATGGCAGAAGTGTACAGAAAAATCAAAGACTTAATCAAACAGACGATGACCACTATTAACCGCAATTATATTATATTATGATGTAATCAAACTTATAGCAAAATTTGGTAGATCTGTGTTGTAAGAACACACCACCATATGCAAACGTTAGGAATAAGTAAAAGATGATTTAACCAGACCGCAGTGGGATCTCCATTTAACAGTGAAGGTAATTGAACAATTTTTATGCAGTATGAGTAAAGTAGGGTAGGGGTGTTGGGAATTAAAGTGCTTGCAGTATCCTTTAGTTAAATGTATAATACATATAAAATGTATTTTATAAAAAAGACCATATATATTATTAGAATCTGCTTTAAAAGTTCAGTTTCAGTTTACAATTGTGACATACAATGTCATAACATTTTGATCTGAACAAAAAATTACATCTTAAAAACAATTAAAAAGTGCTTACAGGATTCCTAAAGAAAACAAAACCATTATAAAACAATAAAATAAATACTGCTGTCGAGCCTTTCCACTTGGATTTCACAGGTTTGCTTTTTGTATTCAAAATGTTCTGCGTGGAATCGCCGAATCACCGATACCACGACACGAGCACTGCCCCAACTGCACAAAACAGTCCCAAAATGAGACACAGCTGCAGGCGCAACGCGCTGTGACCCCACCGCCCGCCTCGGGTGAGCCCCTCTTCACACGGGACATCCTCGCCACGGTCCAGCGGTGGACGTTACCACATAAGCCCTAATGACGGCACAATTCAGCTTTGTACACGAACAGGGAAAATTTTCACCCTCCATTACTAACAGCGATATTAATGCTGACATAAGCTAATACCCATAATAATGACAACACCCTAATAACCACCAACTGTTTGATTACCAGCAATCTTCAAAATATCTTTTAAGTTCAACATAAGAAGCAACTCCTACAGGTATGGAACGACATGAGGGTAAGTAAATGATGACAGAATTTTCATTTTTGGGTGAACTATCCCTTTAAGACTCGGAACGAGTCTATTTGCTGATCAATGGAAACCCTTAATGAAAGAGCTGAGTGAGATATGTGGAGGAAATTTCTAGGCAATTTTTTTTTTTTATTGGCCATTTTTAAAAAAGAATTTTAATTTTTTTTTTTTTTATCTTTTGATCCCATCCAAGGTTGTTCTGTCTATTGGTTTTGTTTTGTACTTTTCATGCTTTAAAACTCAGTCATACTAAAGTTTTTATAAGGCAAAACGTGTCTTTGCACTATATACATGTTTTGCAAGAAGATGTTGGTTCATAAAAATAAGTGTACAAAAAATAAGGGAAAAAAAGTAGCTGATGCATAATATGGAGATTTACTTGTAAATATAAAGATGCTTAGCTCTGACTAATTTTAAACTGTAATAACCCACTGGGGTCGAAGCCAGCTCTGGTGTGGTCTGTCTCCTATTTTCTTGATGACCGTGAAAAGAACTAAAAATATGACATTTTTGATTGTACAGATAAAAATAAGATGATCTATGAAACTGCAAAGGGTCTACTTTTATTTGGGTATAGTCATAACAAAACAATGTGCTTCTCTAAATCTTCTTCTCTGTTTATAAAGAAACAACTCTTGCTTTTGTACTGACAAATACACACAAAATATGTCAAAATACCCATCTTGGAAAGTGTGTTCGAAAAAACTGTTAGTTAAGTGTGAAAAATAAACAGTTGAGAGAAATCAGATGTGTATCATTATAATGGATGCATTGTCTTTTAAAGGCACCGGTGGCAACAGTGAGAATCAAAGGTTACACCTTCTTTGTTTGCGTGAACATTTGGGCGGCATCATGCAAATCTTCCCACATCGTGACATGTGTGGGGGTTCATGAGCCATTTTAGGAGGGCGCGGACAAGTCCTAACTTTTATAAAGTATATCTCTTTGGGTATCTCTTTGTAACACTCAAAAGAGAAAGCAATAGTTGAAATTGCATCATATTAACCCTTTAACATTTTTAGGAGGAGTAAAACTGACATTTATGCTTTTAACAGCCGGATGTATTTACACTAGCTTTTCCAGTTTTGTGTGGAATGCGCCCCAGACCACCTTCTGAAGTGGTTTGATCAATCGGATTTAAATCCATGTAGAAAGTGTTTCGGAGGGTATTTACACATAGTCTTTTCAGGATTCGATTGCTATCCTATCAGAGAAAAAGCATGAAGTGACCAGGTGTAAACAGGCCCTTTGAGGGCGAGTATTATCATGCTATATTCAACTAGCTAAGTCCCAGTTTCTTACAGTTCATACTTGTCTTTTAATTATTTGTGTATACTCATGTCTATCCAGATAATGTGTTTATTTGTATTAATTTGATTGATGTGCTTGTTTGTGCAACATATATGATTTTTGTACTATGAATAATAACTGAATAATATTTCAGTTTCCAACAAGACTATTCAGAGATAAAAAGGTTAAGTAATTCAATTGATATTCATTTTGATGGTAGCCCATCCCACGGCAAAGAAAAAAAAAAAAAAAACTCTATGGGAAACTCATCGTCTATGGGATCCCGTATTAAAGGAGATACCATTTTTGTCACTTTGACCATGTCTGCATGATGAAAATATGTTCAAAGAACGTTCACTGCAAAAAAAAATGCTTTTCTAAGAATTTTTGTCCTGTTTCCAGTCAAAATATCTTAATATTCTTAAATCAAGATGCATTTTTCTTATTTTGCTAATTATCTGCCAGTAGGATAAGAAATTCAAAACATGCTTGTTTCTGTTTGAATTAAGATAATTTTCCTTACCTTACGGCAGACAATTTTACGTGTTACGTAAAATGCACTTAAATGCACTTGTTTTCCCCCGAGGAAACTAAATACCTTATATAATTGTAAAAATTGTATCTATAGAAACTGCATCTCAACGTCAGAATTTTTTAGATATTTGTACTCTGTAAGAAAAGCATTTTAGCAGAGTGAATGAGGTATTTAAACATCGCTTACGCTTTTGGGAGGAGACCGCAAGAAACTCTGGAACCAGGTTAGGTTCATACAGTAAGTTACCACAGAAACGGATTCTGAGTAAGTTACCTCTTTTTCAGAAACAGGCATGAGTTACCCTGCTTTCTCTGGTTTGACAAACCTCCCATTCTGAAATGGAAAATCCAGAGTTTCCCCTCATTTCAGGGTTAACATACTCAGAGTTTTCACTTCATCTCCCAAAAAAAATTATATATATATATGCATTGAGGCTATAGAGCACACTCATTTTTGAAACAACCTCAGTATTTAATTCTGAGCAGTTTTCATTATCAGTAGCTCATAAGACGATAGCACAGAGTTTCATGTGGCAGTAGACGCTGTACCTGCTGACCACTGCATCTTCATTTTGCAGTTGATAGTGTTACCATGGAAACACACAATCCTCTTGTAATTAGATTACCTTAATTATTATGACATGGCGTGAAAGCACTGCAGCCTTCATATGGTCCAACCTCAATCAAACACATCTGAACAAGCTAATCAAGATCTCCCAGATCAGGTGAGTTTGATCAGGGTTGGAGTTGACCTGATCTCCTTGGCTCTTTAAAACCCAATTTTTACAGCAACTTCTATTGCAGCCACATTATTATTTGTGTGCATTGTTGTCCACACCTCAATTCAGTGCATTTTCTAGTAGGGATCATTATGAGATCGCAGGTTGGGATGATGACAGCTCGATTGTACTGCTCGTTGATTGCTGTTTTATGTTGTCTTTCTGGATACTTGAGCATAACAGATGTTACTGAAGGACAAACTGCAGGTGAGAATCCGTTAACTTGTTAAAGAAATGCAAAAAATAAGGGAATAAGGTCTTTTTAAAACTAACAGTTTGGGGATGAGTATTAGGTTTTGAAACCCTTTTGATTTGACGCAGTTCAATGTAAGTTTTGTATTAATGTTGAAGACTCCTTGCGTAGTCCCTGATTTGACAAGTTTCACTCCTGGCCTCCCCCAATGATGCTCTAGTACAGGGATCCTCAAATCTGGACCTAGAGATCTACTTTCCTACTGAGTTTAGACCTAACCCTAATCAAACCCGCATGAGCATGCTAATCAATGTGTTTATGATAATTAGAAAATCACAGGCAGGTGACTTTGGTCAGGGTTGGAGCTAAACTCTGCAGCACACTGTACCTCCAGGACCAGATTTTTGTGTCCAGTGGCTGGTTATGGTCTAGTGATTCTAATTGTCATGCTGACCCAACGAGGTCGTTTTCCTGATCGAGACTGCTCTGGAGGACATGCATGATGTTGCTTTTGACTGTGAGCCTGTGTGTGCAGCCTGTTTCCAGCGAGTTTAATGATGGATGCTAAGGTCCACAAAATAAACACCTGTGATGCATTGAATTCAATGTAAGCTTTAAGCAGAGACTATTAAAACTGAAGTATTCAGATTTAAAAACAAACAAACATGAGCCAAAACTTGAGTACAAGTTCTTCATCACAAAATGAAGACCGTGCCAGAATTGTCTTAAATCCCAAACAGTAAGACTTTAATGAATTTATTGGGTTATTTCAAATGTGTTCATTACTATAACACTAGCTACGCAAGTTAACCCTTAATCGGGATGTGCATGAGTTATCTGAAGAGCTCACGGTTACCGTTAATGTAAACCATGATTTGTAACGGTTAGCCTATGTGTGATGCTCCGTTTTGCTGACTTCAAAACTCCGTAGCAACTATAAAAGAGTCAGATAGGAGCTTTAATGCTTAAGTTTATAAATGCAAAAGTCTTTGGCCGTAATCAGCGCATGAATGGACCGGATTAGTAGCGGTTCAAGAACGCTGCATTAAAATGCAAGCTGAGTACTAGTCAAACTCCGATAAATTGTGCTTATGATTTATAGGGGTAATCAGCAGGAAGTGCAAAAAGATGTTTATCAGTGCCTCACATGTTCACTCATAATTCAAGAATTCAGGTGTTCAGAACATGAGAACTCCATTGCGCTTAAGAATCTTCTTACGAACGTCTTGGAATTTATCATAAGTTATGTTTAAGATTTGTGAATCTGACCCCTGCTTTGGTTTGCCACATCACGAAGAGCACAATCCGATGCTCTTATTTTCTCAGACACTTGCTAGATAAGGCTTCCCAAAACCTTGCTGATTGTAGAACTTAAAACCTGGAAAAAACTTCTTGATGTCACCAAGTGAATGGAAGTGCCCTCAGTGATGCTCTTTGACATGTATGTATAACAGCAAAGCCAGGAGAGTGTCCCCCTCAAACATCTGGAAGCTTGTTTAATGGGTCCTGTAACGGTGACTCTGACTGTCCCAACGATGAGAAGTGCTGCGGCAATGGAAGTGGAAATTACTGTACAGCTCCTTATACAGGTATTGGTCATTGTTTTGGGATTTTGCCTTTATCAAAAGTAGGTTTGAATTAAATATTGGATTAGTTATTTCTGGTAGCCAATGCAGATTTAAAAAAATCCTCTATTTTAATAGCTCTGCCCACAGGTGCATAGCTATTTGTTCTCTCCAGCCCTGGAAAGCTGATCCAATATTTACAAAGGTCATACTTGCCTTATCTTAAGCATTCTTTTGTTCCGCAGATGTCTTCCTCTGGCTTATTCATTTTTAATCCAACATCTGTCACTCGTCTAATGTCAGTTGTATGCACTGAGTGATCTCTCCTCCCCATTCATGAGTAGACATGCCCCTTACTGCTGATTGGCTACAAGTTTTTGCCACTCTGCCCAACTTTGCTTTCTAAAGCATTTTTGAAAATGCATACCCCACCTTTAAATCCCTTTGGATGGCTTTACAAAAAGAGTAATTAGAATTTACGCTGTAGGTAAAATTTGTTGTTCATGTTTGTTGCTGTATTTTGACGTGGCATACAGTCTATATACACAGACTAATGGTTGCTATCTGTGTCCATGCAGTGAAGCCGGGTCAGTGTCCCAAACCGAAGCGTGTTCCAGAATGTGCTGACCTCTGTTTCCATGATGGCCAGTGTCCTGCCACACAGAAGTGTTGCCCAACCACCTGTGGCCATGCATGTAGTGAACAAAGTGATCAGGAAAGTGGTCCGGAAAGTGATCAGGAAAGTGGTCCGGAAAGTGATCAGGAAAGTGGTCCGGAAACTGGTCAGGGAAGTGGTCAGGGTAGCGGTTATGGTCAGGGAAGCGGATATGGTCAAGGTAAGGGTAGCGGTTACGGTCAGGGAAGTGGTCAGGGTAGCGGTTATGGTCAGGGTAGCGGTTATGGTCAGGGTAGCGGTTATGGTCAGGGAAGCGGTTATGGTCAGGGAAGCGGTTACGGTCAGGGAAGTGGTCAGGGTAGCGGTTATGGTCAGGGAAGTGGTTATGGTCAAGGTCAGGGTAGCGGTTATGGTCAAGGTCAGGGTAGCGGTTATGGTCAAGGTCAGGGTAGCGGTTATGGTCAAGGTCAGGGAAGCGGTTTTGGTCAAGGTCAGGGAAGCGGTTTTGGTCAAGGTCAGGGAAGCGGTTTTGGTCAAGGTCAGGGAAGCGGTTTTGGTCAAGGTCAGGGAAGCGGTTTTGGTCAAGGTCAGGGAAGCGGTTTTGGTCAGGGAAGTGGTTATGGTCAAGGTCAGGGAAGCGGTTTTGGTCAGGGAAGTGGTTATGGTCAGGGAAGTGGTCAGGGTAGCGGTCAAGGTCAGGGACAAGGTAGTGGTCAGGGTAGTGGTCAGGGACAGGGTAGCGGTCAGGGAAGTGGTCAGGGTAGTGGTCAAGGTCAGGGACAGGGAAGTGGTCAGGGTAGCGGTCAGGGACAGGGTAGCGGTCAAGGTCAGGGACAGGGTAGCGGTCAGGGAAGTGGTCAGGGTAGCGGTCAGGGACAGGGTAGCGGTCAAGGTCAGGGACAAGGTAGCGGTCAGGGAAGTGGTCAGGGTAGCGGTCAGGGACAGGGTAGCGGTCAGGGTAGTGGTCAGGGACAGGGTAGCGGTCAAGGTCAGGGACAAGGTAGCGGTCAGGGAAGTGGTCAGGGTAGCGGTCAAGGTCAGGGACAGGGTAGCGGTCAGGGACAGGGTAGCGGTCAAGGTCAGGGACAGGGTAGCGGACAGGGTAGCGGTCAAGGTCAGGGACAGGGTAGCGGTCAGGGTAGCGGTCAGGGACAGGGTAGCGGACAGGGACAAGGTAGCGGTCAGGGTAGCGGTCAAGGTCAGGGACAGGGTAGCGGTCAGGGTAGTGGTCAGGGACAGGGTAGTGGTCAGGGACAGGGTAGTGGTCAGGGACAGGGTAGCGGTCACGGTCAGGGACAGGGTAGCGGTCAGGGTAGCGGTCAAGGTCAGGGAAAGGGGAGCGGTCAAGGTCAGGGACCGGGAAGCGGTCAGGGATGTGATCGGGGACGGGGTCGTGGATGTGGTTGGAGACGTGGTCCATGAAATGGTCATGGGCATTTTGCATAATACTTGCAGGAGATCTCTTCAATTCAGTACTTTATTCATATGGCATGTTTTCCCTGTTTGCTTAAACTGTTTAGAAGGCTTTCTGGTCTGTCTCCCCAGCAGCCTCAAATTAAAATTATCTGAAGAGTTGGTGTCTGGTGCCTTTTTTTTTTTTTTAATCCGATTCATTAAAGGGTGCACTCACACTTGTAATGTTTGGTTAGTTTAAAAACCCTGGTGTGATTGCTGTTAGTATGGTACATTTGAGTGTAAATGCTGCCATCCAAACTCTGGTACGCACACCAAAAGCAAAAGTGGATAGAGATCACTAAAAAGATGGGTCTCCGTCCACTTCCAAACAAACTCTGGTGCAGTTTGAATGCAACAGACCATACCAAAAGAGTAATGACCAAGTGTGACCAATTTGACATGGTGTAACCAAAATGAGTAGAGCTGTGTGTTGCCGAGAATCTGGCAATACAATAGTGATGGGAAGTTCGGATCATTTTACTGACTCAGACTTTTGTCTTTTTCAACAAAATGAAGAAATCTAGTTTCGTTCATTTCAGCTAAATGTAATATGTTACGTGTTACTTCCCCAACATGTCTAGTTGATCACACTACAAACAATACAAAACTAAGATGCTATAAGATACAGAAGAGACCAATTCAAGTTTTTTTTTTTACCTGGGTCTTCAGTCTGTGATTAGCTCACCTCTGAAAAGTCTTCGGGTTCAAGTCATTTCTTAATCATGTGACAGCCCCTTACGCTATTTCTGTCACTGTGTTTTTGTTACGGTTTCTTCAGGATCTGTGGTACTTTATAAATAAAGCCCTGTTATAAATAAATTATTGAATAATTAGTGTTTATTTACTGATAGACAGTCAAAAAGACAAGGCTATATAATAATCCAAGCCTACAATACAAAGTACAGATTAGTTTGTTCATTTTTAATCTAATTTTGAGTTTGCTGGTATAATTGCTTTTCCTAGGTAAACTTGACATTTTGGTCTAATATGTACAAGAAGATTGCTCAAAAAGGACATAATGACAAAAGCAAATAACATGTTGAATCCTAAACAAGTAACACTACAGTTCTGAAGTCTAATCTGAAGGGTGAACTCAGACAAATCATACAAGGTCATTGAAGATTAGAATCCACTGTAAAAAAAAAAAAAACTATCAAAGTGATTTCGCCATCATATGAACAATTTAAAGCATAACCAGTAGTTATAAAGTACGATACACCTATTTGTAAAGTTGTCAATTAACTAATTACTCTAGCCAATGTTGTCCCGTCATGTGACAAAAGAACGAACAACCTGAAAGATGAACTAATCAATTCTCTTTCCGGCTCAATACAGCATTGGTTTAACGTATGGGTATGTCACGTGATTAAGGAATGAGTCAAAGACCCGATAGACCCGAACTATGAACTAATCAATTCTCTTTCCGGCTCAAGACCGGATTGACTGACACAGGTGAATTACTACTAGCAGAACAGAACCTATAAAATATTGCGCGTGCGCTAGTGATGCGCGAGTCGGGTTTTTTTTCCAACCCGTGGATCCTGCTTTTATGAAATTATTTGGCCCGCCCTAGCCCGGCCCGCCCTAGCCCACCCCGCAAATTAAGTAAAATTTCTTGACCCACCCCGTGCATCGGGGACATCATGGAAGTTACGTTGCTACTTATACCTTCGTATCGTAACCTTATCAATATAGGCTATAGGTAATTGGACTATGATGGTACATTCGTGAACAAATCTTTTAGGTGAACGAATCGTTCTCGTTTACGTAATCCACTGACCATAGACAGTAAAAGACTCATTTCTCGTTCACTGAAGTTCCTCCCACAGCAGCGCGCGAGAGCGGCGCTTTTAGCAGCACATGCGCAGCTCGTGAACAGCTCTGTGAACTGTTTCATCCTGTCAAATATGGAAGCATATGGGTAGCAATTAATTAATTAATTAATTTAATTTATATTTTAAATATAAATATATTTTTTCCTTTAATAAAACAACATGCATTTTTGTTATTCGTTACCTGTCCTTTATTTTGACATAACTTATTGGGGAAAAGACATAATTTAATTACAAAATAAATGTAACTGTAATCAGTTACAGTTACTAAGAAAAAATGAGTAATTAAATTACAGTTACTTATGAAAATTTTAACGATTACAAAGGGGATTACATTTGAATATTTACACACATACACATAGGCTACAGCTTATTTCTTTCCCAAATTGCACTAAGACATACGGCCAATAATCTCCGCGATGCGAAAACAGTCATTAAAATGGAATTCAGCCTAACGCGGACAGAATATGCCACATTTTGGAAGAATAAACAAAAAGTAGATCAGTACACTTTAATCAAAACGCGATATGGGAGTGTCTGTGAATATTAAGCCGCAAAATGACAATCTATGAATCCTGCATGTTCTGCGTGTCTGTGGATACCAGGCGCTGACTGGCCATCGGGAGAACCAGGACAATTCCCGGTGGACTGGAAGACGATTTGGCCCGCTATTTTAATATTGTTATTTTATATTTGCACGCCGAATGTACGTATTTCCGAATCCGCCATTCGATAATTTAATCTCTAATAAATCATGAATCGGTTAGTCTTGACTGGCAATGGTTGGGCTCGCGCGCTCTCCGCGCATCCGCCAAACGGTTTGGATCAGACTCCGAGTAATCAATGTGAGACTCGAGAGAGTGGAGTGGACTGTGGAAGAGCACAGCTGGGGCAGAAAAGCGACACTTCTGTTCAGGGTTTCAAGTAAAAATAAATACAAGTGATAATTAATTTGCCAAAAAAACTAAAATGTAGGGCTGCTCCGATCAAGATCGGCCTATCATTAATGCGCATCTTGTCAGTAAAGCCGGTTCTCTAATCAGCGGTAAATTCCCTCAGGTGCGTGATTTCACATAGAGCAGCTGTTACTACACAGAGCCGTTGTTAACTGAGAAGATGCGCAAATAAACGCTGAAAATGAACGTGGATTTGCGCATCTTCTTAGTTAACAATGGCTCTGTGTAGTAACAGCTGCTCTATGTGAAATCACGCACCTGAGGGAATTTAAAGCTGATTAGAGAACCGGCTTTACTGACGAGATGCGCATTAATTATCGGCCGATCGTGATCGGAGCAGCCCTAGTAAAATGCACTTACAAAACATGGTAAAAGTCAAATAAAATTCTTCAGTATGAAAGTCATAAGAGGATGGATGGATAATGGAAGTGAAGGTGCAGTTCAGGAGAGAACTCTTAATTATTTTGCATGTCCCCCAACCTAAGGATTTAAATCTTTTTCATGTCAGGTCCATACACAAAATAGGGTTGTCCATGTTTCAGAATTTGTTGTTGGTGTATGAGTGTGAGATTTCCCAGCCTAATTTTTTTCCCAGTCCGCCCTTGGCGCAGACATGCAGTTTTATCATCATATCATATACAAAGATACAGCAGTGTTTCAAAAAGACATCAATGTTTCAGGAGTTTAGTTCGCAGAATAAGACACATGCTTATTAGATAACCATATTTGAGTTGATGTATATGATTGTGTTTTTTTTATTAACTATTTTTCCCCAAACCATTGTTAGATGCAGTGTTTCCTGTAGTTATGCAAATATTTGGGTTCAGAAACAGTATCTATAAACTATTTCTTTTGATTTTAAATTGGCATTGAACTTCAGATGAATCTCAAAGTAAAAGGCAATACTAAAGTCTGATTGTGTGGTGGATGTGTTCAAATGTGATCATCTTAATTCAAGTGATGAAGGATGGTGAACGTCTGACAGTATTGAGCACTACTGTAAGGTTAAACCTGCATGGTGTTAATGTTTGAAAATGATTAACACTTGCAAATAAACATTCATTAGAAATTTAGAAAAGTAATCAAAAAGTACTCAAAAGTAATTAGTTACATTATTAAAGTAATTTAAAAAGTTACACTACTATTACATTTTAAATAGGGTAACTTGTAATCTGTAATTGATTACATTTCCAAAGTAACCTTCCCAACACTGTTTTGCATATTACATCTCAAATTGAATATTGCTACCCATATGCTTCCATAGTCAAAAAGAGTTACTCAAGATGTGACGGAGCATGTGACTTGTTGAATGTAGTGAACGAATATGATCTTCTCGTAGGTGAAAGAGTTGAATGAACTGATACATCTCATTCGTGAATGAATTGAATGAGAGTATACAGGGTCAGTGAGCCAAGCATGTAAATCTCGATCAGCAATCAGCAGATACAAAGTGCAGTTATAGGTGCACATACGCTTGTTTTCATATTTGCAATACAGAACATAACTCCACGTTTAATCCCCGATAAAACCTTGTGCTTTGTTAATCTGAACAATTTATTTAGACTATTTATTTAATGCGATCATGCACACACTTTAATGAAGCCAAATCAGTTTTTGTCACAAGTAAATACGTTCGTTGACTTAAGAAATAACACATAAGACACTCTTTTTCGACAACTGCTGGCGTATTTGTGTAATATGAAGAAATGGTCACTGAACGAATCAGTGAATGAATCATTTTGGTGAACGAACTGAACATCAACGAAACTCTTGAAAGAATCAAAATTTCCAACACTAAATTCCATGCAACATAAATGGATTTAAAAAAATGTTGTTTTTAGTGACCCGCCCCAACCCGCTCCGCAATAAAGTGCCAATTTCTTAACCCGCCCCAACCCGACCCGCGGGTCACCTGCAGGGACCCGCAGGTTATGAGACGACCCGCGCATCACTAGCATGCGCGACTGAACGAATCACTCCCCGTTCTTCCCGAGTCACATTAAAGATTTGTTCAAAATGAACGAATCGTTCAAGAACAACTCATCACAATACAATATGTTGCGATACTGTCAGCAAGGCGATATATTGGGATATTTCTTATTTTAGGAATAGGATATATTTTTAGGAAAGCTGTCATTAAGAAATCAATTCAAGTTTATTTGCATAGCGCTTTTTACAACAAAAATCATTGCAAATCAATTTTACGGAAAACTCATTTTCTACAATATTTAGTAGTAGCTTATCAGTGGTGACTGTCAATTTCTGTACATATGGCAGAAGTGTACAGAAAAATCAAAGACTTAATCAAACAGACGATGACCACTATTAACCGCAATTATATTATATTATGATGTAATCAAACTTATAGCAAAATTTGGTAGATCTGTGTTGTAAGAACACACCACCATATGCAAACGTTAGGAATAAGTAAAAGATGATTTAACCAGACCGCAGTGGGATCTCCATTTAACAGTGAAGGTAATTGAACAATTTTTATGCAGTATGAGTAAAGTAGGGTAGGGGTGTTGGGAATTAAAGTGCTTGCAGTATCCTTTAGTTAAATGTATAATACATATAAAATGTATTTTATAAAAAAAGACCATATATATTATTAGAATCTGCTTTAAAAGTTCAGTTTCAGTTTACAATTGTGACATACAATGTCATAACATTTTGATCTGAACAAAAAATTACATCTTAAAAACAATTAAAAAGTGCTTACAGGATTCCTAAAGAAAACAAAACCATTATAAAACAATAAAATAAATACTGCTGTCGAGCCTTTCCACTTGGATTTCACAGGTTTGCTTTTTGTATTCAAAATGTTCTGCGTGGAATCGCCGAATCACCGATACCACGACACGAGCACTGCCCCAACTGCACAAAACAGTCCCAAAATGAGACACAGCTGCAGGCGCAACGCGCTGTGACCCCACCGCCCGCCTCGGGTGAGCCCCTCTTCACACGGGACATCCTCGCCACGGTCCAGCGGTGGACGTTACCACATAAGCCCTAATGACGGCACAATTCAGCTTTGTACACGAACAGGGAAAATTTTCACCCTCCATTACTAACAGCGATATTAATGCTGACATAAGCTAATACCCATAATAATGACAACACCCTAATAACCACCAACTGTTTGATTACCAGCAATCTTCAAAATATCTTTTAAGTTCAACATAAGAAGCAACTCCTACAGGTATGGAACGACATGAGGGTAAGTAAATGATGACAGAATTTTCATTTTTGGGTGAACTATCCCTTTAAGACTCGGAACGAGTCTATTTGCTGATCAATGGAAACCCTTAATGAAAGAGCTGAGTGAGATATGTGGAGGAAATTTCTAGGCAATTTTTTTTTTTTATTGGCCATTTTTAAAAAAGAATTTTAATTTTTTTTTTTTTTATCTTTTGATCCCATCCAAGGTTGTTCTGTCTATTGGTTTTGTTTTGTACTTTTCATGCTTTAAAACTCAGTCATACTAAAGTTTTTATAAGGCAAAACGTGTCTTTGCACTATATACATGTTTTGCAAGAAGATGTTGGTTCATAAAAATAAGTGTACAAAAAATAAGGGAAAAAAAGTAGCTGATGCATAATATGGAGATTTACTTGTAAATATAAAGATGCTTAGCTCTGACTAATTTTAAACTGTAATAACCCACTGGGGTCGAAGCCAGCTCTGGTGTGGTCTGTCTCCTATTTTCTTGATGACCGTGAAAAGAACTAAAAATATGACATTTTTGATTGTACAGATAAAAATAAGATGATCTATGAAACTGCAAAGGGTCTACTTTTATTTGGGTATAGTCATAACAAAACAATGTGCTTCTCTAAATCTTCTTCTCTGTTTATAAAGAAACAACTCTTGCTTTTGTACTGACAAATACACACAAAATATGTCAAAATACCCATCTTGGAAAGTGTGTTCGAAAAAACTGTTAGTTAAGTGTGAAAAATAAACAGTTGAGAGAAATCAGATGTGTATCATTATAATGGATGCATTGTCTTTTAAAGGCACCGGTGGCAACAGTGAGAATCAAAGGTTACACCTTCTTTGTTTGCGTGAACATTTGGGCGGCATCATGCAAATCTTCCCACATCGTGACATGTGTGGGGGTTCATGAGCCATTTTAGGAGGGCGCGGACAAGTCCTAACTTTTATAAAGTATATCTCTTTGGGTATCTCTTTGTAACACTCAAAAGAGAAAGCAAAAGTTGAAATTGCATCATATTAACCCTTTAACATTTTTAGGAGGAGTAAAACTGACATTTATGCTTTTAACAGCCGGATGTATTTACACTAGCTTTTCCAGTTTTGTGTGGAATGCGCCCCAGACCACCTTCTGAAGTGGTTTGATCAATCGGATTTAAATCCATGTAGAAAGTGTTTCGGAGGGTATTTACACATAGTCTTTTCAGGATTCGATTGCTATCCTATCAGAGAAAAAGCATGAAGTGACCAGGTGTAAACAGGCCCTTTGAGGGCGAGTATTATCATGCTATATTCAACTAGCTAAGTCCCAGTTTCTTACAGTTCATACTTGTCTTTTAATTATTTGTGTATACTCATGTCTATCCAGATAATGTGTTTATTTGTATTAATTTGATTGATGTGCTTGTTTGTGCAACATATATGATTTTTGTACTATGAATAATAACTGAATAATATTTCAGTTTCCAACAAGACTATTCAGAGATAAAAAGGTTAAGTAATTCAATTGATATTCATTTTGATGGTAGCCCATCCCACGGCAAAGAAAAAAAAAAAAAAAACTCTATGGGAAACTCATCGTCTATGGGATCCCGTATTAAAGGAGATACCATTTTTGTCACTTTGACCATGTCTGCATGATGAAAATATGTTCAAAGAACGTTCACTGCAAAAAAAAATGCTTTTCTAAGAATTTTTGTCCTGTTTCCAGTCAAAATATCTTAATATTCTTAAATCAAGATGCATTTTTCTTATTTTGCTAATTATCTGCCAGTAGGATAAGAAATTCAAAACATGCTTGTTTCTGTTTGAATTAAGATAATTTTCCTTACCTTACGGCAGACAATTTTACGTGTTACGTAAAATGCACTTAAATGCACTTGTTTTCCCCCGAGGAAACTAAATACCTTATATAATTGTAAAAATTGTATCTATAGAAACTGCATCTCAACGTCAGAATTTTTTAGATATTTGTACTCTGTAAGAAAAGCATTTTAGCAGAGTGAATGAGGTATTTAAACATCGCTTACGCTTTTGGGAGGAGACCGCAAGAAACTCTGGAACCAGGTTAGGTTCATACAGTAAGTTACCACAGAAACGGATTCTGAGTAAGTTACCTCTTTTTCAGAAACAGGCATGAGTTACCCTGCTTTCTCTGGTTTGACAAACCTCCCATTCTGAAATGGAAAATCCAGAGTTTCCCCTCATTTCAGGGTTAACATACTCAGAGTTTTCACTTCATCTCCCAAAAAAAATTATATATATATATGCATTGAGGCTATAGAGCACACTCATTTTTGAAACAACCTCAGTATTTAATTCTGAGCAGTTTTCATTATCAGTAGCTCATAAGACGATAGCACAGAGTTTCATGTGGCAGTAGACGCTGTACCTGCTGACCACTGCATCTTCATTTTGCAGTTGATAGTGTTACCATGGAAACACACAATCCTCTTGTAATTAGATTACCTTAATTATTATGACATGGCGTGAAAGCACTGCAGCCTTCATATGGTCCAACCTCAATCAAACACATCTGAACAAGCTAATCAAGATCTCCCAGATCAGGTGAGTTTGATCAGGGTTGGAGTTGACCTGATCTCCTTGGCTCTTTAAAACCCAATTTTTACAGCAACTTCTATTGCAGCCACATTATTATTTGTGTGCATTGTTGTCCACACCTCAATTCAGTGCATTTTCTAGTAGGGATCATTATGAGATCGCAGGTTGGGATGATGACAGCTCGATTGTACTGCTCGTTGATTGCTGTTTTATGTTGTCTTTCTGGATACTTGAGCATAACAGATGTTACTGAAGGACAAACTGCAGGTGAGAATCCGTTAACTTGTTAAAGAAATGCAAAAAATAAGGGAATAAGGTCTTTTTAAAACTAACAGTTTGGGGATGAGTATTAGGTTTTGAAACCCTTTTGATTTGACGCAGTTCAATGTAAGTTTTGTATTAATGTTGAAGACTCCTTGCGTAGTCCCTGATTTGACAAGTTTCACTCCTGGCCTCCCCCAATGATGCTCTAGTACAGGGATCCTCAAATCTGGACCTAGAGATCTACTTTCCTACTGAGTTTAGACCTAACCCTAATCAAACCCGCATGAGCATGCTAATCAATGTGTTTATGATAATTAGAAAATCACAGGCAGGTGACTTTGGTCAGGGTTGGAGCTAAACTCTGCAGCACACTGTACCTCCAGGACCAGATTTTTGTGTCCAGTGGCTGGTTATGGTCTAGTGATTCTAATTGTCATGCTGACCCAACGAGGTCGTTTTCCTGATCGAGACTGCTCTGGAGGACATGCATGATGTTGCTTTTGACTGCGAGCCCGTGTGTGCAGCCTGTTTCCAGCGAGTTTAATGATGGATGCTAAGGTCCACAAAATAAACACCTGTGATGCATTGAATTCAATGTAAGCTTTAAGCAGAGACTATTAAAACTGAAGTATTCAGATTTAAAAACAAACAAACATGAGCCAAAACTTGAGTACAAGTTCTTCATCACAAAATGAAGACCGTGCCAGAATTGTCTTAAATCCCAAACAGTAAGACTTTAATGAATTTATTGGGTTATTTCAAATGTGTTCATTACTATAACACTAGCTACGCAAGTTAACCCTTAATCGGGATGTGCATGAGTTATCTGAAGAGCTCACGGTTACCGTTAATGTAAACCATGATTTGTAACGGTTAGCCTATGTGTGATGCTCCGTTTTGCTGACTTCAAAACTCCGTAGCAACTATAAAAGAGTCAGATAGGAGCTTTAATGCTTAAGTTTATAAATGCAAAAGTCTTTGGCCGTAATCAGCGCATGAATGGACCGGATTAGTAGCGGTTCAAGAACGCTGCATTAAAATGCAAGCTGAGTACTAGTCAAACTCCGATAAATTGTGCTTATGATTTATAGGGGTAATCAGCAGGAAGTGCAAAAAGATGTTTATCAGTGCCTCACATGTTCACTCATAATTCAAGAATTCAGGTGTTCAGAACATGAGAACTCCATTGCGCTTAAGAATCTTCTTACGAACGTCTTGGAATTTATCATAAGTTATGTTTAAGATTTGTGAATCTGACCCCTGCTTTGGTTTGCCACATCACGAAGAGCACAATCCGATGCTCTTATTTTCTCAGACACTTGCTAGATAAGGCTTCCCAAAACCTTGCTGATTGTAGAACTTAAAACCTGGAAAAAACTTCTTGATGTCACCAAGTGAATGGAAGTGCCCTCAGTGATGCTCTTTGACATGTATGTATAACAGCAAAGCCAGGAGAGTGTCCCCCTCAAACATCTGGAAGCTTGTTTAATGGGTCCTGTAACGGTGACTCTGACTGTCCCAACGATGAGAAGTGCTGCGGCAATGGAAGTGGAAATTACTGTACAGCTCCTTATACAGGTATTGGTCATTGTTTTGGGATTTTGCCTTTATCAAAAGTAGGTTTGAATTAAATATTGGATTAGTTATTTCTGGTAGCCAATGCAGATTTAAAAAAATCCTCTATTTTAATAGCTCTGCCCACAGGTGCATAGCTATTTGTTCTCTCCAGCCCTGGAAAGCTGATCCAATATTTACAAAGGTCATACTTGCCTTATCTTAAGCATTCTTTTGTTCCGCAGATGTCTTCCTCTGGCTTATTCATTTTTAATCCAACATCTGTCACTCGTCTAATGTCAGTTGTATGCACTGAGTGATCTCTCCTCCCCATTCATGAGTAGACATGCCCCTTACTGCTGATTGGCTACAAGTTTTTGCCACTCTGCCCAACTTTGCTTTCTAAAGCATTTTTGAAAATGCATACCCCACCTTTAAATCCCTTTGGATGGCTTTACAAAAAGAGTAATTAGAATTTACGCTGTAGGTAAAATTTGTTGTTCATGTTTGTTGCTGTATTTTGACGTGGCATACAGTCTATATACACAGACTAATGGTTGCTATCTGTGTCCATGCAGTGAAGCCGGGTCAGTGTCCCAAACCGAAGCGTGTTCCAGAATGTGCTGACCTCTGTTTCCATGATGGCCAGTGTCCTGCCACACAGAAGTGTTGCCCAACCACCTGTGGCCATGCATGTAGTGAACAAAGTGATCAGGAAAGTGGTCCGGAAAGTGATCAGGAAAGTGGTCCGGAAAGTGATCAGGAAAGTGGTCCGGAAACTGGTCAGGGAAGTGGTCAGGGTAGCGGTTATGGTCAGGGTAGCGGATATGGTCAAGGTAAGGGTAGCGGTTACGGTCAGGGAAGTGGTCAGGGTAGCGGTTATGGTCAGGGAAGCGGTTACGGTCAGGGAAGTGGTCAGGGTAGCGGTTATGGTCAGGGTAGCGGTTATGGTCAAGGTCAGGGTAGCGGTTATGGTCAAGGTCAGGGTAGCGGTTACGGTCAGGGTAGCGGTTTTGGTCAAGGTCAGGGTAGCGGTTTTGGTCAAGGTCAGGGAAGCGGTTTTGGTCAAGGTCAGGGAAGCGGTTTTGGTCAAGGTCAGGGAAGCGGTTTTGGTCAAGGTCAGGGAAGCGGTTTTGGTCAAGGTCAGGGAAGCGGTTTTGGTCAGGGAAGTGGTTATGGTCAAGGTCAGGGAAGCGGTTTTGGTCAGGGAAGTGGTTATGGTCAAGGTCAGGGAAGCGGTTTTGGTCAGGGAAGTGGTTATGGTCAGGGAAGTGGTCAGGGTAGTGGTCAAGGTCAGGGACAAGGTAGTGGTCAGGGTAGTGGTCAGGGACAGGGTAGCGGTCAGGGAAGTGGTCAGGGTAGTGGTCAAGGTCAGGGACAGGGAAGTGGTCAGGGTAGCGGTCAGGGACAGGGTAGCGGTCAAGGTCAGGGACAGGGTAGCGGTCAGGGAAGTGGTCAGGGTAGCGGTCAGGGACAGGGTAGCGGTCAAGGTCAGGGACAGGGTAGCGGTCAGGGAAGTGGTCAGGGTAGCGGTCAGGGACAGGGTAGCGGTCAAGGTCAGGGACAAGGTAGCGGTCAGGGAAGTGGTCAGGGTAGCGGTCAGGGTCAGGGACAGGGTAGCGGTCAAGGTCAGGGACAAGGTAGCGGTCAGGGAAGTGGTCAGGGTAGCGGTCAAGGTCAGGGACAGGGTAGCGGTCAGGGACAGGGTAGCGGTCAAGGTCAGGGACAGGGTAGCGGACAGGGTAGCGGTCAAGGTCAGGGACAGGGTAGCGGTCAGGGTAGCGGTCAGGGACAGGGTAGCGGTCAGGGACAGGGACAAGGTAGCGGTCAGGGTAGCGGTCAAGGTCAGGGACAGGGTAGCGGTCAGGGACAGGGTAGCGGTCAGGGTAGTGGTCAGGGACAGGGTAGTGGTCAGGGACAGGGTAGTGGTCAGGGACAGGGTAGCGGTCACGGTCAGGGACAGGGTAGTGGTCAGGGTAGCGGTCAAGGTCAGGGAAAGGGGAGCGGTCAAGGTCAGGGACCGGGAAGCGGTCAGGGATGTGATCGGGGACGGGGTCGTGGATGTGGTTGGAGACGTGGTCCATGAAATGGTCATGGGCATTTTGCATAATACTTGCAGGAGATCTCTTCAATTCAGTACTTTATTCATATGGCATGTTTTCCCTGTTTGCTTAAACTGTTTAGAAGGCTTTCTGGTCTGTCTCCCCAGCAGCCTCAAATTAAAATTATCTGAAGAGTTGGTGTCTGGTGCCTTTTTTTTTTTTTTTTTAATCCGATTCATTAAAGGGTGCACTCACACTTGTAATGTTTGGTTAGTTTAAAAACCCTGGTGTGATTGCTGTTAGTATGGTACATTTGAGTGTAAATGCTGCCATCCAAACTCTGGTACGCACACCAAAAGCAAAAGTGGATAGAGATCACTAAAAAGATGGGTCTCCGTCCACTTCCAAACAAACTCTGGTGCAGTTTGAATGCAACAGACCATACCAAAAGAGTAATGACCAAGTGTGACCAATTTGACATGGTGTAACCAAAATGAGTAGAGCTGTGTGTTGCCGAGAATCTGGCAATACACTAGTGATGGGAAGTTCGGATCATTTTACTGACTCAGACTTTTGTGTCTTTTTCAACAAAATGAAGAAATCTAGTTTCGTTCATTTCAGCTAAATGTAATATGTTACGTGTTACTTCCCCAACATGTCTAGTTGATCACACTACAAACAATACAAAACTAAGATGCTATAAGATACAGAAGAGACCAATTCAAGTTTTTTTTTTTTACCTGGGTCTTCAGTCTGTGATTAGCTCACCTCTGAAAAGTCTTCGGGTTCAAGTCATTTCTTAATCATGTGACAGCCCCATACGCTATTTCTGTCACTGTGTTTTTGTTACGGTTTCTTCAGGATCTGTGGTACTTTATAAATAAAGCCCTGTTATAAATAAATTATTGAATAATTAGTGTTTATTTACTGATAGACAGTCAAAAAGACAAGGCTATATAATAATCCAAGCCTACAATACAAAGTACAGATTAGTTTGTTCATTTTTAATCTAATTTTGAGTTTGCTGGTATAATTGCTTTTCCTAGGTAAACTTGACATTTTGGTCTAATATGTACAAGAAGATTGCTCAAAAAGGACATAATGACAAAAGCAAATAACATGTTGAATCCTAAACAAGTAACACTACAGTTCTGAAGTCTAATCTGAAGGGTGAACTCAGACAAATCATACAAGGTCATTGAAGATTAGAATCCACTGTAAAAAAAAAAAAACTATCAAAGTGATTTCGCCATCATATGAACAATTTAAAGCATAACCAGTAGTTATAAAGTACGATACACCTATTTGTAAGGAAAGTTGTCAATTAACTAATTACTCTAGCCAATGTTGTCCCGTCATGTGACAAAAGAACGAACAACCCGAAAGATGAACTAATCAATTCTCTTTCCGGCTCAAGACCGGATTGACTGACACAGGTGAATTACTACTAGCAGAACAGAACCTATAAAATATTGCGCGTGCGCTAGTGATGCGCGAGTCGGGTTTTTTTTCCAACCCGTGGGTCCCGCTTTTATGAAATTATTTGGCCCGCCCCAGCCCACCCCGCAAATTAAGTAAAATTTCTTGACCCGCCCCGTGCATCGGGGACATCATGGAAGTTACGTTGCTACTTATACCTTCGTATCGTAACCTTATCAATATAGGCTATAGGTAATTGGACTATGATGGTACATTCGTGAACAAATCTTTTAGGTGAACGAATCGTTCTCGTTTACGTAATCCACTGACCATAGACAGTAAAAGACTCATTTCTCGTTCACTGAAGTTCCTCCCACAGCAGCGCGCGAGAGCGGCGCTTTTAGCAGCACATGCGCAGCTCGTGAACAGCTCTGTGAACTGTTTCATCCTGTCAAATATGGAAGCATATGGGTAGCAATTAATTAATTAATTAATTTAATTTATATTTTAAATATAAATATATTTTTTCCTTTAATAAAACAACATGCATTTTTGTTATTCGTTACCTGTCCTTTATTTTGACATAACTTATTGGGGAAAAGACAATTTAATTACAAAATAAATGTAACTGTAATCAGTTACAGTTACTAAGAAAAAATGAGTAATTAAATTACAGTTACTTATGAAAATTTTAACGATTACAAAGGGGATTACATTTGAATATTTACACACATACACATAGGCTACAGCTTATTTCTTTCCCAAATTGCACTAAGACATACGGCCAATAATCTCCGCGATGCGAAAACAGTCATTAAAATGGAATTCAGCCTAACGCGGACAGAATATGCCACATTTTGGAAGAATAAACAAAAAGTAGATCAGTACACTTTAATCAAAACGCGATATGGGAGTGTCTGTGAATATTAAGCCGCAAAATGACAATCTATGAATCCTGCATGTTCTGCGTGTCTGTGGATACCAGGCGCTGACTGGCCATCGGGAGAACCAGGACAATTCCCGGTGGACTGGAAGACGATTTGGCCCGCTATTTTAATATTGTTATTTTATATTTGCACGCCGAATGTACGTATTTCCGAATCCGCCATTCGATAATTTAATCTCTAATAAATCATGAATCGGTTAGTCTTGACTGGCAATGGTTGGGCTCGCGCGCTCTCCGCGCATCCGCCAAACGGTTTGGATCAGACTCCGAGTAATCAATGTGAGACTCGAGAGAGTGGAGTGGACTGTGGAAGAGCACAGCTGGGGCAGAAAAGCGACACTTCTGTTCAGGGTTTCAAGTAAAAATAAATACAAGTGATAATTAATTTGCCAAAAAAACTAAAATGTAGGGCTGCTCCGATCAAGATCGGCCTATCATTAATGCGCATCTTGTCAGTAAAGCCGGTTCTCTAATCAGCGGTAAATTCCCTCAGGTGCGTGATTTCACATAGAGCAGCTGTTACTACACAGAGCCGTTGTTAACTGAGAAGATGCGCAAATAAACGCTGAAAATGAACGTGGATTTGCGCATCTTCTTAGTTAACAATGGCTCTGTGTAGTAACAGCTGCTCTATGTGAAATCACGCACCTGAGGGAATTTAAAGCTGATTAGAGAACCGGCTTTACTGACGAGATGCGCATTAATTATCGGCCGATCGTGATCGGAGCAGCCCTAGTAAAATGCACTTACAAAACATGGTAAAAGTCAAATAAAATTCTTCAGTATGAAAGTCATAAGAGGATGGATGGATAATGGAAGTGAAGGTGCAGTTCAGGAGAGAACTCTTAATTATTTTGCATGTCCCCCAACCTAAGGATTTAAATCTTTTTCATGTCAGGTCCATACACAAAATAGGGTTGTCCATGTTTCAGAATTTGTTGTTGGTGTATGAGTGTGAGATTTCCCAGCCTAATTTTTTTCCCAGTCCGCCCTTGGCCCAGACATGCAGTTTTATCATCATATCATATACAAAGATACAGCAGTGTTTCAAAAAGACATCAATGTTTCAGGAGTTTAGTTCGCAGAATAAGACACATGCTTATTAGATAACCATATTTGAGTTGATGTATATGATTGTGTTTTTTTTATTAACTATTTTTCCCCAAACCATTGTTAGATGCAGTGTTTCCTGTAGTTTATTTAGTATATTTGGGTTCAGAAACAGTATCTATAAACTATTTCTTTTGATTTTAAATTGGCATTGAACTTCAGATGAATCTCAAAGTAAAAGGCAATACTAAAGTCTGATTGTGTGGTGGATGTGTTCAAATGTGATCATCTTAATTCAAGTGATGAAGGATGGTGAAAGTCTGACAGTATTGAGCACTACTGTAAGGTTAAACCTGCATGGTGTTAATGTTTGAAAATGATTAACACTTGCAAATAAACATTCATTAGAAATTTAGAAAAGTAATCAAAAAGTACTCAAAAGTAATTAGTTACATTATTAAAGTAATTTAAAAAGTTACACTACTATTACATTTTAAATAGGGTAACTTGTAATCTGTAATTGATTACATTTCCAAAGTAACCTTCCCAACACTGTTTTGCATATTACATCTCAAATGGAATATTGCTACCCATATGCTTCCATAGTCAAAAAGAGTTACTCAAGATGTGACGGAGCATGTGACTTGTTGAATGTAGTGAACGAATATGATCTTCTCGTAGGTGAAAGAGTTGAATGAATTGATACATCTCATTCGTGAATGAATTGAATGAGAGTATACAGGGTCAGTGAGCCAAGCATGTAAATCTCGATCAGCAATCAGCAGATACAAAGTGCAGTTATAGGTGCACATACGCTTGTTTTCATATTTGCAATACAGAACATAACTCCACGTTTAATCCCCGATAAAACCTTGTGCTTTGTTAATCTGAACAATTTATTTAGACTATTTATTTAATGCGATCATGCACACACTTTAATGAAGCCAAATCAGTTTTTGTCACAAGTAAATACGTTCGTTGACTTAAGAAATAACACATAAGACACTCTTTTTCGACAACTGCTGGCGTATTTGTGTAATATGAAGAAATGGTCACTGAACGAATCAGTGAATGAATCATTTTGGTGAACGAACTGAACATCAACGAAACTCTTGAAAGAATCAAAATTTCCAACACTAAATTCCATGCAACATAAATGGATTTAAAAAAATGTTGTTTTTAGTGACCCGCCCCAACCCGCTCCACAATAAAGTGCCAATTTCTTAACCCGCCCCAACCCGACCCGCGGGTCACCTGCAGGGACCCGCAGGTTATGAGACGACCCGCGCATCACTAGCATGCGCGACTGAACGAATCACTCCCCGTTCTTCCCGAGTCACATTAAAGATTTGTTCAAAATGAACGAATCGTTCAAGAACAACTCATCACATTACAATATGTTGCGATACTGTCAGCAAGGCGATATATTGGGATATTTCTTATTTTAGGAATAGGATATATTTTTAGGAAAGCTGTCATTAAGAAATCAATTCAAGTTTATTTGCATAGCGCTTTTTACAACAAAAATCATTGCAAATCAATTTTACGGAAAACTCATTTTCTACAATATTTAGTAGTAGCTTATCAGTGGTGACTGTCAATTTCTGTACATATGGCAGAAGTGTACAGAAAAATCAAAGACTTAATCAAACAGACGATGACCACTATTAACCGCAATTATATTATATTATGATGTAATCAAACTTATAGCAAAATTTGGTAGATCTGTGTTGTAAGAACACACCACCATATGCAAACGTTAGGAATAAGTAAAAGATGATTTAACCAGACCGCAGTGGGATCTCCATTTAACAGTGAAGGTAATTGAACAATTTTTATGCAGTATGAGTAAAGTAGGGTAGGGGTGTTGGGAATTAAAGTGCTTGCAGTATCCTTTAGTTAAATGTATAATACATATAAAATGTATTTTATAAAAAAAGACCATATATATTATTAGAATCTGCTTTAAAAGTTCAGTTTCAGTTTACAATTGTGACATACAATGTCATAACATTTTGATCTGAACAAAAAATTACATCTTAAAAACAATTAAAAAGTGCTTACAGGATTCCTAAAGAAAACAAAACCATTATAAAACAATAAAATAAATACTGCTGTCGAGCCTTTCCACTTGGATTTCACAGGTTTGCTTTTTGTATTCAAAATGTTCTGCGTGGAATCGCCGAATCACCGATACCACGACACGAGCACTGCCCCAACTGCACAAAACAGTCCCAAAATGAGACACAGCTGCAGGCGCAACGCGCTGTGACCCCACCGCCCGCCTCGGGTGAGCCCCTCTTCACACGGGACATCCTCGCCACGGTCCAGCGGTGGACGTTACCACATAAGCCCTAATGACGGCACAATTCAGCTTTGTACACGAACAGGGAAAATTTTCACCCTCCATTACTAACAGCGATATTAATGCTGACATAAGCTAATACCCATAATAATGACAACACCCTAATAACCACCAACTGTTTGATTACCAGCAATCTTCAAAATATCTTTTAAGTTCAACATAAGAAGCAACTCCTACAGGTATGGAACGACATGAGGGTAAGTAAATGATGACAGAATTTTCATTTTTGGGTGAACTATCCCTTTAAGACTCGGAACGAGTCTATTTGCTGATCAATGGAAACCCTTAATGAAAGAGCTGAGTGAGATATGTGGAGGAAATTTCTAGGCAATTTTTTTTTTTTATTGGCCATTTTTAAAAAAGAATTTTAATTTTTTTTTTTTTTATCTTTTGATCCCATCCAAGGTTGTTCTGTCTATTGGTTTTGTTTTGTACTTTTCATGCTTTAAAACTCAGTCATACTAAAGTTTTTATAAGGCAAAACGTGTCTTTGCACTATATACATGTTTTGCAAGAAGATGTTGGTTCATAAAAATAAGTGTACAAAAAATAAGGGAAAAAAAGTAGCTGATGCATAATATGGAGATTTACTTGTAAATATAAAGATGCTTAGCTCTGACTAATTTTAAACTGTAATAACCCACTGGGGTCGAAGCCAGCTCTGGTGTGGTCTGTCTCCTATTTTCTTGATGACCGTGAAAAGAACTAAAAATATGACATTTTTGATTGTACAGATAAAAATAAGATGATCTATGAAACTGCAAAGGGTCTACTTTTATTTGGGTATAGTCATAACAAAACAATGTGCTTCTCTAAATCTTCTTCTCTGTTTATAAAGAAACAACTCTTGCTTTTGTACTGACAAATACACACAAAATATGTCAAAATACCCATCTTGGAAAGTGTGTTCGAAAAAACTGTTAGTTAAGTGTGAAAAATAAACAGTTGAGAGAAATCAGATGTGTATCATTATAATGGATGCATTGTCTTTTAAAGGCACCGGTGGCAACAGTGAGAATCAAAGGTTACACCTTCTTTGTTTGCGTGAACATTTGGGCGGCATTATGCAAATCTTCCCACATCGTGACATGTGTGGGGGTTCATGAGCCATTTTAGGAGGGCGCGGACAAGTCCTAACTTTTATAAAGTATATCTCTTTGGGTATCTCTTTGTAACACTCAAAAGAGAAAGCAAAAGTTGAAATTGCATCATATTAACCCTTTAACATTTTTAGGAGGAGTAAAACTGACATTTATGCTTTTAACAGCCGGATGTATTTACACTAGCTTTTCCAGTTTTGTGTGGAATGCGCCCCAGACCACCTTCTGAAGTGGTTTGATCAATCGGATTTAAATCCATGTAGAAAGTGTTTCGGAGGGTATTTACACATAGTCTTTTCAGGATTCGATTGCTATCCTATCAGAGAAAAAGCATGAAGTGACCAGGTGTAAACAGGCCCTTTGAGGGCGAGTATTATCATGCTATATTCAACTAGCTAAGTCCCAGTTTCTTACAGTTCATACTTGTCTTTTAATTATTTGTGTATACTCATGTCTATCCAGATAATGTGTTTATTTGTATTAATTTGATTGATGTGCTTGTTTGTGCAACATATATGATTTTTGTACTATGAATAATAACTGAATAATATTTCAGTTTCCAACAAGACTATTCAGAGATAAAAAGGTTAAGTAATTCAATTGATATTCATTTTGATGGTAGCCCATCCCACGGCAAAGAAAAAAAAAAAAAAAACTCTATGGGAAACTCATCGTCTATGGGATCCCGTATTAAAGGAGATACCATTTTTGTCACTTTGACCATGTCTGCATGATGAAAATATGTTCAAAGAACGTTCACTGCAAAAAAAAATGCTTTTCTAAGAATTTTTGTCCTGTTTCCAGTCAAAATATCTTAATATTCTTAAATCAAGATGCATTTTTCTTATTTTGCTAATTATCTGCCAGTAGGATAAGAAATTCAAAACATGCTTGTTTCTGTTTGAATTAAGATAATTTTCCTTACCTTACGGCAGACAATTTTACGTGTTACGTAAAATGCACTTAAATGCACTTGTTTTCCCCTGAGGAAACTAAATACCTTATATAATTGTAAAAATTGTATCTATAGAAACTGCATCTCAACGTCAGAATTTTTTAGATATTTGTACTCTGTAAGAAAAGCATTTTAGCAGAGTGAATGAGGTATTTAAACATCGCTTACGCTTTTGGGAGGAGACCGCAAGAAACTCTGGAACCAGGTTAGGTTCATACAGTAAGTTACCACAGAAACGGATTCTGAGTAAGTTACCTCTTTTTCAGAAACAGGCATGAGTTACCCTGCTTTCTCTGGTTTGACAAACCTCCCATTCTGAAATGGAAAATCCAGAGTTTCCCCTCATTTCAGGGTTAACATACTCAGAGTTTTCACTTCATCTCCCAAAAAAAATTATGTATATATGCATTGAGGCTATAGAGCACACTCATTTTTGAAACAACCTCAGTATTTAATTCTGAGCAGTTTTCATTATCAGTAGCTCATAAGACGATAGCACAGAGTTTCATGTGGCAGTAGACGCTGTACCTGCTGACCACTGCATCTTCATTTTGCAGTTGATAGTGTTACCATGGAAACACACAATCCTCTTGTAATTAGATTACCTTAATTATTATGACATGCCGTGAAAGCACTGCAGCCTTCATATGGTCCAACCTCAATCAAACACATCTGAACAAGCTAATCAAGATCTCCCAGATCAGGTGAGTTTGATCAGGGTTGGAGTTGACCTGATCTCCTTGGCTCTTTAAAACCCAATTTTTACAGCAACTTCTATTGCAGCCACATTATTATTTGTGTGCATTGTTGTCCACACCTTAATTCAGTGCATTTTCTAGTAGGGATCATTATGAGATCGCAGGTTGGGATGATGACAGCTCGATTGTACTGCTCGTTGATTGCTGTTTTATGTTGTCTTTCTGGATACTTGAGCATAACAGATGTTACTGAAGGACAAACTGCAGGTGAGAATCCGTTAACTTGTTAAAGAAATGCAAAAAATAAGGGAATAAGGTCTTTTTAAAACTAACAGTTTGGGGATGAGTATTAGGTTTTGAAACCCTTTTGATTTGACGCAGTTCAATGTAAGTTTTGTATTAATGTTGAAGACTCCTTGCGTTGTCCCTGATTTGACAAGTTTCACTCCTGGCCTCCCCCAATGATGCTCTAGTACAGGGATCCTCAAATCTGGACCTAGAGATCTACTTTCCTACGGAGTTTAGACCTAACCCTAATCAAACCCGCATGGGCATGCTAATCAATGTGTTTATGATAATTAGAAAATCACAGGCAGGTGACTTTGGTCAGGGTTGGAGCTAAACTCTGCAGCACACTGTACCTCCAGGACAAGATTTTTGTGTCCAGTGGCTGGTTATGGTCTAGTGATTCTAATTGTCATGCTGACCCAACGAGGTCGTTTTCCTGATCGAGACTGCTCTGGAGGACATGCATGATGTTGCTTTTGACTGCGAGCCCGTGTGTGCAGCCTGTTTCCAGCGAGTTTAATGATGGATGCTAAGGTCCACAAAATAAACACCTGTGATGCATTGAATTCAATGTAAGCTTAAAGCAGAGACTATTAAAACTGAAGTATTCAGATTTAAAAACAAACAAACATGAGCCAAAACTACAAGTTCTTACAAAGTACAAGTTCTTCATCACAAAATGAAGACCGTGCCAGAATTGTCTTAAATCCCAAACAGTAAGACTTTAATGAATTTATTGGGTTATTTCAAATGTGTTCATTACTATAACACTAGCTACGCAAGTTAACCCTTAATCGGGATGTGCATGAGTTATCTGAAGAGCTCACGGTTACCGTTAATGTAAACCATGATTTGTAACGGTTAGCCTATGTGTGATGCTCCGTTTTGCTGACTTCAAAACTCCGTAGCAACTATAAAAGAGTCAGATAGGAGCTTTAATGCTTAAGTTTATAAATGCAAAAGTCTTTGGCCGTAATCAGCGCATGAATGGACCGGATTAGTAGCGGTTCAAGAACGCTGCATTAAAATGCAAGCTGAGTACTAGTCAAACTCCGATAAATTGTGCTTATGATTTATAGGGGTAATCAGCAGGAAGTGCAAAAAGATGTTTATCAGTGCCTCACATGTTCACTCATAATTCAGGTGTTCAGAACATGAGAACTCCATTTGCGCTTAAGAATCTTCTTACGAACGTCTTGGAATTTATCATAAGTTATGTTTAAGATTTGTGAATCTGACCCCTGCTTTGGTTTGCCACATCACGAAGAGCACAATCCGATGCTCTTATTTTCTCAGACACTTGCTAGATAAGGCTTCCCAAAACCTTGCTGATTGTAGAACTTAAAACCTGGAAAAAACTTCTTGATGTCACCAAGTGAATGGAAGTGCCCTCAGTGATGCTCTTTGACATGTATGTATAACAGCAAAGCCAGGAGAGTGTCCCCCTCAAACATCTGGAAGCTTGTTTAATGGGTCCTGTAACGGTGACTCTGACTGTCCCAACGATGAGAAGTGCTGCGGCAATGGAAGTGGAAATTACTGTACAGCTCCTTATACAGGTATTGGTCATTGTTTTGGGATTTTGCCTTTATCAAAAGTAGGTTTGAATTAAATATTGGATTAGTTATTTCTGGTAGCCAATGCAGATTTAAAAAAATCCTCTATTTTAATAGCTCTGCCCACAGGTGCATAGCTATTTGTTCTCTCCAGCCCTGGAAAGCTGATCCAATATTTACAAAGGTCATACTTGCCTTATCTTAAGCATTCTTTTGTTCCGCAGATGTCTTCCTCTGGCTTATTCATTTTTAATCCAACATCTGTCACTCGTCTAATGTCAGTTGTATGCACTGAGTGATCTCTCCTCCCCATTCATGAGTAGACATGCCCCTTACTGCTGATTGGCTACAAGTTTTTGCCACTCTGCCCAACTTTGCTTTCTAAAGCATTTTTGAAAATGCATACCCCACCTTTAAATCCCTTTGGATGGCTTTACAAAAAGAGTAATTAGAATTTACGCTGTAGGTAAAATTTGTTCATGTTTGTTGCTGTATTTTGACGTGGCATACAGTCTATATACACAGACTAATGGTTGCTATCTGTGTCCATGCAGTGAAGCCGGGTCAGTGTCCCAAACCGAAGCGTGTTCCAGAATGTGCTGACCTCTGTTTCCATGATGGCCAGTGTCCTGCCACACAGAAGTGTTGCCCAACCACCTGTGGCCATGCATGTAGTGAACAAAGTGATCAGGAAAGTGGTCCGGAAAGTGGTCCGGGAAGTGGTCAGGGTAGCGGTTATGGTCAGGGAAGCGGATATGGTCAAGGTAAGGGTAGCGGTTACGGTCAGGGAAGTGGTCAGGGTAGCGGTTATGGTCAGGGTAGCGGTTATGGTCAGGGAAGCGGTTACGGTCAGGGAAGTGGTCAGGGTAGCGGTTATGGTCAGGGAAGTGGTTATGGTCAAGGTCAGGGTAGCGGTTATGGTCACGGTCAGGGTAGCGGTTATGGTCACGGTCAGGGTAGCGGTTACGGTCAGGGTCAGGGAAGCGGTTTTGGTCAGGGAAGCGGTTATGGTCAAGGTCAGGGAAGCGGTTTTGGTCAGGGAAGTGGTTATGGTCAAGGTCAGGGAAGCGGTTTTGGTCAGGGAAGTGGTTATGGTCAGGGAAGTGGTCAGGGTAGCGGTCAAGGTCAGGGACAAGGTAGTGGTCAGGGTAGTGGTCAGGGACAGGGTAGCGGTCAGGGAAGTGGTCAGGGTAGTGGTCAAGGTCAGGGACAGGGAAGTGGTCAGG
Organism: Carassius carassius; assembly: GCF_963082965.1. NCBI lineage: Eukaryota > Metazoa > Chordata > Actinopteri > Cypriniformes > Cyprinidae > Carassius > Carassius carassius. Next base: position 8,023,392 of record NC_081804.1, on the reverse strand, counting down.
GTAGCGGTCAGGGACAGGGTAGCGGTCAAGGTCAGGGACAGGGTAGCGGTCAGGGAAGTGGTCAGGGTAGCGGTCAGGGACAGGGTAGCGGTCAAGGTCAGGGACAGGGTAGCGGCCAGGGAAGTGGTCAGGGTAGCGGTCAGGGACAGGGTAGCGGTCAGGGTAGTGGTCAGGGACAGGGTAGCGGTCAGGGACAGGGTAGCGGTCAAGGTCAGGGACAAGGTAGCGGTCAGGGAAGTGGTCAGGGTAGCGGTCAAGGTCAGGGACAGGGTAGCGGACAGGGTAGCGGTCAAGGTCAGGGACAGGGTAGCGGTCAGGGTAGCGGTCAGGGACAGGGTAGCGGTCAGGGACAGGGACAAGGTAGCGGTCAGGGTAGCGGTCAGGGACAGGGTAGCGGTCAGGGAAGTGGTCAGGGACAGGGTAGTGGTCAGGGACAGGGTAGTGGTCAGGGACAGGGTAGCGGTCAGGGACAGGGTAGCGGTCAAGGTCAGGGACAGGGTAGCGGTCAGGGTAGCGGTCAGGGACAGGGTAGCGGTCAGGGACAGGGACAAGGTAGCGGTCAGGGAAGTGGTCAGGGACAGGGTAGCGGTCAAGGTCAGGGACAGGGTAGCGGTCAGGGACAGGGACAGGGTAGTGGTCAGGGTAGTGGTCAGGGACAGGGTAGTGGTCAGGGACAGGGTAGCGGTCAAGGTCAGGGACAGGGTAGTGGTCAGGGTAGCGGTCAAGGTCAGGGAAAGGGGAGCAGTCAAGGTCAGGGACCGGGAAGCGGTCAGGGATGTGATCGGGGACGGGGTCGTGGATGTGGTTGGAGACGTGGTCCATGAAATGGCCATGGGCATTTTGCATAATACTTGCAGGAGATCTCTTCAATTCAGTACTTTATTCATATGGCATGTTTTCCCTGTTTGCTTAAACTGTTTAGAAGGCTTTCTGGTCCGTCTCCCCAGCAGCCTCAAATTAAAATTATCTGAAGAGTTGGTGTCTGGTGCCTTTTTTTTTTTTTTAATCCGATTCATTAAAGGGTGCACTCACACTTGTAATGTTTGGTTAGTTTAAAAACCCTGGTGTGATTGCTGTTAGTATGGTACATTTGAGTGTAAATGCTGCCATCCAAACTCTGGTACGCACACCAAAAGCAAAAGTGGATAGAGATCACTAAAAAGATGGGTCTCCGTCCACTTCCAAACAAACTCTGGTGCAGTTTGAATGCAACAGACCATACCAAAAGAGTAATGACCAAGTGTGACCAATTTGACATGGTGTAACCAAAATGAGTAGAGCTGTGTGTTGCCGAGAATCTGGCAATACAATAGTGATGGGAAGTTCGGATCATTTTACTGACTCTTTTGTGTCTTTTTCAACAAAATGAAGAAATCTAGTTTCGTTCATTTCAGCTAAATGTAATGTGTTACTTCCCCAACATGTCTAGTTGATCACACTACAAACAATACAAAACTAAGATGCTATAAGATACAGAAGAGACCAATTCAAGTTTTTTTTTACCTGGGTCTTCAGTCTGTGATTAGCTCACCTCTTGTCTGAAAAGTCTTCGGGTTCAAGTCATTTCTTAATCATGTGACAGCCCCATACGCTATTTCTGTCACTGTGTTTTTGTTACGGTTTCTTCAGGATCTGTGGTACTTTATAAATAAAGCCCTGTTATAAATAAATTATTGAATAATTAGTGTTTATTTACTGATAGACAGTCAAAAGACAAAGCTATATAATAATCCAAGCCTACAATACAAAGTACAGATTAGTTTGTTCATTTTTAATCTAATTTTGAGTTTGCTGGTATAATTGCTTTTCCTAGGTAAACTTGACATTTTGGTCTAATATGTACAAGAAGATTGCTCAAAAAGGACATAATGACAAAAGCAAATAACATGTTGAATCCTAAACAAGTAACACTACAGTTCTGAAGTCTAATCTGAAGGGTGAACTCAGACAAATCATACAAGGTCATTGAAGATTAGAATCCACTGTAAAAAAAAAAAAAACTATCAAAGTGATTTCGCCATCATATGAACAATTTAAAGCATAACCAGTAGTTATAAAGTACGATACACCTATTTGTAAGGAAAGTTGTCAATTAACTAATTACTCTAGCCAATGTTGTCCCGTCATGTGACAAAAGAACGAACAACCCGAAAGATGAACTAATCAATTCTCTTTCCGGCTCAAGACCGGATTGACTGACACAGGTGAATTACTACTAGCAGAACAGAACCTATAAAATATTGCGCGTGCGCTAGTGATGCGCGAGTCGGGTTTTTTTTCCAACCCGTGGGTCCCGCTTTTATGAAATTATTTGGCCCGCCCCAGCCCACCCCGCAAATTAAGTAAAATTTCTTGACCCGCCCCGTGCATCGGGGACATCATGGAAGTTACGTTGCTACTTATACCTTCGTATCGTAACCTTATCAATATAGGCTATAGGTAATTGGACTATGATGGTACATTCGTGAACAAATCTTTTAGGTGAACGAATCGTTCTCGTTTACGTAATCCACTGACCATAGACAGTAAAAGACTCATTTCTCGTTCACTGAAGTTCCTCCCACAGCAGCGCGCGAGAGCGGCGCTTTTAGCAGCACATGCGCAGCTCGTGAACAGCTCTGTGAACTGTTTCATCCTGTCAAATATGGAAGCATATGGGTAGCAATTAATTAATTAATTAATTTAATTTATATTTTAAATATAAATATATTTTTTCCTTTAATAAAACAACATGCATTTTTGTTATTCGTTACCTGTCCTTTATTTTGACATAACTTATTGGGGAAAAGACATAATTTAATTACAAAATAAATGTAACTGTAATCAGTTACAGTTACTAAGAAAAAATGAGTAATTAAATTACAGTTACTTATGAAAATTTTAACGATTACAAAGGGGATTACATTTGAATATTTACACACATACACATAGGCTACAGCTTATTTCTTTCCCAAATTGCACTAAGACATACGGCCAATAATCTCCGCGATGCGAAAACAGTCATTAAAATGGAATTCAGCCTAACGCGGACAGAATATGCCACATTTTGGAAGAATAAACAAAAAGTAGATCAGTACACTTTAATCAAAACGCGATATGGGAGTGTCTGTGAATATTAAGCCGCAAAATGACAATCTATGAATCCTGCATGTTCTGCGTGTCTGTGGATACCAGGCGCTGACTGGCCATCGGGAGAACCAGGACAATTCCCGGTGGACTGGAAGACGATTTGGCCCGCTATTTTAATATTGTTATTTTATATTTGCACGCCGAATGTACGTATTTCCGAATCCGCCATTCGATAATTTAATCTCTAATAAATCATGAATCGGTTAGTCTTGACTGGCAATGGTTGGGCTCGCGCGCTCTCCGCGCATCCGCCAAACGGTTTGGATCAGACTCCGAGTAATCAATGTGAGACTCGAGAGAGTGGAGTGGACTGTGGAAGAGCACAGCTGGGGCAGAAAAGCGACACTTCTGTTCAGGGTTTCAAGTAAAAATAAATACAAGTGATAATTAATTTGCCAAAAAAACTAAAATGTAGGGCTGCTCCGATCAAGATCGGCCTATCATTAATGCGCATCTTGTCAGTAAAGCCGGTTCTCTAATCAGCGGTAAATTCCCTCAGGTGCGTGATTTCACATAGAGCAGCTGTTACTACACAGAGCCGTTGTTAACTGAGAAGATGCGCAAATAAACGCTGAAAATGAACGTGGATTTGCGCATCTTCTTAGTTAACAATGGCTCTGTGTAGTAACAGCTGCTCTATGTGAAATCACGCACCTGAGGGAATTTAAAGCTGATTAGAGAACCGGCTTTACTGACGAGATGCGCATTAATTATCGGCCGATCGTGATCGGAGCAGCCCTAGTAAAATGCACTTACAAAACATGGTAAAAGTCAAATAAAATTCTTCAGTATGAAAGTCATAAGAGGATGGATGGATAATGGAAGTGAAGGTGCAGTTCAGGAGAGAACTCTTAATTATTTTGCATGTCCCCCAACCTAAGGATTTAAATCTTTTTCATGTCAGGTCCATACACAAAATAGGGTTGTCCATGTTTCAGAATTTGTTGTTGGTGTATGAGTGTGAGATTTCCCAGCCTAATTTTTTTCCCAGTCCGCCCTTGGCGCAGACATGCAGTTTTATCATCATATCATATACAAAGATACAGCAGTGTTTCAAAAAGACATCAATGTTTCAGGAGTTTAGTTCGCAGAATAAGACACATGCTTATTAGATAACCATATTTGAGTTGATGTATATGATTGTGTTTTTTTTATTAACTATTTTTCCCCAAACCATTGTTAGATGCAGTGTTTCCTGTAGTTATGCAAATATTTGGGTTCAGAAACAGTATCTATAAACTATTTCTTTTGATTTTAAATTGGCATTGAACTTCAGATGAATCTCAAAGTAAAAGGCAATACTAAAGTCTGATTGTGTGGTGGATGTGTTCAAATGTGATCATCTTAATTCAAGTGATGAAGGATGGTGAAAGTCTGACAGTATTGAGCACTACTGTAAGGTTAAACCTGCATGGTGTTAATGTTTGAAAATGATTAACACTTGCAAATAAACATTCATTAGAAATTTAGAAAAGTAATCAAAAAGTACTCAAAAGTAATTAGTTACATTATTAAAGTAATTTAAAAAGTTACACTACTATTACATTTTAAATAGGGTAACTTGTAATCTGTAATTGATTACATTTCCAAAGTAACCTTCCCAACACTGTTTTGCATATTACATCTCAAATTGAATATTGCTACCCATATGCTTCCATAGTCAAAAAGAGTTACTCAAGATGTGACGGAGCATGTGACTTGTTGAATGTAGTGAACGAATATGAACTCGTAGGTGAAAGAGTTGAATGAAATGAATGAGAGTATACAGGGTCAGTGAGCCAAGCATGTAAATCTCGATCAGCAATCAGCAGATACAAAGTGCAGTTATAGGTGCACATACGCTTGTTTTCATATTTGCAATACAGAACATAACTCCACGTTTAATCCCCGATAAAACCTTGTGCTTTGTTAATCTGAACAATTTATTTAGACTATTTATTTAATGCGATCATGCACACACTTTAATAAAGCCAAATCAGTTTTTGTCACAAGTAAATACGTTCGTTGACTTAAGAAATAACACATAAGACACTCTTTTTCGACAACTGCTGGCGTATTTGTGTAATATGAAGAAATGGTCACTGAACGAATCAGTGAATGAATCATTTTGGTGAACGAACTGAACATCAACGAAACTCTTGAAAGAATCAAAATTTCCAACACTAAATTCCATGCAACATAAATGGATTTAAAAAAATGTTGTTTTTAGTGACCCGCCCCAACCTGCTCCGCAATAAAGTGCCAATTTCTTAACCCGCCCCAACCCGACCCGCGGGTCACCTGCAGGGACCCGCAGGTTATGAGACGACCCGTGCATCACTAGCATGCGCGACTGAACGAATCACTCCCCGTTCTTCCCGAGTCACATTAAAGATTTGTTCAAAATGAACGAATCGTTCAAGAACAACTCATCACAATACAATATGTTGCGATACTGTCAGCAAGGCGATATATTGGGATATTTCTTATTTTAGGAATAGGATATATTTTTAGGAAAGCTGTCATTAAGAAATCAATTCAAGTTTATTTGCATAGCGCTTTTTACAACAAAAATCATTGCAAATCAATTTTACGGAAAACTCATTTTCTACAATATTTAGTAGTAGCTTATCAGTGGTGACTGTCAATTTCTGTACATATGGCAGAAGTGTACAGAAAAATCAAAGACTTAATCAAACAGACGATGACCACTATTAACCGCAATTATATTATATTATGATGTAATCAAACTTATAGCAAAATTTGGTAGATCTGTGTTGTAAGAACACACCACCATATGCAAACGTTAGGAATAAGTAAAAGATGATTTAACCAGACCGCAGTGGGATCTCCATTTAACAGTGAAGGTTATTGAACAATTTTTATGCAGTATGAGTAAAGTATGGTAGGGGTGTTGGGAATTAAAGTGCTTGCAGTATCCTTTAGTTAAATGTATAATACATATAAAATGTATTTTATAAAAAAGACCATATATATTATTAGAACCTGCTTTAAAAGTTCAGTTTCAGTTTACAATTGTGACATACAATGTCATAACATTTTGATCTGAACAAAAAATTACATCTTAAAAACAATTAAAAAGTGCTTACAGGATTCCTAAAGAAAACAAAACCATTATAAAACAATAAAATAAATACTGCTGTCGAGCCTTTCCACTTGGATTTCACAGGTTTGCTTTTTGTATTCAAAATGTTCTGCATGGAATCGCCAAATCACCGATACCACGACACGAGCACTGCCCCAACTGCACAAAACAGTCCCAAAATGAGACACAGCTGCAGGCGCAACGCGCTGTGACCCTACCGCCCGCCTCGGGTGAGCCCCTCTTCACACGGGACATCCTCGCCACGGTCCAGCGGTGGACGTTACCTCATTGCCCTAATGACGGCACAATTCAGCTTTGTACACGAACAGGGACAATTTTCACCCTCCATTACTAACAGCGATATTAATGCTGACATAAGCTAATACCCATAATAATGACAACACCCTAATAACCACCAACTGTTTGATTACCAGCAATCTTCAAAATATCTTTTAAGTTCAACATAAGAAGCAACTCCTACAGGTATGGAACGACATGAGGGTAAGTAAATGATGACAGAATTTTCATTTTTGGGTGAACTATCCCTTTAAGACTCGGAACGAGTCTATTTGCTGATCAATGGAAACCAATAATGAAAGAGCTGAGTGAGATATGTGGAGGAAATTTCTAAGCAATTTTTTTTTATTGGCCATTTTTAAAAAAGAATTAAAAATTTTTTTTTTTTAATCTTTTGATCCCATCCAAGGTTGTTCTGTCTATTGGTTTGTTTTGTACTTGTCATGCTTTAAAACTCAGTCATACTAAAGTTTTTATAAGGCAAAACGTGTCTTTGCACTATATACATGTTTTGCAAGAAGATGTTGGTTCATAAAAATAAGTGTACAAAAAATAAGGGAAAAAAAGTAGCTGATGCATAATATGGAGATTTACTTGTAAATATAAAGATGCTTAGCTCTGACTAATTTTAAACTGTAATAACCCACTGGGGTCGAAGCCAGCACTGGTGTGGTCTGTCTCCTATTTTCTTGATGACCATGAAAAGAACTAAAAATATGACATTTTTGATCGTACAGATAAAAATAAGATGATCTATGAAACTGCAAAGGGTCTACTTTTATTTGGGTATAGTCATAACAAAACAATGTGCTTCTCTAAATCTTCTTCTCTGTTTATAAAGAAACAACTCTTGCTTTTGTACTGACAAATACACACAAAATATGTCAAAATACCCATCTTGGAAAGTGTGTTCGAAAAAACTGTTAGTTAAGTGTGAAAAATAAACAGTTGAGAGAAATCAGATGTGTATCATTATAATGGATGCATTGTCTTTTAAAGGCACCGGTGGCAACAGCGAGAATCAAAGGTTACACCCTCTTTGTTTGCGTGAACATTTGGGCGGCATATTGCAAATCTTCCCACATCGTGACATAGACATGTGTGGGGGTAGGTTAGAATGAGCCATTTTAGGAGGGCGCGGACAAGTCCTAACTTTTATAAAGTATATCTCTTTGGGTATCTCTTTGTAACACTCAAAAGAGAAAGCAAAAGTTGAAATTGCATCATATTAACCCTTTAACATTTTTAGGAGGAGTAAAACTGACATTTATGCTTTTAACAGCCGGATGTATTTACACTAGCTTTTCCAGTTTTGTGTGGAATGCGCCCCAGACCACCTTCTGAAGTGGTTTGATCAATCGGATTTAAATCCATGTCGAAAGTGTTTCGGAGGGCATTTACACATAGTCTTTTCAGGATTCGATTGCTATCCTATTAGAGAAAAAGCATGAAGTGACCAGGTGTAAACAGGCCCTTTGAGGGCGAGTATTATCATGCTATATTCAACTAGCTAAGTCCCAGTTTCTTACAGTTCATACTTGTCTTTTAATTATTTGTGTATACTCATGTCTATCCAGATAATGTGTTTATTTCTATTAATTTGATTGATGTGCTTGTTTGTGCAACGTATATGATTTTTGTACTATGAATAATAACTGAATAATATTTCAGTTTCCAACAAGACTGTTATAATATTCAGAGATAAAAAGGTTAAGTAATTGAATTGATATTCATTTTGATGGTAGCCTATCCCACGGCAAAAAAAAAAAAAAAAAAAAAAAAACTCTATGGGAAACTCATCGTCTATGGGATCCCGTATTAAAGGAGATACCATTTTTGTCACTTTGACCATGTCTGCATGATGAAAATATGTTCAAAGAACGTTCACTGCAAAAAAATGCTTTTCTAAGAATTTTTGTCCTGTTTCCAGTCAAAATATCTAAATATTCTTAAATCAAGATGCATTTTTCTTATTTTGCTAATTATCTGCCAGTAGGATAAGAAATTCAAAACATGCTTGTTTCTGTTTGAATTAAGATAATTTTCCTTACCTTACGGCAGACAATTTTACGTGTTACGTAAAATGCACTTAAATGCACTTGTTTTCCCCCGAGGAAACTAAATACCTTATATAATTGTAAAAATTGTATCTATAGAAACTGCATCTCAACGTCAGAATTTTTTAGATATTTGTACTCTGTAAGAAAAGCATTTTAGCAGAGTGAATGAGGTTATTTAAACATCGCTTACGCTTTTGGGAGGAGACCGCAAGAAACTCTGGAACCAGGTTAGGTTCATACAGTAAGTTACCACAGAAACGGATTCGGAGTAAGTTACCTCTTTTTCAGAAAAAGGCATGAGTTACCCTGCTTTCTCTGGTTTGACAAACCTCCCATTCTGAAATGGAAAACCCAGAGTTTCATTTACATTTACATTTACATTTAATCATTTAGCAGACGCTTTTATCCAAAGCGACTTACAAATGAGAACAATAGAAGCAGTCAGGTCAACAAGAGAACAACAACAGTATACAAGTGCCATGACAAGTCTCAGTTAGTCTAGTATAGAACGCATAGGTAGGTTTTTTTTTTTTTTTTTTTTTTAATTAAAAGACAAGAAAAGGAAAAGTGCTAGTGTTAGTTGGTTAAGTGCAGGCGAAAAAAATGAGTCTTTAGCTGTTTCTTGAAAATGAGTAAAGACTCAGCAGTACGAATTGAGATTGGGAGGTCATTCCACCAGCTGGGCACAGTCCAGGAAAAGGTCCGTGAGAGTGATTTTGAACTTCTTTGGGATGGTACCACAAGGCGTCGATCACTTGCAGAGCGCAAACTTCTGGAGGGCACATAAGATTTAACCAATGAGTTTAGGTAAGTTGGTGCCGTGCCAGTGGTCGTCTTGTAGGCTAGCATTAGTACCTTGAATTTGATGCGAGCAGCTACTGGTAGCCAGTGTAACCTAATGAGGAGAGGAGTAACGTGAGCTTTTTTTGGCTCATTGAAGACAACCCTTGCTGCTGCATTCTGGATCAATTGCAGAGGCTTGACAGTACATGCAGGAAGGCCCGTCAGGAGAGCATTACAATAGTCCAGTCTGGAGAGAACAAGAGCTTGGACAAGAAGTTGGGTTGCTTGCTCCGACAGGAAGGGTCGAATCTTCCTAATGTTGTATAAGGCAAACCTGCAGGACCGGGTAGTTGTAGCAATGTGGTCTGTGAAGCTTAACTGATGAAATGATGTTTCCCCTCATTTCAGGGTTAACATACTCAGAGTTTTCACTTCATCTACCAAAAAAAATTATATATATATATACATTGAGGCTATAGAGCACACTCATTTTTGAAACAACCTCAGTATTTAATTCTGAGCAAAGAAATGCAAAAAATAAGGGAATAAGGTCTTTTAAAACTAACAGTTTAGGGATGAGTATTAGGTTTTGAAACCCTTTTGATTTGACACAGTTCAATGTAAGTTTTGTATTAATGTTGAAGACTCCTTGCGTAGTCCCTGATTTGACAAATTGCACTCCTGGCCTCCCCCAATGATGCTCTAGTACAGGGATCCTCAAATCTGGACCTAGAGATCCAATTTCCTACGGAGTTTAGACCTAACCCTAATCAAACACGCATGAGCATGCTAATCAATATGTTTAGGATCATTAGAAAATCACAGGCAGGTGACTTCGATCAGGGTTGGAGCTAAACTCTGCAGCACACTGTACCTCCAGGACAAGATTTTTGTGTCCAGTGGCTGGTTATGGTCTAGTGATTCTAATGGTCATGCTGACCCAAAGAGGTCGTTTTCCTGATCGAGAAAACTCTGGAGGACATGCATGATGTTACTTTTGACTGCGAGCCTGTGTGTGCAGCCTGTTTCCAGCGAGTTTGTTAACGATTGATGCTAAGGTCTACAAAATAAACACCTGTAATGCATTGAATTCAATGTAAGCTTTAAGCAGAGACTATTAAAACCGAAGTATTCCGATTTAAAAACAAACACGAGCCAAAACTTGAGTACAAGTTCTTCATCACAAAATTAAGACCGTGCCAGAATTGTCTTAAATCCCAAACCGTAAGACTTTAATGAATTTATTGGGTTATTTCAAATGTATTCATTACTACAACACTAGCTACGCAAGTTAACCCTTAATCGGGATGTGCATGAGTTATCTGAAGAGCTCACGGTTACCGTTAATGTAAACCATGATTGGTAACGGTTCGCCTATGTGTGATGCTCCGTTTTGCTGACTTCAAAACTCCGTAGCAACTATAAAAATTAGTCTGATAGGAGCTTTAATGCTTAAGTTTATAAATGCAACAGTCTTTGGCCGTATTCCGCGCATGAATGGACTGGATTAGTAACGATTCAAGAACGCTGCATTAAAATGCAAGCTGAGTACTAGTCAAACTCCGACAAATTGTGTGCTTATGATTTATAGGGGTAATCTGCAGGAAGTGCAAAAAGATGTTTATCAGTGCGTCACATGTTCACTCATAATTTAAGAATTCAGGTGTTCAGAACATGAGAACTCCGTTGCGCTTAAGAATCTTCTTACGAACTTCTTGGAATTTATCATAAGTTATGTTTAAGATTTGTGAATCTGACCCCTGCTTTGGTTTGCCACATCACTAAGAGCACAAAATCCGATGCTCTTATTTTCTCAGACACTTGCTAGATAAGGCTTACCAAAACCTTGCTGATTGTAGAACTTAAAACCTGGAAAAAACTTTTCATGATGTCACCAAGTGAATGGAAGTGCCCTCAGTGATGCTCTTTGATCATGTATGTATAACAGCAAAGCCAGGAGAGTGTCCCCCTCAAACATCTGGAAGCTTGTTTAATGGGTCCTGTAACGGTGACTCTGACTGTCCCAACGATGAGAAGTGCTGCGGCAATGGAAGTGGACATTACTGTACAGCTCCTTATACAGGTATTGGTCATTGTTTTGGGATGATTTTGCCTTTATCAGAAGTAGGTTTGAATTAAATATTGGATAAGTGATTTCTGGTAGCCAATGCGGATTAAAAAAACAAAACATGCCCCTTCCTGCAGATGTCTTCCTCTGGCTTATTCGTTTTTAATCCAACATCTGTCACTCATCTAATGTCAGTTGTATGCACTGAGTGATCTCTCCCCATTCATGAGTAGACATGCCCCTTACTGCTGATTGGCTACAAGTTTTTGCCACTCTGCCCAACTTGGCTTTCTAAAGCATTTTTGAAAATGCATACCCCACCTTTAAATCCCTTTGGATGGCTTTACAAAAAGAGTAATTAGAATTTACGCTGTAGGTAAAATTTGTTGTTCATGTTTGTTGCTGTATTTTGACGTGGCATACAGTTTATATACACAGACTAATGGTTGCTATCTGTGTCCATGCAGTGAAGCCGGGTCAGTGTCCCAAACCGAAGAGCGTTCCAGAATGTGCAGACCTCTGTTTCCATGATGGCCAGTGTCCTGCCCAAGCGTGCCGCACAAGCCCTGAAAAGTGAAGCCAAAACGTCTCGATCGCCCCCTGGTGAGTGGTCCTAGTATAGGTCATAAACCCCGCCTCCCCATGTTATTCAATGGGACGCGAGACCAACTAAACAATTAAATTACCCTTCAAATATCTTTTTTCCGAAGCTGTTTTTTGTCATTTACTGTAGTTTGTATCACGCTAATGTAAATACAAGTGTTCGTTTTTAAAATAAGTTGTTTTTTAGATAGTTATTTAATGCTCTAAAAACGGTGGTGTGACGTCGTGATTGACAGCTGTGATTGACAGCTCTCTTGAGCCGAGGAGGCACTGAAGCGTCAACAGGCTTTTTTCATGATCTTCTGAGGACTGAGGAGATTGGAGCTTTAAATTTAATCTCTAAATTTCTATAATTTCATGTATGAAAAAGCAGAAGTGAGTTGCATTAATAAACTAGTTGCTAACATATTGCATGCATTTTAACAATAAATTATAGGATGCTAACCTGGCTAAAACAGACTTCATGAGCTAAATATGAAGTTGATTTAGCTGTCCACTAGATTGAGATTAATTGTTTATAATAGTTTAATTGTAGTAATACGAGTACTCGTGTTTTTACAGTTTATTCATGTTTTACTTTTTTTAAATATGACCTTATTATGTCCTTAGTAAGAAGGAATGAAAGGCTTTCTCAAATAAGAACTTATTTAATGAACAATAGGAATAGCAAATAGAACAGCATAGATAGCAGCTGATGCAATACTTCAGACTCTCCTATTCTCCTGTTCTCAGTCTCACATATTACAAACCTCTACCGCCACCTACTGGCCAATATGCACAGAAGAACACAACATATTCCCCCATCACTTAAAGCAAACTGTCTACCCAGATTTTTAAGAACAAAAGGAACACAATAACAAAGTTACAAAATTACCAAAGCATTCACTTGGTTATGTAACATAACTACTTATCTCAATCAGACTAAAGAACAAAATAAGTTTCACGATAATCACAAGAATGTAGTATTCATATTAAAATAAACAACAAGGTGACTTAATGAATTACTCATCCTTTATATTCTCGCAATGCAAGTGACTAAGTAACACAGTCTTCCAGCCAACGAGGAGGTCGTCTCACACGGGTAGAACCCCTTTGAAGAGCTTCAGCAGCTTGAGGAGCCTGAGGAGCTTGAGGCGCCGGAGGAGGAGGAGGACGAAACTGAAATGACAAGTCCACAGCATCCATATCGGTAGTCTCCGAAACAGGTGCAAAAGAACGAGCCAGGTGAGAAGCATGCCAGTTCTTCCCGTCTGATAACCGGTAAGTACACGCACCCAGTTTACGCACAATTTGACGTGGGTTGGTAAATCTTGGATGCGCTTTCGGAACGTGAGTTGGAATGCGCACACGCACCCAATCTCCCACTTTGAAATCAGGAGTGCGAGCCACACGTCTGGAGTCAGTGTATGCTTTCATTTTCTGTTGTTTCAAAGAAACTCGCTGAAGAAGCGCAGGAGCATCCTGACGTGTGGTGAGAGAAGGAAGAACATTAAGACGCGTTCGCATCCTTCTGCCATGAAGCAACTCAAACGGGGATAGTCCTGTGGCAGAATGCGGTGTAGCACGATACACTTGGAGAAATTCCGTGACTGTAGATTTCCACGGCTTCGTTCCCAGAACAGCAGACTGAATGCAGCCTTTCAGCACGCGATGAAAGCGTTCCACAGCTCCATTCGCGGAAGGGTGGTAGACAGAAGTACGTATGTGTTGAATGTTTCTCTCTTTTAGGAATGTAGCAAATTCCACTGACGTGAATTGGGTTCCATTATCAGACACGATAGAACATGGATTGCCGTATCTACTAAACACAGATGACAAGAAGGCGATAACATTTTGAGTAGTGATGGAAGCGGTGAAAGCGACTTCAGGCCACTTACTGTGATAATCAACTAATGTCAGCGCATAACGACAGTCCCACACAGCGGTTTCAAATGGACCCACCACATCTACAGCTACCTTGTCCCACGGTACAGACGGAAAAGGCACTGGCTGCAGCGGCGCAGCAGAAGTGTTGGCAGTTTTGTCAGCAGAGGACAGACACATTTGACAGGTCTGTATGTGCTCTTTAACCAGACAATCTATGCCTGGCCACCAGGACAGTTCACGAAGACGTTGTTTTGTGCGCACAATTCCCTGGTGGCCTTCATGAGCTAACTTCACCATCGTGTGCCTTAGCGCAACAGGCACAACCAGACGTGATCCTCTGAACACATAATCGTGCTGCACACTCAATTCGTCACGTAGTTTGAAGTATGGACGTAGAATATTATCCACAGAAGTTGAAGAGGAAGGCCAACCGCGAGCTATTTGTGTGCGTAATGCACTCAGTTCAGAGCACGTCGCGGAGGCAGAAGCAAACTCTGCCGGTGACAGAGCTGACATTACAGGAGACATAAACGCCACAAACTCAGGTTCAGCGTCCATGCAGTCTTCATCCGAAGCAGGCAAAGGCAGACGAGAAAGACAGTCGGCAGTGCAATTTTGAGCCCCAGGCCGGTAAATCACATCATAGTTAAAGCACAGTAACCGTGCTGCCCAGCGCGCAATGCGCATTCCGGCGCGATCAGTACCTTTGGATGAGAGGAGCACAGTTAATGCCTGGTGGTCTGTCCGCAGGAGGAATTTACGACCCCACAAGTAGGTTCGCCACTTTTCAACTGCCCAGACACACGCAAGTGCTTCCTTTTCAATGGTTGAGTACTTGCGTTCAGCAGGCGACAATGTCCGGGATGCAAAAGCGACGACGCGCTCAGTCTTATTCTCATGAACTTGAGCGAGAACAGCGCCCAGACCATAATCAGAGGCATCTGTAGATACCACCGTAGGCAAATCGGGGTCGACCAATGAAAGTGCAGGACTGTCAATGAGCAACTTTTTTACAGCATCAAAGCATTGCTGAGCTTCCTCCGACCAGACGAAATCTGAGCCCTGACTGATGCATGCACGCAGAGGTTCAACTACCGTGGCAAAGTTGGGAATAAATTTATTGTACCATGATAGTAGCCCGATAAAAGAGCGGAGTTGAGGTGCATCTTTTGGAGCGGGTGCATGAAGAATGGCAGAAAGGTGATCCTCATCAGGTTGAATTCCTTGCGCATTCACCAGATGGCCCAGGAAGCACAGACTGGTTTTGTTGAACTGACATTTCGATTGATTCAGCTTCAGTCCAGCATCCTGTAAGCGCTGAACAACGGCTTTGAGCGTGTGATCATGTTCAGTTTGCGTACGTCCCCAGAGAATGATATCATCAAGGTAATTGGCAACATTCGAAGTCCCTGCAAAACTGTTACCAACATTCTCTGAAAAGCAGAAGGTGCTGAAGCAAGTCCGTACGGTACGCGACAAAATCTGAAAAGTCCTTCGTGAGTAATGAAGGCGGTCAGATCGCGGCTCTCCTCATGTAAGGGCAACTGAAAATAAGCACTCTCCAAATCGATAGTGGAAAATACAGTCGCTCCCCTTAACAAAGACAAAAGTTCCTCAATATGTGGTAGTGGGTAGCTATCCGTAACTACAGCCTTGTTGGGTTCTCGCAGATCCACGCACATTCGAATAGCACCCGACTTTTTCTGTACTACTACTATCGGGGAGACCCACGGCGAAGCGTCCACTCTCTCTATAATGTCAGACTCGAGAAGGCGATGAATTTCCTCACTGACTGCGGCTCTAACAGACAACGGTAAGCGGCGGAGTTTCTGGCACACAGGAGCCACAGCTGGAGAAGTCTTTACTCTGTGCACAAAGCCTTTTGCACATCCCAAAGCAGCTGAAGGCGTCAACGCAGACAATCGCAGCACAGGTGTTGATGACTGCGCTGGCAAAATTGAATTGCCTTCAAAACGAAGATGTAAGCCATTAATAAGATCCATCCCAAGCAGAGCTGTGCCAGATTCCACCACAAAGAATGATGTGGAGCAGGTGATGTCATCCATAGAGACAGTGGCAGGTAAGCAGCCAAGCACAGGAATCGGAGCACGAGAATACGTCACCAGTTTCAATGAAGGAGGCAGCAGAGCATCTTTCTGGAAGTGTGTATCATACACAATTTTAGGCAATATAGAAACAGATGACCCAGAATCCACGGTAAGCTTGATAGGCACAGACGTAGTTGCGGTCGCAATGAGAGCAGTGCACCGAATTTTATCAGTTGAGTCATGCATATAAAGGATCTGAACTTCAGGCAAGTCAATTTCACGCACTGAGCAAGCTTGTCCTGA
The DNA here is from genome assembly GCF_963082965.1 of Carassius carassius. Lineage (NCBI taxonomy): Eukaryota > Metazoa > Chordata > Actinopteri > Cypriniformes > Cyprinidae > Carassius > Carassius carassius. The sequence continues at coordinate 8,007,150 of NC_081804.1, read as the reverse complement.
ACGACACACCCGCGAATAATGTCCCATCTTTTGACAGTTATTACACTGTGCCGATGCAGCAGGACAACTACGATCATTCGCGAGGTGTTTCTTAGATCCACAACGATAGCATTCACGAGAGGACAAAGCAGGTGCAGTAGTTGACGAAGGCTTTGAAGAACGCATTGTAGACGGTGGTTATAAAGGTGGTCTACGACGGAAACGTCCAGCTGCAGGTGGAGGCTTTGCATGTATCACTTGCACAGGAACTGAACGAGTATTCGATAATAATTTGGCTTGTTCACCAGCAGCTTCTGTTTGGGTGGCTATAGTAATGGCTTTTTCCAGAGTCAATTCAGATTCTAAAAGCAGTCTCTCACGAATCCGATGACTGGACACATTCTCCACGAGCTGATCACGCAACATGTCGTCCAAAGTAGCTGCAAAGTCACAAGTAACTGCTAAATCTCGTAGAGCAGCTACGTACTGAATTATAGTTTCTCCTGGTGCCTGAACACGTTTCCTGAAAGCATGGCGCTCAGCCACTATGTTCCGTCGAGGGGTAAAATGCGCTTTCAAGGCCGCAATCGCATCTTCCATCGTATCACCTTGATTCGGCAAGGAATAGAATAATCTTTGTCCTTCAGTCCCCAGACAATGTAGCAGTAGTGCTCGTTTGCGCTCAACTGGCCATGCATCTCCAGAAGCACCAACAACAAGCAAATAATTCTGAAACATCCGTAGCCACGTGTCGAAAGGAATAGTTGGTTCACCAGGACATGGCAAAAATGGCGTGGAAAAAGTAGAAACAGCTGCCATCTCCAAAAAAAAGTACCTCGTCGCCAATTTATTATGTCCTTAGTAAGAAGGAATGAAAGGCTTTCTCAAATAAGAACTTATTTAATGAACAATAGGAATAGCAAATAGAACAGCATAGATAGCAGCTGATGCAATACTTCAGACTCTCCTATTCTCCTGTTCTCAGTCTCACATATTACAAACCTCTACCGCCACCTACTGGCCAATATGCACAGAAGAACACAACAGACCTATTTAAATGCCTGGTTAGTAGGGTACTTGTATTTACCTTATTTTAATGAGATTGGAGTGGAACGGAGCAGACAGAGTTCACAGGAGCAGGACTCCACTTCCGAAACAGTGCAGATTATGGTATGTGCATTCTGCGAGGGAGAGTGAGGGCGGGGCACAGGGGCGGGGCCGTTGATTTCGCGGCTTTAAGGCTTTACTTCCTGCTTGCTACTGCGCATAGCTACTGCGCAGAACTGGTCCCTAGATCGCTATCTGCGCAGGCGCAAGTCCAAGATGTCAGCGCCATGTATGTAGTGAACAAAGTGATCAGGAAAGTGATCAGGAAAGCGGTCCGGAAAGCAGTCAGGGTAGTGGTTATGGTCAAGGTTAGGGTAGCGGTTATGGTCAGGGAAGCGGATATGGTCAGGGTAGTGGTTACGGTCAGGGAAGCGGATATGGTCAGGGAAGTGGTCAGGGTAGTGGTTACGGTCAGGGAAGCGGTTATGGTCAAGGTCAGGGAAGCGGTTACGGTCAAGGTCAGGGAAGCGGTTACGGTCAGGGAAGTGGTCAGGGAAGCGGTTTTGGTCAAGGTCAGCGAAGTGGTTACGGTCAGGGAAGCGGTTTTGGTCAAGGTCAGGGAAGTGGTTTTGGTCAGGGAAGTGGTTATGGTCAGGGAAGTGGTCAGGGTAGCGGTCAGGGACAGGGTAGCGGTCAAGGTCAGGGACAAGGTAGCGGTCAGGGACAGGGTAGCGGTCAGGGTAGCGGTCAAGGTCAGGGACAGGGAAGTGGTCAGGGTAGCGGTCAAGGTCAGGGACAGGGAAGCAGTCAGGGATGTGATCGGGGACGGGGTCGTGGATGTGGTTGGAGACGTGATCATTGAAATGGTCATGGGCATTTTGCATAATACTTGTAGGAGAGTAATGACAAAGTGTGACCAATTTGACATGATGTAACCAAAATGAGTAGAGCTGTGTGTTGTCGAGAATCTGGCAATACAATAGTGATGGGAAGTTCGGATCATTTTACTGACTCGGACTTTTGCGTCTTTTTCAACCAAATGAACAAATCTAGTTTCGTTCATTTTAGCTAAATGTAATGTTACGTGTTACTTCCCCAACATGTCTAGTTGATCACACTACAAACAATACAAAACTAAGAAGCTATAAGATACAGAAGAGACCAATTTGAGTTTTTTTTTTTCTTTTTTTTTTTTTTTTTCTGGGTCTTCAGTCTGTGATTTAGCTCACCTCTTGTCTGAAAAGTCTTCGGGTTCAAGTCATTCCTTAATCACGTGACAGCCCCATACGCTACTTCTGTCACTGTGTTTTTGTTATGGTTTCTTCAGGATCTGTGGTACTTTATAAATAAAGCCCTGTTATAAATAAAATATTGAATAATTTGTCTTTTTGACTGTCTATCAGTAAATAAACACTAGGCTATATAATAATAATACAAGCGTACAATACAAAGTACAGACTAGTTTATTCATTTTTAATCTAATTTTGAGTTTGCTGGTATAATTGCTTTTCCTAGGTAAACTTGACATTTTGGTCTAATATGTACAAGAAGATTGCTCAAAAAGGACAATGACAAAAGCAAATAACATGTTGAATCCTAAACAAGTAACCCTACAGTTCTGAAGTCTAATCTGAAGGGTGAACTCAGACAAATCATACAAGGTCATTGAAGATTAGAATCCACTGTAAAAAAAAAAAAAAAAAAAAAAAAATCTTTATCAAAGTGATTTCGCCATCATATGAACAATTTAAAGCATAACCAGTAATAAGTACGATGCACCTATTTGTAAGGAAAGTTGTAAATTAACTAATTACTCTAGCCAATGTTGTCCCGTCATGTGACAAAAGAACGAACAACCCGAAAGATGAACTAATCAATTCTCTTTCCGGCTCAATACTGCATTGGTTTAACCTATGGGTATGTCACGTGATTAAGGAATGAGTCAAAAACCCGATAGACCCGAACTATGAACTAATCAATTCTTTTTCCGTCTCAAGACCGGATTGACTGACACTGGTGAATTACTACTAGCGGAACAGAACCTATAGAATATTGCGCGTGTGCTAGTGATGCGTGAGTCGGTTTTTTTTTTCCAACCCGTGGGTCCCGCTTTTATGAAATTATTAGGCCCGCCCCGCAAGTAAAGTAAAATTTCTTGACCCGCCCCGCGCATCGGGGACATCATGGAAGTTACGTTGCTACTTATACCTTCGTATCGTAACCTTATCAATATAGGCTATAGGTAATTGCACTATGATGGTACGTTCGTGAACAAATCTTTTAGGTGAATGAATCGTTCTCGTTTACGTAATCCACTGACCAAGGACAGTAAAAGACTCATTTCTCGTTCACTGAAGTTCCTCCCACAGCAGCGCGCGAGCGCGGCGCTTTTAGCAGCACATGCGCAGCTCGTGAACAGCTCTGTGAACTGTTTCATCCTGTCAAATATGGAAGCATATGGGTAGCAATATTCAATTTGGGATGTAATATGCAAAATGACAATGCATTTCTGTATTTACATTTACATTTTCCAATACATTTGTGTAACGTTTGGTGCAAAATGAAAATTAAATTACATAATTTTCATGTGCCATTTCATACACCAGTTTTAATATGTAAAATGAATACTAATTTTAACGCTTTATAAGTTGCAAAATTAAAATGAAAATGTATTACAGATATGATTAGATATGTCTAACATGTTCAAGCAGAAACTGTGGCAAAATTATCATTTAAATGCTATATTTCTTAAATGCATTAACACTCACATTCAAGACACTTATGATTGCATTTTCATTCAATGTCCCGCAATGAATGTAGCAAAATTCAATGTGCACATTGAAAATGCATTCCGAGCCGATCACGTGTCCGCCCCCTCCCGCCATGTCAATCACTGCGTGAACAAGGTGGGGCTTGCAGAAGGTCAAGAGACTCAAATCTCAAATAGAACATTCAAGTGAGAGAACATGGACAAAACAGTTGGCCCGTGTACGTTTTGATCATTTCAGTTTATGGCTTCAATATGTCATTCGCACTTGTGGGCGGAGCTATCTCTGGCCATGAAAACATTATCCTATCATTATGAAATTTAGGTTTGTAGCTAAAGATCAGACATTTCATTGACTCGTGAAGTGAGCGTTTCAGTCGGAGGCAATCATGAATATATATTGGTTTTTAATAATTGAACTAATACATCAAACTACGTGGTCTCTTTGTGATTGGGCATGTTCTCTCGTCTCTTCCGGGCTGATGGGTATCTTTGTCAACCGCCAGACCAGCGTGCATGTGAGCAGCGTGAGTGTGGTCCTGTAGCTAGGTGTGCTCTTTCGTGTCTTTCAGGGGTTGCTGCGGAATCGCGCGATATTTGAAAGGTCCAACAAAGCAATGTTTCAGAATTCGTCTTCCTCGTGAGGAGAGGCGAATAGGTGAATAAACTTAGTAAAGAAAAGGAACGAAAACAACGGTGATGAAAGCTCCCTAAGGAGCCATAGGAATGGCTGTTCTCTCAGCGGCCGTGCGGAGAGGGACGTCGATAGGAGGGGATGTGTGGATACTCCAATTTTTGATTATGGAAAACATCCAATGCGCCAAAAAGCAATACTTAATACATTTAGAATACATTGAGAAAAGGTAATAGTTTAGGATACATTGAGAGAAGATGCCAGTGAGCTGGCTTTTTCCTGTCCTGTTTCCCAGTGGGATCATAAAGTTTTATGAGCTGCTAAGGGAGTAGGGTTACAACTCCTGGTTCTATTTGAGAACATTAAAATTAGGAGAAACATTTCCAATTTATAAGTTAGCAACTTATACTCCTCGCATAACAAGGATTAACCATTTTATGCAAAGCAAACCTATTCAAGATACATATTATTAAGGACTTATATAAAGAGCATAAAGAAAAGTTCATTTGTGTGTGTGTGCTTAGGAATGTGGGTGTTTTGTTTCTTCTTTGAGGCTCGCGTGGGTATCCCTGGACAGTCTCAATAGGTGTAATAACTGTCACCCACGGCAGGATGTTGCCGACATCGCGGCGCCCCAAATGGTGAATTATGTTGGAAGATGTTGTAAAACAAAGGTCCTTGTTTACTCACATTCTGGTCTTTGAGTGCAGAATGTGTTAGAGTTAGGATTCATTAATATGGAACAGATGGCTGAAATACCATCAGCTCATTAGTGTTACACCCATAATAATGACAACACCCTAATAACCACCAACTGTTTGATTACCAGCAATCTTCAAAATATCTTTTAAGTTCAACATAAGAAGCAACTCCTACAGGTTTGGAACGACATGAGGGTAAGTAAATGATGACAGAATTTTCATTTTTGGGTGAACTATCCCTTTAAGACTCGGAACGAGTCTGTTTGCTGATCAATGGAAACCCTTAAGGCGGGCGTACACGGAGCGATTTTTGCTGTCGTACGAGTTTGCATGCGATTTTTATTTTTTATTTATTTCTTTTTTTTTTTATTTTTTATTTTTCTCAATCGTGTGGAAATCGCGTATGCTCGTATGGTCGCGGCTCGTATCATTTGCGATGAATTACGAGCCGAGCAGAGTGGCTTACGAGCACTTCCCGACCTCCCGATCATTTTTAAACATGTCTAAAAAGTTCGTGAGCTATCGGTTTGAATTCGTGCCATTTGTGCGGTTGAACGAGCCGATTTGTTGATTTATCTGAAGTTGACCAATAACGAACTAGGAAAACCACAGAAGAAGAAACACGAACAGGGCAGCACCACGGCGAATTTGGACTATTGACCAGGAGGATAAACTCACTGAAGTCTGACAGGAACAACGAGCGCAGTATGATGTTTCTAGCAACGTGTACCATGCTTTTTAGTTCTCTCTCTTTCGCTCGCTCGCTCTCTCACACACGCATATGTAGTTTACAGGGACTCTCCATAGAATTAACCGGTATTCTATACTGTATAGTATTTTTTAAAGCCATTTGGTTTACGAGGGCACAGGAATTGTCCTCACAAACCATGTTTACATTGTAATACCTATTTCAGATATTTATAAACCATATACAAGAACACAAACACACACAGGGTGACCAAACGTCCCGGTTTCCTATTTCCTGTACGTGTAGGAAACAGTCACGGCTCGTATCAATATTTGATATGCAGTTATGAGAGAGGGAGAGCAGTTATATTAGGCGCGTTCGACTTGAAGCAGCGCTGAACAGAATGATCACCTGTATGACATCAAAGTACCGCGAGAGTGATTCGAATGCATTGTGCTCTCTTAGCGCTCTCGCGGTACTTTAATGTCATACAGTGATCCTTCTGTGCGTGCAGCGTAGCTTCAAGCTAAAGTGTCTATCAACTTCGTGCGATTGCTTCTGGAATTCGCGGGTTGTAAAATCGTGTCGTATATCATCTCGTCCGTACGATTTTCAGATAAACTCACTTGTGCCGTGTGTGTGGAAATACGATCTTCCGACCATCCGAATTCACACCGTGTACGCCCGCCTTTAATGAAAGAGCTGAGTGAGATATGTGGAGAATTTCTAAGCGATTTTTTTTTTTTTTTTTTTTTTTTTTGGCCATTTTTAAAAAAGAATTTACATTTTTTTTTTTTAATCTTTTGATCCCATCCAAGGTTGTTCTGTCTATTGGTTTTGTTTTGTACTTGTCATGCTTTAAAACTCAGTCATACTAAAGTTTTAAGGCAAAACGTGTCTTTGCACTATATACATGTTTTGCAAGAAGATGTTGGTTCATAAAAATAAGTGTACAAAAAACTTACAAAAAATAAAGGAAAAAAAGTAGCTGATGCATAATATGGAGATTTACTTGTAAATATAAAGATGCTTAGCTCTGACTAATTTTAAACTGTAATAACCCACTGGGGTCAAAGCCAGCAATGGTGTGGTCTGTCTCCTATTTTCTTGATGACCGTGAAAAGAACTAAAAAATATGATATTTTTGATCGTACAGATAAAAATAAGATGATCTATGAAACTGCAAAAGGTCTACTTTTATTTGGGTATAGTCATAACAAAACAATGTGCTTCTCTAAATCTTCTTCTCTGTATATAAAGAAACAACTCTTGCTTTTGTACTGACAAATACATACAAAATATGTCAAAATACCCGTCTTGGAAAGTGTGTTCGAAAAAACTGTTAGTTAAGTGTGAAAAATAAACAGTTGAGAGAAATCAGATGTGTATCATTATAATGGATGCATTGTCTTTTAAAGGCACCGGTGGCAACAGCGAGAATCAAAGGTTACACCTTCTTTGTTTGCGTGAACATTTGGGCGGCATTATGCAAATCTTCCCACATCGTGACATAGACATGTGTGGGGGTAGGTTAGAATTAGACATTTTAGGAGGGCATAGACGAGTCCTAACTTTTATAAAGTATATCTCTTTGGGTATCTCTTTGTAACACTCAAAAGAGAAAGCAAAAATTGAAATTGCATCATATTAACCCTTTAACATTTTTAGGAGGAGTAAAACTGACATTTATGCTTTTAACAGCCGGATGTATTTACACTAGCTTTTCCAGTTTTGTGTGGAATGCGCCCCAGACCACCTTCTGAAGTGGTTTGATCAATCGGATTTAAATCCATGTCGAAAGTGTTTCGGAGGGCATTTACACATAGTCTTTTCAGGATTCGATTGCTATCCTATCAGAGAAAAAGCATGAAGTGACCAGGTGTAAACAGGACCTTTGAGGGCGAGTATTATCATGCTATATTCAACTAGCTAAGTCCCAGTTTCTTACAGTTCATACTTGTCTTTTAATTATTTGTGTATACTCATGTCTATCCAGATATTGTGTTTATTTGTATTGATTTGATTGATTGTGCTTGTTTGTGCAAAGTATATGATTTTTTTTACTATGAATAATAACTGAATAATATTTCAGTTTCCAACAAAACTGTTATAATATTCAGAGATAAAAAGGTTAAGTAATTGAATTGATATTCATTTTGATAGTAGCCTATCCCACAGCAAAAAAAATAAATAAATAAAAACTCTACAAATTTATTCAGCCTCCTCGTCTATGGGATCCCGTATTATAGGAGATACCATTTTTGTCACTTTGACCATGTCTGCATGATGAAAATATGTTCAAAGAACGTTCACTGCAAGAATTTTTGTCCTGTTTCCAGTCAAAATATCTAAATATTCTTAAATCAAGATGCATTTCTTATTTTGTTAATTATCTGCCAGTAGGATAAGAAATTCAAAATATGCTTGTTTCTGTTTGAATTAAGATAATTTTCCTTACCTTACGGCAGAAAATTTTACGTGTTACGGAAACTAAATACCTTATATAATTGTAAAAATTGTATCTATAGAAACTGCATCTCAACGTCAGAATTTTTTAGATATTTGTACTCTGTAAGAAAAGCATTTTAGCAGAGTGAATGAGGTATTTAAACATCGCTTACGCTTTTGGGGGGAGACCGCAAGAAACTCTGGAACCAGGTTAGGTTCATAGAGTAAGTTACCACAGAAACGGATTCTGAGTATGTTACCTCTCTGAGTATGTTACGGAGTAAGTTACCTCTTTTTCAGAAACGGGCATGAGTTACCCTGCTTTCTCTGGTTTGACAAACCTCCCATTCTGAAATGGAAAACGCAGAGTTTCCCCTCATTTCAGGGTTAACATACTCAGAGTTTTGACTTCATCTCCCAAAAGAATTTATATATATATATATATGCATTGAGGCTATAGAGCACACTCATTTTTGAAACAACCTCAGTATTTAATTCTGAGCAGTTTTCATTATCAGTAGCTCATTAGACGATAGCACAGAGTTTCATGTGGCAGTAGATGCTGTACCTGCTGACCACTGCATCTTCATTTTGCAGTTGATAGTGTTACCCTGGAAACACACAATCCTCTTGTAATTTGATTACCTTAATTATTATGACATGGCATGAAAGCACTGCAGCCTTCATATGGTCCAACCTCAATCAAACACATCTGAACAAGCTAATCAAGATCTCCCAGATCAGGTGAGTTTGATCAGGGTTGGAGTTGACCTGATCTCCTTGGCTCTTTAAAACCCCATTTTTACAGCAATTTCTATTGCAGCCACGTTATTTATTGTGTGCATTGTTGTCCACACCTCAGTTCAGTGCATTTTCTAGTAGGGATCATTATGAGATCGCAGGTTGGGATGATGACAGCTCGATTGTACTGCTCGTTGATTGCTGTTTTATGTTGTCTTTCTGGATACTTGAGCATAACAGATGTTACTGAAGGAAAAACTGCAGGTGAGAATCCGTTAACTTGTTAAAGAAACGCAAAAAATAAGGTCTTTTAAAACTAACAGTTTAGGGATGAGTATTAGGTTTTGAAACCCTTTTGATTTGACGCAGTTCAATGTAAGTTTTGTATTAATGTTGATGACTCCTTGATGCTCTAGTACAGGGATCCTCAAATCTGGACCTAGAGATCCACTTTCCTACTGAGTTTAGACCTAACCCTAATCAAACACGCATGAGCATGCTAATCAATGTGTTTAGGATAATTAGAAAATCACAGGCAGGTGACTTTGATCAGGGTTGAAGCTAAACTCTGCAGCACACTGTACCTCCAGGACAAGATTTTTGTGTCCAGTGGCTGGTTATGGTCTAGTGATTCTAATGGTCATGCTGACCCAACGAGGTCGTTTTCCTGGTCAAGACTGCTCTGGAGGACATGCATGATGTTGCTTTTGACTGCGAGCCCGTGTGTGCAGTCTGTTTCCAGCGAGTTTGTTAATGATGGATGCTAAGGTCCACAAAATAAACACCTGTAATGCATTGAATTCAATGTAAGCTTTAAGCAGAGGCTATTAAAACTGAAGTATTCCGGTTTAAAAACAAACAAACACGATCCAAAACTTGAGTACAAGTTCTTCATCACAAAATTAAGACCCTGCCAGAATTGTCTTAAATCCCAAACAGTAAGACTTTAATGAATTTATTGGGTTATTTCAAATGTGTTTATTCATTACAACACTAGCTACGCAAGTTAACCCTTAATTGGGATGTGCATGAGTTATCTGAAGAGCTCACGATTACCGTTTATGTAAACCATGATTGGTAACGGTTCGCCAGGGTCGTGCGGGCAGGGTAGGCAGTGCCTCACCAAAGGAAATGTTGACATTACATTTATTAATTCCAAGAGCTTTATTAATTCACCACATTATTAATTGTATTCCAAATATTATTTTTTGTAACAAAAATTTTCAGGAATACACATGATATGCTCATTTTGCCATTGTTTGCTCCTAAAAACCGTTGTTTCATGCAGGAAATTCAAAAGCCATGGCCATTGAGGCAGAGGTGAGCGGTGCCTCTTTGCTCCATAGAACGTAGTTTATGTAGATTTGCGCATGCGCAGTCAGTTCTCATGCTGTCTTGAATTATCAACATTGAGGCAGAGACCGAGCTTGCTTCATGTCACGTGATCTACTCGCTCTCACTCAATCCGCGCGCTTCCCGAATACTAGCATCTTTTTAATCCTGGTGTGCCGTCGCCAGACGCTCATTGCGTGTCGGTGTGTGCGCCTAGCAGTTTGTAGGAGCGAATAAGCTGTTTTTGTACTTTAAAGCTGTACTGCTGACGCAATGTTTTCTGACTGTAGCCTGGTGCGCCGTCACCAGACCAAAAGTGTGTGTGTGTGCGCGCCGTGGCTGTCTGTGCGCGTTTGCGCATTTTGATGGAGTGACTAGGCTGCCGCGCCGCCTCCTTCTCTGTGTCCCGCACAAAACATTTGTTTGTTGTATAAGTCATAAGATAGATGTGTCCATTAATTTGATTATTATATTTGATTGTGCATTAGCCTCACATGACTGACTTTGCTGAATGCAGGCAGCGATCTGATGATGCCTGATATGAACTTGGGTTGCTAAATTAACTGAATGAATATATGAACATATATTCCACACATTGATAGGTCACAGCCTACCCATGACAAGATTTCACCGCACGTTACTGCGGTTCGCCTATGTGTGATGCTCCGTTTTGCTGACTTCAAAACTCCGTAGCAACTATAAAAATGAGTTAGATAGGAGCTTTAATGCTTAAGTTTATAAATGCAACAGTCTTTGACCGTATTCGGCGCATGAATGGACCGGATTAGTAGTGGTTCAAGAACTAGTCAAACTCTTGCAAATTGTGTGCTTCTGATTTATACGGGTAATCTGCAGGAAGTGCAAAAAGATGTTTATCAGTGCGTCACATGTTCACTCATAATTTAAGAATTCAGGTGTTCAGAACATGAGAACTCAGTTGCGCTTAAGAATCTTCTTACGAACTTCTTGGAATTTATCATAAGTTATGTTTAAGATTTGTGAGTCTGACCCCTGCTTTGGTTTGCCACATCACTAAGAGCACAAAATCCGATGCTCTTATTTTCTCAGACACTTGCTAGATAAGGCTTACCAAAACCGTTACTGGTTTAATTTTACACTTCCTTGGTTTGTATATGGACGGGGGGGGGGCTGATTGTGGCCATGTATGTAGTGAACCAAGTGATCAGGAAAGCGGTCCGGGAAGTGGTCAGGGTAGCGGTTTTGGTCAGGGAAGTGGTTACGGTCAGGGTAGCGGCTTTGGTCAGGGAAGTGGTCAGGGAAGTGGTCAGGGTAGGTCAGGGTAGCGGTTACGGTCAGGGTAGCGGTTACGGTCAAGGTCAGGGAAGTGGTCAAGGTCAGGGACAGGGAAGTGGTCAGGGATGTGATCGGGGTCGTGGATGTGGGTTGAGACGTGGTCATTGAAATGGGCATTTTGCATAATACTTGCAGGAGATCTCTTCAATTCAGTGCTTTATTCATCTGGCATGTTTTCCCTGTTTGCGTAAACGGTTTAGAAAGCTTTCAGGTCTGTCTCCCCAGCAGCCTCAAATCAAATAAAAAAAAAAACATTATTTAAAGAGTTGGTGTCTGGCACTTTTTTTATAAAATCAATTCAATTAAGGGTGCACTCACACTTGTAATGTTTGGTTAGATTAAAAACCCTGGTGTGATTTGCTGTTAGTATGGTACATTTGAGTGTAAATGCTGCCATCCAAACTCTGGTACGCACACCAAACAAGTGGACCGAGATCACGAAAAAGATGGATCTCCGTCCACTTCCAAACAAACTCTGGTGCAGTTTGAATGCAACAGACCATACCAAAAGAGTAATGACAAGATGTGACCAATTTGATGACATGGTTTAACCAAAATGCCGAATCTGGCAATATGATGTTGCGATACTGTCAGCAAGGTGATATATTAGGATATTTCTTATTTTAGGAATAGGATATTTTTAGGAAAGTTGTCATTAAGAACTGTTTATTTGCATAGCGCTTTTTACAATAAAAATCATTGCAATTTAATTTTACGGAAAACTAATTTTCTGCAATATTTAGTAGTGGCTTATCAGTGGTGATTTTCTATTTGTACGTGTGGCAGAAGTGTACAGAAAAATCAAAGACTTAAACAGACGATGATCACTAACAGCAATTATGTGATACAATCAAACTTATAGCAAAATTAGGTAGATCTGTGTAAGAACACTAAACCATATGCAAACCTTAGGAATGAGTAAATAAGATTTAACCAGACCACAGTGGGATCTGCATTTGCAATCAGTCCCAGTAACATACTGCACAAAAATTTTAATAACCTTGAGTAAAGTAGGGTAGGGGTGTTGGGAATTAAAGCGCTTGCAGGATCCTTTAGTTAAATGTATAACACAAATCTATTTTTTTTTTAAAAAGACCATATATTATTAGAACCTGCTTTTAAAAGTTCAGTTTACAATTGTGACATACAATGTCATAACCTTTTAATCTGAACAAAAAATTACATCTTTATAGGGCTTGGGTGCCGCGTTGCATTCTGGGACGTGGCGGCCATGTTGATGGCCTCGCGAATGTAAACACACAGCAAAAAGTAGAGTTGGCAGAATGAAAAATGATAAAATTGCGACAACTTGCTGCCGCACTTTTGCATTAATGATATCTTCGGCTACCTTGTATGTTTTGTGAGCACCTACACTTCAGAACAGTTCCGAAGCTATAAGTCATTGGAGTCTCATGTGCAGTTCACAAATAGATGGGTTCAGGAGCTGCAGATCATGGAACCGGAGTTGTGCCCAATTTCGACCCCCTGCTGAATTATCACCCACCTTGTTTAAATCGCTACCTGATTGCCTAATCCTAACCACACCCCTAACCCCTCCCCCACACCTACTCCTAAACCTATCAATACTAGGGGGGGTAATAATTCGGCAGGGGGTCGAAATTGGGCACAACACCGGCAAACAGTATACAGTAATCCGGACAAAGGTAGGGGAGAGCGGGGTTGAAAGTAACAAAGCGATTTTCTCAGAGCCTATTACTGTATTTGCATTCCCAGCTATGACGGTATATTCAGCCTTCAATCCTTGATGGAGCTGAGAAAGATCACGTGATTTCCTCATCATTTCCCGCAGTTAGGTCGGTAAAACTGTTTGAGTACAAAAAGTAAATTATTGAAGCGGTAATTTTTAATTGTGTTTTTTTGTTTCATGTATCACAGTAATGATCAATCTACAGGTTATTTAGTGCTTTAACACATCCTAAAGTTTGCATTATCAAAGTTTTTTAGTATAAAAGTAAATTCGGTTTAAATGCCAGGAGTTCCTGTCGGGACGAAAGTAACAGTTGTTACTTTTGTCCCGCTACAGTGACAAGTATTTATTTTGTTCCGGTACATGCTATTCTGTGAATTTCTGTCTCTTGCATCATTTATTAAAATGTTTGTCATATTATACCAAAAGAATGTCTGAGTGAGGGTCAGAAAGACAAACAGTGGTCTGGTTTTATCCAGATGTTTATGAGAGAGCGTTTCTGGACATAGAGGAACATCTGGGCAGCTCCTACCTCGATTTTACCTTAGTTATATTTAGGTTTTAGCCATACCTTAGCTTTTACACCTCCACCTATGAATTTGCAGTGTTTGCAGATGTTTTAATGCACATTTTGAATTTATGCATAAAAACAACTGGATGGAAACATGAATAGGCCTACTGTTACATTTTGTTTAGAATTTATATTATGCCAATGTAATTTAATTATTATATTGTTCATTCTGTTGAATATTTTTTTTATAAAAATACATTGAAATAAAAAAAAGTTTGTACAGTCGGGTTTTGAGACATTTGATGAAACTTAAATTTAAAATTAAAATATAAATATGAAATGTAATTTTTTTTTTTTTTGCAAAAATAAAAGACAGAATATGTTTGCAGTTACATATTAACAAGGTCATAGTCAGGTATACTTAATAAAAATAAGAGTAACAGAAAATAAATCTAGCTTATATTGTTACTTTTAACCCACCTGTGTTACTTTCGTCCCAACCGATGGGGTCAAAAGTAACAATGTGCAACTTATGTTCAAATTGAAATTATACTGAAGCCTTTCTACATTTCTACAAAATACCACCTGGTATTGATAGACCACACTTATGAGTTACTGACCACAGCAGAAATATATCTGTCTACAACATTATGTTTTAAAATGATGTTTTTCTGAAAAATGGTACTTTCGCCCCTGCTCTCCCCTAAGCTGTGCTCCACCTAGCTGCTAGTTTAGTAATAGTTAGTGCTAACAACCATTCACACATGTACTTTTAACTATGTGTTTCAAAAGTGTAGTTGGTAGCTGTCAACCTTCCCATTTTTTTTTCCGGGGTTCTCACGTATTTGAGCTCTTTTCCCGCTGTCTTCCTGTTTTAGTATTTTCCTGTTAAATATCTTGTTAGCCCCTTCCAGCGGACCTGTCAGTCTCTGTATTGTTGTCCTGTTGCTTCCCCCTTGCCCTTCCAGCGAAACAACATGTTTTCAAAGCATCGTTTTGCTTACTTAAAAAAGCAACCTTAGCGTGATGTTGGTCTTTTTAAGATAGTGTGGTTGTTGTGAGCACGATTTCACGCCAATCTGTAAGCAAAGTCGTTAGACCTAGCTTCACAACTCGCTTAGTTAATGCAGCAGCTTTATAGTACAAATATTTTGCTGTCAGTAGAGGGATAGAAACAGAAAGATTAATGTTGAAATTGTCCCGTATGTTGGATGAGTAAGCCGGGAAATTCCCTTATTTTCAATGTTGACGTAAGCTATATAAATTAATATTCAGATGTTATGGTCTCCGTGGTTGCGCCTCCAAGCAGGAAAGCGGTGGAAGTTAATCCGTTTTCATTTTTTCCCCATGGTGATTATGTGTTGCACTATTACACCCCACAATACATCAAAAGTTTAACATCAAATTAAGAGACACGGCTGAGAGGGAGTACATCTAAACACTGTGTAGTAGTCTGAGTTGCAGTAAAGGAGGCCATCAACACGGCGGCCACGCCAAGTAATGACGCCATGACGCCCAAGCCCTTCAATTAAAAAGTGCTTACAGGATTCCTAAAGAAAACAAAACCATTATAAAACAATAAAATAAATACAGCTGTCGAGCCTCTCCACTTGGATTTTACAGGTTTGCTTTTTGTATTCAAAATGTTCTGCGTAGAATCGCCGAAACCGCGACACGAGCACTGCCCCAACTGCACAAAACAGTCCCAAAATGAGAGACAGCTGCAGGCGCAACGCGATGCAACCCTACTGCCCACCTCGACCCGCATCGGGTGAGCCCCTCTTCACATGGGACATCCTCGCCACGGTCCAGCGGTGGACGTTACCACAAAAGCCAGCTTTGTACACAAACAGGGACAATTTTCACCCTCCATTACTAACAGCAACACTCTATATGGAAGTCGTGGCCTGGGGTTGGAGACTATGACAAGGTTGTGAGTTCGAGTCTTGGGCCAGCAATATCATGACTGAGGTACCCTTGAGCAAGGCACCGAACCCCCAACTGCTTCCCGGGTGCCGCAGCATAAATGGCTGCCTACTGCTCTGGGTGTGTGTTCACTGCTGTGTGTGCACTTTGGATGGGTTAAATGCAGAATTCTGAGTACGGGTCACCATACTTGGCTGCATGTAACGTCACTCAATTGCAGGAAGCCCTGACTTCGCAATAAACAGTGAAGTCAGCTTGTCACTGCAGTTGCCGTTAGAAGACCCGGTTGCTATAGAAACAGTCAGCGCTCTGAGACGTGCTCTTAGGACTGTGCATGTGCACTGACTGATCTATATGAAAATATAAAATTTAATCCTAAACTTGGTGAACAGTTTTGGAAAACTTGATGTCTCCCCATTCAAAGAGATACTAGCTGCCTGAGAGGCGTTTCAAAGATGGCTGCCAAGTGATATGACTTGTCTTAAGAGACTTTGGTCTAATGCACCTTTTGCTTGGGGTTTTCAGTGAGTTCAGTCACGATATACATTATACATTTAATTCAAGCAGACCAATCAGGTTGTGAATGTTTCACTTTGCCTTTAGGTTCTGTTTCTTAAGGTTCACTAAAGTTCAGCAAACATGCCACTGTGAACGCTAAGCGGAGCAGGACCAAATGTCTCATTTTCCTTTTTGTTTAAGACCAAATGATCCAGCTGAACTACATGTGTGAACACACCCTAAAAGCAAAGAGAAGGTACCTCCTACTTGCCACAAAGAACATTTTAATTAAATTGTTCCAGAAGGTGCCACCAACACTTGAGGAATGCTTATGGACAGCTAGGGAAAGCTATGGTATGGAAAAAATAATGTACAGCTTAAAGGGATAGTTCACCCAAAAATGAAAATTCTGTCATTTACTCACCCTCATGTTGTTCCAAAACTGTATGAGTTGCTTTCTTATGTTGAACATAAAAGAAGAAATTGAGGATTGCTGGTAATCAAACGGTGGTTGCCATTGACTTCCATGGTATATTTTTTTCCTACTATTGAACTCAATGGCAACCACCAACTGTTTGATTACCAGCAATCTTCAAAATATCTTAAGTTTTACATAAGAAAGCAACTCCTACAGGTTTGGAACGACATGAGGGTAAGGTGAGGTCATGTTTGGGTGAAATATACCTTTAAGACTCGGAAACCCTTAATGAAAGAGTTGAGTGAGATATGGGGAGGACATTTCTAAACATTTTTTTTCTATTGGCCATTTAAAAAAATATATATTTTTACAGTATTTTTTTTTTTATCTTTTGATCCCATCCAAGGTTGTTCTGTATTGGTTTTGTTTTGTACTTGTCATGCTTTAAAACTCAGTCATACTAAAGTTTTTATAAGGCAAAACGTGTCTTTGCACTATATACATGTTTAAGAAGATGTTGGTTCATAAAAATAAGTGTACAAAAAATAAGGGAAAAAAGTAGCTGATGCATAATATGGAGATTTACTTGTAAATATAAAGATGCTTAGCTCTGACTAATTTTAAACTGTAATAACCCACTGGGGTCGAAGCCAGCACTGGTGTGGTCTGTCTCCTATTTTCTTGACCGTGAAAATAACAAAATATGACATTTTTGATCGTACAGATAAAAATAAGATATCATATGAAACTGCAAAGGGTCTACTTTTATTTGCGTATAGTCATAACAAAACAATGTGCTTCTCTAAAATAAAGAAACAACTCTTGCTTTTGTACTGACAAATACATACAAAATATGTCAAAATACCCATCTTGGAAAATGTGTTCGAAAAAACTGTTAGTTAAGTGTGAAAAAAATAAACAGTTGAGAGAAATCAGATGTGTATCATTATGATGGATGCATTTTCTTTTAAAGTGACCATGCCTAATTTAAAAACTACTATTAGGGGTTATAATAGAACTTTAATAAAACCTAAAACTAGATAAATAAATAGTATTCATAAATTACAATTGTAGCTCTAGACCATAGACCTAGGGTTATGATTTTTTTTTTTTTAATACAGTTGTCTAATCGATTTTATAGTCTCAAGCATTCAGAAATCACTCAAAATAAAAATAAGCAGTTTTACTATAATAAAACCATGGTTACCTACTTTTGGTAAGGATTGTGATGTCAACGTTTTTGTTGAAAAAATTAAAGAGGCTGTAACATTCCTATCGCAATTAGGTGGCCAAAATTTAAATGGATATTTGAATTAAATGTTTGGTCAATATTTAAACAAGGTCGTCCTGTAAGTGTAACACCAGCAATTATCCTGCCTTTGGTGCCCTTTGCAGGCATATAGGCTAACGAAAATAGTTTAATTTGTATTACCAACATTATGTAGGCTATTTTATTCAGTGAAACCATATGATTATTATTAACCAATCGTTATGGTCTCATAATATTTTAGTTTTCATGACTTGAAGTGTAGGCTATTATATAAAAATAAAGTCAGATGCGTTGGTGAAATTATTACCGACATAAAACATGTTACTAATGTCAACAGTCAAAAAAGATTTTTCTTTTCTCTGCGCTGGACTGCGCTTATGTCTTTTCCCTGATATAGCCTAGTTGTCCATTTTATTATGATGATCATTTGTATTTAGCCGCAGGGAGAGAGTTTCTGCTGCAGCAGAAAAGATAGCTAAATGGCAACGAGTAAGTATGGTGACACAAAATAAAATGTGGCGAATTTTTTTTTTTTAAGCGGATGAAAAAAAAAGATAAGTAATGTTTGGCGGAAGAGCACTTCACAGCACTTCGGCGCAGTGATATCATCACTCCTTAAAACTCCCCCTCCCCTCTCACTGCACGCCTGCACTATTGGTAGAAGTTTGGGGGAGTTTTCAGGAGTAATGATATTGCTTGCTTTTAATTCACCAAAATTGGGGCCGAAAATCATGACTCAATGGGAGGGCGGGGAAAGGGGAATCTCTGCTATTTCTGCAAAACGAAAGTAATTTGTTGATTAATGAAAGGCAGGTGCGTGGTGGCTGGATTATTGAATTAGAGATTAGTCTGCCGATTCCATCTTTATTTTACCCGATAAACGAATTATATAATCCTAAGGGGGTTAAAGGCACAATACGTAAGTTTTTTTTTTTTTTTTTTTTTTTTTCTTTCATTAAAATATCCACAAAAAACAAAACAAAAACATATATTTTGCTGACTTGCATTATCCCAAATGTTTCGAAGAATGTCTAAATCCAGAAAAATCAGCATATTTTAACTAGTGTATCTGAACTAATTTTTGACCGTGTCAAGAGTGTCAATGTGTCACCTGCCAATGACCTCACAATCCCTCGATTTCAAGTTTTGTTTTGAATAAAACATGGAAACACCAAAGAAACTTTAATATGTTGAGCATTTTAATAGACCAGTGACCACTGCACAGAGTAGCATTATAACAGAACCTGGGCCACGATCTGGATTTGGGGGTTCTTGCTCGACTGATCCCAGACCCAGTGGGCACCCAGCCGGATCTTCTGTTCTGGGGTCATTGCTGTGCAGTTGAACATGTCAGTGAGATTGCTGCTGTGCAGGATAAAGTAGGTCATCAGAAAGATGTCACTTTGAGGTCACGTGATCAGCTGGATAAGATGGCGGCGTAGTTTGATTCTCCTCACCCAGAATTGTTCATTTGGTCGGTAATTCTCCGTTGAAACATTTTATTTTTATACCGTTTTTGAATAATAATTACCCTTGGAGCAGGATGGCTGAATCGAACAAAAAAATCTGCGTCTAATGCCTCTAAGAACAAGGGAAATCGGACTGATATGGAAGCCATTGCGGAATCAGTGTTGGAGAGACAGCGCGACTATCTTGAATCACGTTTTGACCAACTTCAACAAATGGGAAAGGATACGGAAGGGAAATTGTGTGCTATTCAGACCCATTTGCTGACTTTGTCTGACAGCATTGGAACCATAAATGCGGAGATGGGGAAAATACGATCGGATGTTAAAGGCAACTCAAAGTTACTAGCCACTCAAGAAGCGACGTTACAACAGATGCAGCTCAAGTTGGCGGACATGGAGGATAGGAGTCGACGGTGTAACATTCGGATCACGGGCCTGACAGAGGGTCTGGAAGGGTCTAATGCAGTGCAATACCTGACGCAATCGCTCCCTAAGTGGTTTCCCTCCCTCGGTAGCCTCCGGGGTGAAATAATGCGCGCACACCGCGTGTATAATGACAACAAGAGTCGAGCGAACAACCGCACAATGATTATCAATGTCCTTCGATTTACCACCTGTCAAGAAATTCTTCGGGCTGCCAGGAAAAACCCTCTCACTATTGATGGTCGGAGGGTGAGATTTTTACCTGATTACAGCAGCTACACCCTTAAACACCACCTAGCCTTCTCTCAAGCAATGGATAAAGCCAGAGCCAAAGGCGTGGAGTTCTTCCTTCTCTACCCTGCCGTTTTGAAGATTAAGGGCCAATCTCATTTCTCGGTCTTACCCCTTCCCCTTCCCCTTACCACTTTGTCTGCGTCTTCCCCTTGCTTCTCGATACCGAGTGAAGGGGGGTAGGGATAGAGTGTTCCACTAAGAAATGAGACGCCACTCGATTGCCATTTGCGTCATCTTCCCTTGCCACTATCTGGCTGCTACGTCAACAGAGGCGACAAGCATTGACATAAACAAACGAAGATGCCGTCGTCTCAGGTTGTGATGTCGATTTCCTGGGCTCTCTTTATCTTTGCACGCTTGTGTGCCATCAATCAAAGACACCGTAGAAGAAGATTGTGTCCACCGGTCAAATCAATCAAGGAATAATGAGTAATGTCACACAAATTCACTTCACACTAATTTCACCTAAAAAACATAATATGAAGTGTCATGTCAAGGATACAGATAAAAATTAACGTTAGCTTTGCTCGACAAATATAGCTGCTAGCTAGCGGTTAACTAGCGATTCAAAACAAAAACATTACAATTAAAATCGCTTAAACATTGTATTAAAGTATCCTAAAACACGAGTGTCATAATTATAATGTCAATTAAACTGATGAAAATTACATTTGTGCGACTCCTTCACAGTACGACGCTCAGCCATAAAAAAGCTTGATGTTGGCACTTCTTGAAAAAATTATACATTGTTACCCCTCTCTTTCAAGTGTGGTCCTCTGCAAACTTCGTTTCAGGGGCAATGTAGCCCTTCGCCTTGGCCCTAGCCCTTGATCAGAATGAGAATTGAGACGCCACTTCCCCTCACATGAACGCGCAAAACCGAGGGGGAAGGGTAAGGGCTAAGACAGAGAAATGAGACGCAGCCTAAGGTTGGTGGTCGAGTAGAGTCGTTCCAGTCTCCGACAGATGCTGAGGATTTTATCCACACATTACCGGCAGTGCTTCCCCTTTCCTCGAATGCAGACGATGTCCCGGTGGAAACTGAAGGCACAAATGCTGAATCGAGCGACCAGTGATTGTTCAAGCTGGAGTCTTGTCGGGATCCGTATTGTTTAACTTACTTCTTGGGCCACTGTTACACAATTGCAGAAACGATGGGGTAGATCGTTTTGAATTTTATTTTTATTATTTTATTTTATTTATTTATTTTTTTTTATATTGAAGCAGTTCCATAAGTGGCCTTAAGTTTAATTCTGTGTTTACACAATTTATTTGAATATTCATCCTTAGACGTTCTAATTTATGTATAGGCCGTGGATTAAGTTGTTTTGCACACACAATTTCTGCGATCAACTACCCCCCCAACCCCCCCCCCCTTTTTTTTTTTTTTTTTACATATGTTTCTAAAAATGTAGGCCTACAACTTAAGTGTTAGCTCACTTGTTCACAGTTGTTAGTCCCGGTAGGCCTACAAGCTCAGTAGTATAGTGATGTATTTCACTTAGCCTATTTTTGTACTATTGCACTATTATGTGGTCAAGAAATCTTGGTATTTTCAACGGTTCTTTCATGGTTACACAATTCTGGGTTGAATTATCTTTGCTGCCCCGTACCCATAAATGGTCACGGATCAATACTTAATTTGATTTTGTTTTGTCCTATTTTCTCTCACTGTTTTTGTTGTTGATGTATTTGTGTTATAGGGGAAACTCATTGGATTTTGTATTAATATTGTATTTTGGGGTATATTCACGTCGCTTAGCAATATTTGGTGAGGAAACCTTTATTGCAATTTCAGTGAGTGTAGCTTCTGGCAAAATAAAATTTATATTTAGATTGCCAGTGGTTGTTGTGAGAACTGTACATGATGATTATGGGTGAATTATCTATTCTTGTATGGAATTGCGATGGGCTGAATGCACCACATAAACGGAAAAGTGTCTTAACCTTGCTCCGGCAAAAGAAAATTAATCTCGCGCTTTTACAAGAAACTCATTTGCTAAATAAGGACTCTGGTCGTATCGCTAATAAATATTATCATACTATTGCTTCCTCTACGGCTAGTACAAAAACCAAAGGGGTATCTATTGTTTGCAGGCGTAATCTCAAAATTAAGGTGTTGGACTTATGGGCGGATGAAGCAGGAAGAATTGCTATTGCGAAAGTGGAACTGTATGACATAAAGATTGCTCTTGTATCTATCTATGCACCAAATACATTTGATAATTGCTTTTATGATACATTAACACAAAGGATGTTAGATCTGACTGATTATTCATTCATAATAGGAGCAGATATGAATGCAGTCTGGGATGTCAATATTGATCGGTCAAATTCGACTGCTTCCAGAGACCAGGAATTGGCTACTGCCGCTTTACATTCGTGGGCTAAAAGTTTGGGGCTTGTAGATGTATGGCGATCTCTCAATCCCTCGTCAAAAGACTATACTTTTTTCTCTTCCAGACATAAAACGTTTTCAAGAATAGATTTTCTGTTTTCATCTCCTAAACTTTTCCAGAAAATTGATTATGCTGGGTTATTGCCTATAGCCCTCTCGGACCACAAAGGAATATGGTGCTGCGCTACGTTGGGCTGTTTATCCAAGCGAGCCACTAGGTGGCGATTCAATACTTCCTTATTGGTGAATGATGAATATAAGACACAATTCCTATCTCAATTAGAGGATTTTTTGAAGTTTAATGTGGGTTCCGTTGATGACCCCAGAATATTATGGGAGACTGTAAAAGGTTTTATACGAAGCAATGCTACACTGTTCTGCTCCAATATTCGCAAAGCCAGATCTGCCAAATTGCAAGCTCTTGAAGCAGACTTTGTTAGACTTGATTCCACTTTACAGAGCAATTACTCTTCACGGATAGCAGTGGAACGGGACCTTGTTAAGAAAGAAAGAAATCATATTCTGAAGCAACGCTCAGAATTTTTAATCCATAGAACTAGACAGCGTTACTATTTCCATGGGTCCAGACCTAGTCATCTTTTGGCTATGAAAATTAGGTCAAATGAACATTTTGCCGATATTTCCTCCATCAAATCCTCAGCCGGCATTATCACAACTGAACCCAAACAAATTAACGAGACGTTTCGTGTCTTCTATTCCAATTTGTACAAATCCGAGTCTCAGCCTGAAGAGAATAGATGCAGTGATTTTCTTAAAAAGTTACATCTACCACGGCTAGCAACAAATGCTTCCACTCTACTTGATAGCCACATTTCTTTAAAAGAATTTAACGAGGCTGCCCTTGCTATGCAAAGGAATAAATCACATGGTTTAGATGGGATACCACCTGAGTTTTATATTGTGTTCTGGAATAAATTAGGTCCCTTGCTTCTAGACATAAAGACTTCAATTGAAAAAGGCAGCTTTTCTAGAGATGTCAATACTGCCCTAATATCTCTGCTTTTAAAGAAAGATAAGGATCCTTCAGAATGCCACTATAGGCCATTAAGTCTGTTAAATTCCGATTTAAAGATTTATGCAAAGGTACTTGCCCGGCGCATTCAGGATCACATGCCCTTGCTAGTCCATTGTGATCAGACAGGTTTTATTAAAACTAGACTGGCAGTGGATAACGTCAGGCGTCTTCTACATATAATAGATGCGGTAGTGGATGCTAAGGTTCCTTCAGCAGTGTTGTCCCTGGATGCAATGAAGGCCTTTGATCGGATGGAGTGGTCTTTCTTGTGGTCTGTTATGGAAAATATGGGTTTTGGTAAGGGTTTTATACATATGATTAAGGTTCTTTACTCTAATCCCACAGCATTAGTACTCACAGGACAATTACTTTCCTCACCAATTACTATCACTAGGTCTTCACGACAAGGGTGCCCTTTAAGTCCAGCTCTTTTTGCCCTCTCCCTTGAACCTCTTGCCCAGATGATTCGACAATCTACTGAGATAAAACCTATTTCCATTCACAATACTTTGCATCATGTAGCATTATATGCAGATGATGTTCTGGTTTTCATGGAAAATCCAGTAGTCTATTTCTAGCCTGCTGTCTGTTTGTGAAGAGTTTGGCCATTTATCTGGTTTCAGGGTTAACTGGTCTAAATCTGCCCTCTTACCTTTAAATGAGTCTGCTAAAATATTGCAGTACCCTTCCATTATTGCTGTTGTTCAGCATTTTAAGTATCTTGGGATACAAATTTTTCCCTCTTTGAACCACATTGTGACGCACAATTTTTCAGAAGTAGGCAAGGACATCAAGAGAGATTTGGACAGATGGATCAATCTGCCCAACTCTCTGCAGGCTCGAATCTCTATTGTAAAAATGAAGATTTTGCCTCGATTGAATTTTTTTTAGTTCTATGATTCCCCTCTCCCCTGCTGTCAACTTCTGGAATAAAATCCATGGTAATATCTCCCAATTCATCTGGAATAGAAAGACCACGTTTAAAACTGACTACTTTACAAAGGAAGAGGGTAGATGGGGGTTTGGCAGTGCCTGATTGTAAGTTCTATTTTTGGTCTTTTGTACTTCGGCCTTTGCTTGTATGGTTTAATCCTTATATTCCTGTCTCTTGGCGCAAGATAGAAGAACATATTGTGCATCCATGGAATCTAGAAGACATCCTTTTTTTCTAATGTATCAAATAAGCAATGTCGGCTGCGCTTTGGTCCCATAGTTTCCCATCTTATTCAAACCTGGAGGTTAGTTGAATCTAGATGCAAGGTCTCTTGCAAGTGGCATACACAATCTCCCATATTTAGTAATAAAGGATTGACAATTGGAGGCAGACCCATTCCTCCTTCACATTGGAGTAGGAGTGGTATTCGTCATTTGAAAGACCTTTTTATAATGATTCTGGTTTGTGCTCTTTTCAAGACATTGCAAATTCATTCAATTTGCCAGCATCCTCATTTTTCTTTTATCTACAGCTTAGATCGGCCCTCAAAGCATATGGTGTTCCTTGGCAGCAACCTTTGCTTGTACACCCATTGTATAAGTTGATTATTGCTCAAGGGAATAATAGGGGCTTGGTGTCCATATTATATAACTTTATATTAGAGGCCTCTTATGCCAAATTGCCTTTAGATAGGCTGTGGAGACGTGACTGCCCAAATTTGGATCCAGAATTTAATTGGGAGGATGTTTGGGTAAATATAAAGGAGGCCTCTCGTAATCCTAACCACCAGCAGATACATTTCAACTTTGTACATAGAACGTATTTAACACCTCGTAAACTCCATTTAATGAAGAGATTAACTGATCCAACCTGTACCCAATGCGTTCTGAAGGTTCCAGGCACTTTCTTACATATGATGTGGGAGTGTCCACCTGTTGCTCAATTTTGGACTCAGGTGGCATCCAGATTATCCGATCTGGTCTCAGCAACGATACCTGTAACGGTGCCTGTCCTGTTACTGAATAACCTAACAATGTTTAACCTTAATAACCAACATAAGCGCACTGTACTAGCTGGCCTCACAGCTGCTAAAAAAATGATTGCATTGAGATGGAAGCCTCATTCACTTTCTGTTAAATGTTGGATTCTTACATTTTTAGACGTGATTCTTCTAGAATTGTCTACTGCTCGAGTTAATGGTGCGAATGAAAAGGCTCTCTGTAACTGGCATACTGTTTCTGAATCACTAAAAGCCTGGGTGAGATGATCTCTTTTCTTTATCTGATTTAATTCAAGTTGGTTTACTCTGTGTATTCATTAATTCAAGGTCCTGAAATCGAGTTATTCCCCTTGTTTTTTTTTGTTTGTTTTTTTTTATGTATATTTCAATGTATGTGTATACTTTGTTTTTGTGCATGTGTGTATATATAGATATATATACATATTTTCTGTTGACTGTTGCTTATGATTTTAAAATGCTTAATATCTTGTTCTTTTTCCTTCAATAAACATTTGATCACAAAAAAAAAAAAGAAAGATGTCACTTTGGGTTAAAGGACTTGGGTGGAACTTGTTCTCCGGTTCCCCCGAAAAGCAGACACTCCTTTGTTCTGGATGAGGTCTGAGGAGGTTGTTTTGTTGGGTTTAGCCCATAAGGTTCTGAAAATGCTGGTTTTGGCTTACTGGAGATCTGTTTGCATCAGTCCAGCCGGTCTTCAAAGTGTGGTATCCGTTATAAACTGGAAATATTGATAGATAATTACAATACTGCATTTTCAATTTACTGTTTCTTCAAACTTTGCTTTAACTCCCCAAAAGTCAGATTCAAAATATATATTTTTTATAATTTATTTTACTTAATTCATTTAAAAAAATTATATTTTTATTCAGTAAGGATGCAAATGATTTAAAGAGACTTTGTAATGTTTGAATGTTTTAAACTGAATAGTTTTACACTGTCAATAAATACAAAACAAGCGAGAGAAGACATTAATGCTTTATTCAACAAGGATGCATAAATGAATCAAAAGAGATAGACATTTAAATAAATAGTTTCTATTAATCAAAGAATCCTGACAAAAATGTTTTACCATGTTTTCCCCCAAAATAGCTAACTGTTTTTACCTTAATAATAATAATCACCATTATTAATAATTGAGCACCAATGTTAGTGGACAATAACTGAACTGCAAACCAATATGTTAGAATGAATTCTGAAGGATCATGTGACACTGAAAACTGGAGTAAAAACTAATATTCCCAATATTGTAACCGTATTAAAATAAGACTTCGTTCAAAGAAAATAATTATTAATATTGTTTAAAATAAAATAGCTGACATCTCTAACATGACAGTTTGCCACAAATAAAATAGCTGTCAATGGACACCGACATGTAAAATGTTGCAAGGTAAAATAACTCGCCAATATTATTCTTTCTTTGGTATTGGTTGACCGTGAACCTGTGGTCTGATTTTTCTTCTCTTCTTTGGAGTCCTGTTAAGATAAGTATGCTCATTTAAAGCTCAACATATATGAATAAGGACCTCCTAAAGTTTGTCACCGTGTTTGTCGGTTGGATTATGGGACACATTGGACACTGGACAAGTCGTCATACACAGCTTAAAGCCCCCTACTACAACAAACCCCTTTTAACTCTTGGGATGGATTTAACCGAGGTATAGCAAGCAATGCAGTTAGCATGCAGTTCAACTGGCTATACGAATACAATATTTTAAGAAAAACACAATGGTTGAGGTAGATGATTTTATCTATTGACAGAAAGGCTTTGGGAAAAGTGCTGTCTGCATATTACACAATCATTTTTTTGTTTGCTCTTTAACTCAGATCTGATTGTCATACAGTACATCCAGTGTTGGGAAGGTTACTTTGGAAATGTAATAGGTTACAGATTACAAGTTACCTTGTTTAAACTGTAATGGTAGTGTAACTTTTTCAATTACTTTATTAAAGTAATGTAACAAATTACTTTTGAGTACTTTTTGATTACTTTTATAAATTTGTGAAAATTAAAGAATATTAGATAACTGTATTTAAGTTGATGTATATGCTTTTATTTATTAAGCATGTGACGTATTCTGTGTAATAAACTCCTGAAATATTGGTGTTTTTTTTAAACTGCTGTCTCTTTGTATATGATGATAGTTTTCCCAAAATAAGTAAAATGCACATGAAGTGACACAGAGCAGTTTTAGGAATTATGAGGAATATTGAGGCGGCAGAGGTTGAAAACACTGCGAGCTTCAGTAGGCTTATGTGTAGTAAATGAAACCATGTCTTTACAGGAGGGGCGGACTGGGAAAAAAATTCAGACTGGAAAATTCAAACTCATACAAACCAGTCCATGGACAAAACTATTTTTTGTTTGGACCTGACATAAAAAAAAAGGTTTAAATCTTTAATTTGGACTGAACTGCACCTTCACTTCCATTTTTCTCTTCAGTCTCTTTATTTTGCCCGGTTATCCATCTCTCTTATGACTTTAATACTCAAGATTGAACAAAACTAAACTATACAAACAATACTCACAATACTACAATATCTTTATAGAAAAATCCTAATACTGTACACGAGTCATGTTTTTCCCTTACAAAAGTTAAACATGCTTTTATTAGCCTATATAAAAGTAAAAATTTTTTTTTTTTTTTTTTTTTTGCAAATGGATTTGTATTTTTAAATAAATACATTTGTAAAATAATTTAACATTTTTGGTTACCACAGTTAAACAATAGTAACCATTTTCTCTGGATTTATAGTTAAATATTAAAATGTTAATTTTCGTAAGGGTTGTTGTGTTGTCTGTCATAGCTCCCCCTAAACCTATTAAAAAAAAATCGGATTTTTTTTTCAGCTAAATTACTACTGTAACATTACAACTGATAATAATGATGTCCTTTATATAGTATTTTGAGTGATGACTGATGAGCAACGTGCTGCTGCTTGATAAAAAAAACAAAGACAAAAAAGCATCTTTACAGATGAAACTGACCTGAAACCCTGAACAGGAGTTCTGCTTCTCTGCTCCAGCAGTCCTCTCTCTCTCTCTCTCTCTCTCTCTCATTCATTCATTCATTCATTGATTACTCTGATCCAAACCGTTTGGCGGAGGGGCGGAGAGCGCGCGAGTCATGACTAACACTTCATGACTTATTAAAGATTTAATTATCAAATGGCGGATTCACAAATGATCGCTTTAGTACATTCGGCAGGCAATTATACAATAATGATATTAAATAGCAGGCCAAATCGGCTGCCAGGCCACCGGGAATTGTCCCGGTTCTCCCGGTGTCCAGTCCGCGCCTGATTTCCAACACTCAGAATGTGCAAGTCATATATTGCATTTGTGGGGCTTAATATTCACAGACACTAGTCCATGCCATGTTTTGTTACTGACCTACTTTTGATTTAGTCATCCAAAATGTGGCATATTCCGTCCGCGTTAGGCATTTCGTTTTTATGACTGGATTCTACGAACCAGACTGTATTTCCGCATCCCGGAAATTATCAGGGCGGTATGTCTCAAAGTAGTCAGTGCAATTTGGGAAAGATATCAGTTAAATCTGTATGTGGATGTGTGTAAATATTCGAATGTAATCCCCTTTGTAATCGTTAAAAATTTCATAAGTAACTGTAATTTAATTACTATTTTTTTCTTAGTAACTGTAACTAATTACAGTTACAATAATTTTGTAATTAAATTACGTAATGCCGTTACATGTAACTAGTTACTCCCCAACACTGAGTACATCATAACCTCATAACGCCTCCAAAATAATTAGTAACACAATAACAAAAATAGCAGAGCTGTGTTCTTGAGCTGAATTATGTAGGATTGTGTTACACAGTTCAGGTCCTGAAGCTTTGAGGGTGAGGTGGGTTAGGTTGAGGTACACTCTCAGCAGGACGGTGGAGTTAATGTGACCCAGACCGATCACACTATGGCAGTCTGGCTGCGTCTCATTCCTCTCAGCAACTCGTCTTGGCTGAGTAAGTACTGTAAGTGAAAGGAAGTGAGGGTGTCAGGATTGGTGTGAAGCTCTGCATAAGTTAAACCTAGTTAAGCAGTTCAACCTGATTTGTTTGATCATGTTGCTTAAAAAAAAAAATTTGTTTTGGCCATTGTGTATCATGGACCTTTTTAAAGTCCACATGAAATCAAAATTGACTATTTACTTTGTTCGCCTAAATTGATCGTTTTGTGCTGAACAATTCATACATGCGAGTCAATCCACACAAAAAAAACTTTTGGCTTCATAATCTTTAATCAAAATCTGAAAATGCCCCTCCCCTCTGCATTGGAGGACCTTCACTGATGACGTAGGCTTGAGGAATTTGGTGTCTGCTTAATCTGTAACCACGCCCCTCCAACTGACAGTAGACGTCCTGCCTGTGTGTTTGCGAGCATTGACAGCGCGTGAAAGGAGAGATGGCGAGGAGGTGCATTTTTGGTTGTGGAACTCACGGAACAGTTTTCCCTTTCCCTAAAATTCACATCGAGATGCTCGCGAGTGTGAACTTGCTCCTGAGCCGCCACGTCCAGGTGACCATTTGAACTCTCCGCATGTAACGGCTCAAACATGTAAGGTCTGATTCCCGTGATGAAATGATCCTCCATGTGTTCCTGTTCTTCATCTTCCACCTCCTCCTGCAAACTAAATTGCGGTGATTCAGGTGGCGAGTAATCCTCAACAACCGATTGTAAACTTGCATTTAGATCTGCCTCCATTTTTTGAATTAAACACCTACTTATCTAGATCCAATCAGGTGCTAGTTGGAAAATAAGCCACGCCCACTATTTTCCTCATTTATTATTCCGTTTCTCTCGGAAATACGTCACAACACTGGAGAAGTTCCGTTTCACGGGGACTTTAACAATTCTGGTGTTTTCAAAAGCAAAACCTTTTTTTAAGCTATTGTTATATTGGTGCATATAAATATAATTTTCTAGGCACTGTAGAATAAAAAAACAAACAAAAAAAAAAAACCCGTAAGTTCTCTACTTACTGTGAGGTTGTTAATTTCCCTTGAAAAGGCCTCGATCTGCATCCCTGATTCTTTAGTGTGCAACATCTGAAAAACCAAGATATCCGTCAAATATATTGATGTAAATAATGTACGTTCATATTCATCTTTTGGTCATAGTTAGGAAAAAAAATGTATTAATAGAAGGAATTTTTAGCAGAAGAAATGGGTGATAATGAAGTGCAGATATTGTAAAGGGAGAGGAATGTACCTGCACAAGTGCATGAAAGTCCTTTCCCAGCATGCACTTCTCCACATTGTGAAAATGGGTGTTTGGTGATGGCCAGACGCATGGATGAACGCAGGTTAATGCTTAATGTTTGCAAATCATGCATGTCAATGTCATTTTTCAGAGTTTGTTATTAAACATTTGTTGCAAGAATTTATTTTTTAAATCATTTACAGCCAGCCCCCCCCCCCCCCCAAAGGACAATGACAATGGGGTGGGGGGGTTGGGACGTAGCTTTTCTGCGTGTAAAAAAAAAAAAAAAAAAAACATCACTGGGATTGAGGAAGTTTATTGATTGTCACAATATTTTGGGTTCTATATCGTTACACCATCTTCAACTATAAAAATACTTGTGCATTTTATGATATAAAAATAGCCTCATGATTATTTAAAATGTGCTGCTGAACATTTAATAGAAGTCTATGCTTTTTTTTTTTTTTAAATCACCATAAATATACCATTAAATTAATCCCTAAAATATGCAAATATTGCACAAAATTGTACACTGTCTTTTAAAACAGCACAAACTACATGTCAGGTTACAAAAATGGAATACTTTAATAATATATATATATAAAATATTTATTTTTTTTACGATTCACAAAAGAAGATCAAATAACTGTCCATCACAGGAAAAATGGCACTATTCTGAGAAAACTGTTCTGTTAAACCCTGCTGCCTTTGTGAGATGATTTCATTTACATTACTTAACCCTTGGATTCAGGTCTTCCTGCGTCCGTACTGCTGTCTTGTGTCCGTCAATGAAGGATGTTGCGATGTTATAAAATGGCACCTGTGTGGTTGTGAGGTTGACATGGGTTTTGTGGGATATGGGTGGAAGGGTTATTGGCTGCAAGCTCAGCGGTGATGGCTAGCAGAGCATCAGATCTGTAGATCTCCCACCTGCTCCCATCTCTGTGGGTCCCTGTCAAAGATGGGGCTCAGGCCCCTGATGCCGCTGTAGGGTTGGTTGGCCCCATTGAGCAGGGCCTGGGCTTTTGAAGCGTCCAGAGGGCAGATGTAGTCAGTGGAGTCCTCAGCACGCTTCTTACGGTGGCCAAAACTGGAGAAACCTATTTTACGTGGCTGAGGAACAACAAATGAAGAATAAAACACAAAAGCATGATTAATGCATCATCTAATGCTTACTTAAAGTTAATATTGAAAACACTTAGAATTTAACACTGTTAAATCTTTAGGAAATTGAAAATCGTAAATGACTATTTTTCATACTGTATATTATAATAGCCAAATTCACTTTTAGTTCGATTTTGTTTTTAGTGTTTTTTTATTTTTTAAGACAACAGAATTTTTATTTTTTACATCTGACACCATATTATCATCATCATCACTTCTACTACTACAAGCATTAATAATAATAATAATAACAATAATAATAACAATAATAATAATTATAAAATCAGAATATTTCCACCAAATTAAATGAACTTTTTCATTATTATTAAAATTAATTAAAATAAATATTAAAATAATTAGAATAAATAATTGTTTGATACTAGCACATTAAAATTAATAATAATAAACTCTTTCGTCACCAAATTAAATTAATTATTAAATTCCACCAATGTCATTAATTTAACTATTAACGTAAATTAATTAAAATGAATGAACTGAATTGGGCTGGATATCAGAAACTGCCTGCGAATTATCAAATTATCCTTATCGGATTGTGACAAAAGACCAAATCATGAATCTCCAGAATCAAATTTTTTGAAAAAATAATAGAAAAATAAAGAGAATTTTTAATGCTGTTTGTTGGAAATAAAAAAAATTTATCTGCAGAAGTAGTGCATTTTAAACACACACTCTTTCTATTATTAGGAAAATTAATGGCTCAACTACCTAAATGATTACAGAAATGTTTTATCTAAAGCTTCATTGTGCTTCGTAAGTGTGCTCAGCTGATGCAGCAAATGTGCATCTAAACCAAATGTGCTGAGATTAAACAGGAACCGGGCAGCTGAAGCATGTGTCTGTTTATGTCAGGGCTTCCGACTTCATTCAGTTGCAGGGATGAAGGCGTTTCTAAATATTTGGTCAGCAAATGTCCATCAAAGTCAAATCTGCGATTTTCTCACCCGGACTTTAGCAGTGGTTGTTAGCTGTGTGTATCCTGATGATTCCAGGTACTCTTGTTTCTCCTGCTGAGCCTGAGAGCCCACCAGCATGTTGAAATTAGTGGCCAGATGCCTCCTCAGCAGAGTCTTCTGAGGGGGGATGTTCAGGAGCATCGCAAGTGTGTCCGAGTTAAAACGAGGTTCCAAGATCTGTGAAAAAGGAAGATCTGAAGTTACTATGGTGTTCTGAGTAGTTTTTAGTGGGCTGCTATGCATTTGCTAGGGTGGTCTGGATGGCTGCTTCCTGGTTGTGAAAAGAGCCCATAAGAATTAATTTAGGAGTTGCAGGAGAACGTGTTAGATGCTAGTTACTCACTATGAGTCCTCCATGCACTCCGCTGCCTCTCAGGTTGGGAGCGTATTCTGCCAGGTCAGCTGATCTGAGCCACTCCATCACACGGTGATTGGACCACTGAACAACCTCAGAAGGCGATGTCTTATTCTGTCAAACAACATGAAGAAGCATATCAATAATGAGCAGTATAAGTCCTGGAAGTATAGAGCTGGATTGCCCTCTCTTTGTTTCTGTTTATTTCATCCACACCTCATCTCCAGGTCTTCTTTTGAGGCAGCTGGGGTTGAACTTGTTAACATGTAGGACGTGGATAGCACACTTGATGCTAAGATGATGCAGCTGACTGGTGACTTTCAGAAACAGCAGATCATTCTGAAAATAAAACCAAATTATCAATACTGATCACATGATATATTAGTTAATTCCAGTCCTCTAACTTGATTGCAAGGCACTATAGGAAGTTAAAGATATTTACCACTGTCAAGTACTGCAGCATTCTACCGTCCACACGTCCTTCGCTAAACTGGTCTTTGTACTGTGGTAAACCAATGTCATCCAGCCACCCTGTGTAGAAATAACAGTTTCTTTATATAGTGTAACTACAATTTTTTTTTTTCTTTTTACTTACATTATCTAAAATATATATAGGTGTATGTATGTGTGGAGAACTAGGAGTGTCACTTAAAGTGAAGTAATTCCTTATAAAAAAAACTAAAACAAAGCAAATATAACTTTTTAAATTGACAAATATACAAATTTAAAAGTTTAATTTGTTTTCAAATGTAGTTAATAAAAAGCCCTTCATAAATCTTTTCAAATGAATTTTTGGGACATTTAAATTGCATTTATTTGTTTACATTTTTATTTTTTAATTAATATTTTGGACCGATTCATTGTATTTTTACAGCACTGGTCCTCCATATGTGCACAAACAAAACTGTGAAAAAAATATTTATCAGTAATGCACATGCAGAATGATAGAAATTGTCAGCGTTTGTCTCAGAGTGGTGTCATGGGTACATACGCGTGACCCAGATGTGGTCCAGTTCAGAGGATTTCTCTGTGATTTTGGTGCTGAAGGAGCGCAGAGCCAGCTGGAGCTTCTTCCTGTGAAGAGGATGTTTAATGCCCAGCTCCTACATGTGAAAAAAACAGAAATCAAACTGGTTGTGACAGCATATTGTTTCTGTGGTAACGGAGTTATCAATATCAAGAATTGAAAAGAAATATTTTGAAATGTTCAATTAAATAATCCTCACATAAATGTAAACACATTCACTAAAAACCAAAGCTGAACATTCATTTGATTTGATGGCAGAACACATTAGTAAGTCATGCAGCATTACAGACACGGAACAGAAGTTAAAGTCGCTCTGGCAGGTAGAACCAAACCAGGATTTGAGTGGCACCACTGCCACCTGAAGGAAGAGGCATAGCCAAATCATTTCACAGTGTTGAATGAGGAAATCAGATTGTTGATGTAAACCACAGGTCTGAATTTGTTATTTTTTTTAGCCCATAGTCTTGTGCTTAAATCTTGTATGAAGTATCGCTCACCTTCTCAATGTCCTGCGAGGAGAGTAATGTCTGACCGCTGGTGACCCACTGTCTGGCCATATTCACGTACTGAACCAGACCAAACTCCTCCATCCATGCACACACCTGATCACATGACCATTTTGAGAAGGGGATATTCCTGTCACTGCAGAACACATGTAGAATATTAGAAAGATGAATAACTGTGCTCGTTTATGTATATTGCATAGTAGGTGCTGAGATACCGTGCTGAGGCA
Source organism: Carassius carassius (assembly GCF_963082965.1). Classification (NCBI taxonomy): domain Eukaryota; kingdom Metazoa; phylum Chordata; class Actinopteri; order Cypriniformes; family Cyprinidae; genus Carassius; species Carassius carassius. The sequence goes on along the minus strand of NC_081804.1, from coordinate 7,972,119 downwards.
TTGGTGCTCAGGCAGTCGAGTCGAGGGCCGGCCGTGGCCCTGAAACCCCCTCGCCTGAAGTCAGAATCAGATCTGTCTGCAGGAAGACTGCCTGACTGTGTTCTCCTGATCCTAAGAACCAGAGCAAAAAAAGGTGTGGCCATAAGGGCACACAAAAATGAGTTATATAACCAATAATATCATAAGCCACTTTTCATGATACAATCCAATCCTGAAGAGTAAAATGCAAACTTGTGATTTCCATATTTCACACAATATCACTTAAAAACGCATCATATTCGAAACCATAACGCTTTTTTTGAAAGCTGTCTTTAACCAATTAAAAAACCCTCAAATACTTACTTTCCCCACAGTTTTTTACGAATGCCTTTCTGGTTCTTGTGCTGTGGTGAAACAGGAGACTGCTGACCTGATTCTAGTCCAGACGACATGGGTGAAAGGTCAGACAAGGTCGAATCATCCGTCTTCTCTGCCTTTCCTGTGAACAGGAAGCAATCCACTTGTTCAGTTTTGTGTTTCTGCATATTTAGTGGTTCACTATTGGACTGAACACGCATTATTCCTTCTTTAGTAGTGGTCTAATGGTTAGAAACTTGGACTTCAAATCCGAAGGTGTTGGGTTCGAGTCTCAGATCGGCAGGAATTGTCAGTGGGGGGGATACCACGACTGAGGGGAGACCCTTGAGCAAGGCATTGAACCCCCAACTGCTCCCCAGGTGCTGCAGCAATATGACACACCCACTGCTCTGGGTGTGTGTTCACTACTTTGTGTGTGCACTTGGATGGGTTAAATGCAGAGCACTAATTTCAGGTATGGGTCACTTCTTCTTCCCTTCACTTCAGAGGTAAAGAAAGCAAATACTTATGTCACAAGGCTGCAGAGGTGTTTAGAATTTTTACTTCTATAGATCTCAAAAAAGCTTCTTTTTAAACTAAGAGAAATAGAAATTAAAATGATTTTAATAGCGATCAAATAAATTATTCATTTATTCATCATTAAAAAACAATTAATTAAATAGCCGAAGCAGGGCACACGGTCATAAACTTTTCTAGTTTTCAGCACCAGACTTCTGAAGTCTATATGAAACCCAAATGGATTTTCCCTTATTCCTTTTAACCATATAAAGTACATTATATTTGCATCACATCAAGTATAAACTCAAAGTCTAATCTCTGAGTTGAGAGAGAAAGGGGAAAAAAAATTCCCCATGCTTTCAGCTTTAAAGAATCAGGATAGGAGAGCTTAGGTTAAATCCAATATGACACAGCAAGAGTGTGCTCTGTGGTCGCATGCAAACGTGAGATTGAGACGACAATACCTAAAGCTGGAGCACTGGCGCTTCGGCAGCGATCTTCGGATCGAGTGAGAGAGGAGAAACGCATGCGGAGACAGTTGCACAGCCCAAGAGATTGATTAGTCAGAGAGAAAGAGTAACGAAAAGATAAACAGAAGATCATGCAAAGACACTTGCAGTGTTAAAAAAGGCTGAATAAGATGCTTAAGCTGCTATAGTCAAAAAGCTTAGAGGACAAAAGTATTCAGAAAATGGAAGAGCAAACAAGCACAATCACATCAGCTGAGGTTATACAGTATTAATAAGGTCAAAGGTTATGATAAAAAATTTAGCCTGTGTCTGAAAGCTAAAAATGCAGTCAGTATACAGAAACATCCTGTCTATTATGCCTACAAAAAATACATTCACAAATGTCATTTTTCTATTTGTATTTTAATATTTTAGATTATATATTAAATATTTAACTTAATGAAAAAGTTCACCCAAAAATGTTAATTTGCTGAAAATGTACTATTCAATCCTATGTACTATTAGTCCATACAAGATCCAAGTTTGTTTCTTCATCATAATTTATTATAATTTTTTTTTCTTTATCAAATTTGGAGAAAATTAGGATTACATCACTTTGCTTACCAATGGATCCTCTGCAGTGAATGGGTGCCGTGAGAATGAGTTTCTGGGTGAACTATTACTTTAAATTTATGGTAAGAAATCAACATCGTACACACCAAATGCATGGTTCTCTCAAAAGCTCACTTAAATTTTGTTTTCAGAAACAGCCCATGTTAACAAATAAGTTCATCACAAAGAACTGTGGGTGCTGTGAGACAATTGCTTACTCAGGTTGAATTCGCTGCCTTCACTTTCATCAGGAGACAGTTGCAGTGCGGAAGACGGCTGCAGTCTCACTCCATTCTGCTCTGGACGACTAAACTTGCCCGGAAGCGTCTGATATTTGTTATTTTCAGATTTATATCGGTTCTATGGAAGAAATAAATTCATCTTGGGGATTAAATATTCATGTTGAGTTTTTCATATTGCTATTAATTAAATTAATAAATTAACCATAAAACTGCATAATTACAAACCGCTTTAGAATTTAATTAAACATATAACATGAATAAATGAACAAATAAATTTAATTTCGAACAACAAGAACAAACACTGTAATGTCAGTTGTAAGCATTTTCTGAATATGCATTTTTGTTAAAATAAGCCAGGCAAACAAATAAACGTGCATACGTTATGTTAACTAAGGCATGTGCATACAGCAAAGGCTATTGTTGTGGTTCTGGTGTTTTGTTAGCTTTAGTTTATTGGTTTATGTTAGCTAATAGTACCTCTAAAACAGCCTCTACTGGTTGGCCCACTACATGCTTAAGAAAAAACCAGTCAAAACACACAAACATACACTTAGAGTCACACTGTTAGTTGAAACATACAGAATTAAAGCACTATTGTTTATGTTAATCTAGCATTAAAGAGATCTGAATTTAGTTTAGACATTCAGCATAAAAAAAGCATTTTGTTAATGATATGAGTTAATTGGCCACAAGAAGCAGAAAAGTCATATTTATTTATACAAAATGATTCTGGTTTTTGTACCATCTGTAAGCTTCCACTTTGGAGTTCTTCTAAGCTGGTGGACAGCATCCGTGGTATTGACCTGAAAATAAAACCATGAACAATTATATTACATATTTATAAGCTTTGCTTACATTATTGCAGAAATTGCATAAGTGCATCTTGTTTGTTCAGGTTACGTCACAGACTAACAAATGTAAGCTGGAAGCATATTCTCATTGTTAAAAACAATAGATGGATGTAATGTTATTTGATTTCCAATGGAAATTAAGCAACAAAATTCGAAAAAAAATTATTCACTTTAAATTTGCAATCTGACAATAACATTGTTCCTGTCAAATTTAAATTACATTTTTGCAAAAATAAATAAAATAAAGCAATCTCAAGACAAAACTCCATTATTAAATTGAAAAAGAAAATATGAAAAAAATAACATACACTTTTACAAATTTCTTGCACCGTTAACACATTTTTCAATTGAATTTTCTTTCTCTTTCACAGTGTACAAAAAAAAGTTAGCAAAATTATTTTCTATTTGCACATATACTGCAAAAATGATTATTTCTGCTAAATGTATCTAGTAATTGATTGTGATTTTTTTTTTTACATGCACCAGAGGAATATTGAAAATATCTAAATATCAAAGGAAATGCTCCAGCCATAACTACATCGATTAGTAACAGCGTGTGTGGTGTGTGGCAAAAACATCACAAGAACAAGGCCACTGCTACTTTAGAACCCCTTTTAAACCAGCACAAACACACACTCCACTTGCCATTGTCTGCTGTAAAAGCCCAAGTGGCCAATGGATACCATCGAGGTCTCCATAGAGGGCAGTATACTGCGAAAGCTGGGCCAGAGAAGGATAGAATGGGATGGAGTGCAAGAAAGACAAGAGTTGACAAAATCACATTAGCTTTGGTTAATAATTAGGACAGTAAAATGGTAACTAAATGGTCCTTCTCCCAAAGAGGCCTCCTGATCCCGATTGCCTTTAAGAACAGCGTCCCACTAACACTCTGCTATAATCAAAGTTCTGTTATTAATACAACCTCTCACTCACCTGGAGTCCAGCTCCCTCTGGAAACATGGAGAGACCAGGAGTGGCGACGGGCCTCGGGAAGACATCTGTGGAGAATGAAATAAGTAGAACTTAAAACCTAATCAAAGCTGAATAGAAATATGGAGACAAATGGATCACAATCTATGCCTTTTAGCATTTTAGGGTTTCCCCTGAAGTCCGTTTATAATGTTAGTCAAGATTTCTTCTCTAAACTGTTCAAAAGTAACAGTAAAACATTTAAAGTGTTACAAAAGATTTCAAATAAATGCTGTTTTTTATGGAAAAAATGCATTATAGTTTCCACAAAGATATTAAGCAGCAGACTGAGTAATGACTGGAGTAATGGCTGCTTTTAATTCAGATTTGCATCACAGGAATAAATTAAATTGTTTATTTTTGTACATATGTTTTATCAATTACGTATTTTTAATAAACACTGCCTTGGTGAGAGTAAGAGACCACCTTAAAAAAAAACATTAAACAAATCCAAACCCCAAAGTATAAATAGTAGTGCATATATACATTATTATTGGCTAATTTTTTCACATGTAAAACAACCCACTCTGTTAATGTGTTTATGGTTGCAACATTGTGATGACTCCTGAATGACCTGTTTCTCCATAAATGGTCTGGTTGTACTATTAAAGAACTCAAAAAAGCAAGATCATGCAGTTTTTCTCTGAAATGACCCATCTGAAACCTTGAACAGTACCTGTAGCTCTGATCTGACATTGTCAGAGTATGCTTTATGCGTCAGGGCTCTTATTTTTCGAGTGCCATTAAGATCCTCCTCACTGCTGCCAGACAGCAACATATTGTTGGTCACTGAAGAGTCACAGAACCACATTCAAGGGTCAAATTCATCTAGCAATGGAGACTAAAACATTAAAATAGTAAAATTAAGTTTTACTCAAAATGTACCTTGAGAAAGGGCTAAGCTGTCCTTTAATTTTCTGTACTGGACCAACAGAAGATTGAGTTCCTCTATGTGTCGATCCTTCATAAACAAAACAGAGTTGATGTTTAGTCTATAAACAAACCCCTCTACCTGTTACAACATGCATGCTGCTTCCTGCACATTTTGGACCTGTTAAATGCAAAGTGCACACATGCTGACTTACCTTTTCATTATTGGCAGCTATTAGCATCTCCAGTCCAGTTTTTAACCTCTGCAGCTCTTGATCTGGAACATAAAGAGCAAAACTCAATATGTGCACCATTACATTATTATGGCAGTGTTGGGGAAGCTAGTTTAAATTATAAGTAGCATTAGAGTTTCAATATAGTTAGACCACAAGCAAGATTCGCTAATATTCAGTTATATACACTAATCTACATGCAAAAAGAAACTTCATTAGATGATTTTTATTTTTAGATAAATAATCTAAATTATATAATTCAGAATTTAATCCGAGACGTACATTTCTGACACAAAAAACAATGGGAGTTTTGAACAAATAAACACAGATTAGGCTGACAGCATTAAAATCTGAATGTGAAAATTTACACTAAATACAACTAGAATACACCCTGATTTAAGTGAACATCGACAAGCACAGTAGATTTAATGAAATATTATGCAGTATATGAAAAACCTTTAGGACAACTTGATTGAATAGGAAGAATTAGACTTTGATTTGATAGAATCACACACACACACACACACACACACACACGTATCCATTGAGGGGATAGTCGCGACAGACTTGACAGTTTTCCAGTGTACATAAGCCAAATTAAGAGTGACGCTAAGGGGCAGCTGAATCAAGCTGGGAGAAAGCATGGAAGGATCATGATACATTAAATACATAAATTATATTTTTTTTTATGGATTCACGCTTTTTATTTATCTTCTTTTGAACTGATGCATGCAACACCCATGGTATTAAACAGCTTAAAAGAGCAAAGACAATTTTTTATATAACTCTCACTGGATTCGTCTGAAAGAAGAAAGTCATATACACCTAGGATGACTTGAGGGTGAGTAATTTATGGGCTAATTTTCATTTTTGGCTGAACTAACCCTTTAAACTTAGTTTTGGCTAAATTTGCAACCCTGTTACTCATTTCAGAATCAGAAAGAGATTTATTGCAAGTATTCTTGTGCATACAAGGAATTTGTTTTTAGTGACATAAGCTTCCAGTACACAGAGACAACAACACACAGACACACAAAACTTATTTAGTACATTAATAAATTGTCTATTTGATTATGATGTTTCTTTGATGTTTATTGCTAGAAAAAAAAACATTAAACAGTCAAACTAATCAGGGTTTAAAACTGTCCTTAAGACTTAATTTGTAAAGGGTTCAAGTCCTATTTTGTACCTTATTAGTGTAAAGTGTCTTTTATTAATGCAATGCTAAACTATTCTGCACTAAGGCCTCACTTCAGCAACCATTAGAATTTAATCTTCTTGGTACCTCTCTCTGTGATGTCATTGTTGATGGTTCCTTGGGACAGAAGCTGATTCTGTAAACACTCAATTTCAGCATTCTTCGTAGCAAGCAGCTGCTGGAGTTTGCCAATCTCAGTCTAAAAAACAAAACATAAAACACTTTAAACCATCATTTTATTAACACTTAAGAAAGAAGAAAACAAGATCCACATGTTTCACAACAGTGTATGTTTTTGGAAAACAGGGGAATCTGAGACTGACAACACAAAAATGACAGGTTACGAATACGAATACAGGTTAAAATGACCTTCACCATTTTGGGTGATAAACGGTACATTCACATTTAAAAACACCCACTATATTGTCAAAAAAATGGGGTGGGGTTGGGGGAGTTGGACTACTACAAACATGTAAGCTTTTTCTGTTTCATATGTAGAATATACCTACTGTTCATATACCACCACCAAATAGCTAGCACAACTCTCTCTGACATGATTTCCCAGAAAACTTGAATGGTCAAGTAGCTATGCTGAAAAAGGCACTGAATGAAGAGATTACATCATCCCTATCAGAACTTTGAGACTGGCTAAAACGTCTTTGGATGCAGATTCCTTACATTCATGTCCAAACCTTGTAAATGCTCAAATGTTAGCACATAGCAAGACACATGACCCTCCTGTTATTTCTGTGCCACCAACCGCAACACAAATAAACATTCACTCATCAGCCATTGTTTAGTCAAACATGAGAGAATGCTGTGTGGGTAGTAACAGGCAAACATGACTAAATTAGGGAAAAAACTATTAGTAATATTTCATTACAGGCTATAGAAGACAATAAGACATGATGAAACGTACATAAAGAATGTGCTGTATGTACAAATATAGTGTGTCAATCTGTTTACATTCCCATACCGAAACTGCTCAACCCTTGTTCCCAAGATGGACCGACCTGACAATCTACCAGAGAAAGAAGTCATACGAACCCACACTAACGTGCAAGTATTCACACAAACAGAGATGGATGATCTATAGTAGCCTATCCACGTGTACAGTTTTTCTACACTGCTCACTTCCACACATAATGTGGTTTAAAAGATTGCCGCTAGACCATGTGGAGATCTATCCTTGGCTAAAGCTCTCAAAGCTAAAGCAACTGCAAGCCATCTAAATGGGTAACCATTAAAAACTGGGGATCATGAAGCTGCAAGATTATCGTAACATATTTAGTGATTAGCTTGTCAACAACTGACTGAGTACCAATCAGTGATGTGTCAGTGAACGGGTGTCTAATCTCGCTCTTGGAGGGCCACCTTCCTGCAAAGTTTACCTCCAGCACATCTCCCTGACAGTTTTGGGTGGTCCTCAAAAGTTTGATTATGTGGTATAGGTTTAATTGGGATTGCAGCTAAGCTCTATAGGATAGTGGCCCGGATTGGATAACCCTGACTTAAAACAAATCTAGATGGAAGAGGGTTCAAGAGGCACAAGGACTGGGAGCTCAGAGAGGCATAACAACCAAAGGAGAGGACATTTTCATGGAACTATGACAAAGCTTGGAAAATGTAGACTACTTGAGCAGAGGTGGAAGTATTATGAAATAAATCTGTCTTAAATGGCACTCTTGATGCAAAATTCAATCAAAGTTCAACCGCAAGGACTGAGGGTGCCATTTTGGGACAGGGCCCTCATCGCCCTGTCCCTTGTGTCATATTCCTCATGGACGACGACAAGGGATAAGGAGGGTTAGCAGGGTTAAGCACCTGAGCTGTCCGACAGCACTTCTCCCAATGCTGTCGTTCTACCTGAGTGTGCTCGACCGTGAGCTTCAGTGTAGCAAGCTTGGTCATGAGCGACTGGTAACAGACATGGAGGGAATAGGTAATAGAAAGCTGGAGGAAGAGAAAGCCAGAGGGATGTTCATTATGCTAAGAGCTTAAGACACTCTGAGAGTGCAGTGAACAATTGAATTAAATGTATAGAACAGTTATGGGATCAGAGCAAGAAATTGCATTGAAAAGAGTCTGCATTTAGGGTTAAGCCAATATGGCTAAAGAGACTGTTAGTAAATGCTTATGGGGCAGTTAAAGTTGTAATGAACAATACAGAACGACTGAAAGCTAATAGGAGTCCAGATTAAATATGCATTACCTTAGTGGCTTTGAGCTTCCTTTCATATTGTGATTTCTCACCCTCCAGTTCTTCAACTTTGCTCTTAAGAAGGTGAAGCTCTTGTAACAAAGCCTGATGAAAAAAAACACAGAAATAAAAAAGAACAAATTACACATCACCTTGCAGTAGCAAACATCCAACCATTCTGGCAACTGCTCCTGGAAAAACTATGCTTCTGTCTAAGGTACAGAGCTCCTAAATTGACCTTGCAGAAATATAAAACCCTGAGACTTTCTTGTGCATGTGGAAAAATGTTCTTGTGGGCACTTGAAAGTTCTAGGGTCTTTTCCCCTGCAAATTCCACTTCAGGGGTTCCATGCTTAGGCCATTCATATCAATACAAAGGAATTCGGGAGAAAAGGTTTGGACTGACCCATAAAACCCACACACCATGCAGTTAAAACACAAGAAAGCTCTGGAGATTCCTGGAAAACCTTATTAGTTTCTTAAAAAGATAACTTGGGACATCAAAAACTGCCCTAATTGATCAAGGAAAAGAATCTAATAGTCACCACTAAGCCCACAACCCTTCGGGGAGCTCTCTGGATCTACTCAGAAACCGTTAGCGTTAGTGAATTTCCATCATGCAGCTTTACACCCAAAATAAATCATGACATTCTGTCATCGGAACACACTGCAAACACCAGTAACCATGAGATTCCCACAATGGAGCCCACAGACAAACTGGATTCATTGCAAGAAGAGGCAGTTAGTAGCAATTCCTGTTGGAGTGTCCAAAAGTGAGATGGGGGGAATGGTTATTTTTTAGGGTAAAGCAAGGAGGTAAAAAGGGGGTCTTGAAGTAAATCCACCACGTAATGAGGATCTGCCTACATTCTCTCCTCCACTTCTACAGTGGCAGCTGCATTCCTCAGCATCAGAGGCACCAAGGCCCACATCGGGGCTCTGGTCGAGAGCCTCGCGTGTGCCACTGTCGCCCAGGCTCTCCAGAGCTCGCTGCTCCTGGATGCGATTGCTGATTTCCTCCTGGAATTTACACATCTGCTCCTGTAGTTCACTAATTAGATTAACCACACTCTGAGAGAGCAAAAACAAGAAAGCCAGAAAAAAGGAAAACAGTGATCAGATTTGGAAACACAGTTACACATAGACATAGACGATCTTATGAATAATCTGAGTTCTCTGAATAGGCATATTCATTTTTGGCTTTGTGGACATTAGGGTTTAGAATCTAATAAGTCACATTTCCACTCCAGAGGTTCAGGCTCAGTTTTATCTAGCGTTTGGCCCTTTGGACTTTTTAGAAAATAAATTACCTTAAACTTTAAAAAAAAAAAAACCTGTCCACAACTAATCCCCAACAGAGTTTATACACATACCTTCTATGTTTTCAACATTTTTTTGTATTATGCTTGAAATAACATTCTTCTGTATAAATAGTAACGGTGGTGAAGAGACCTGCATTGTGACCTACTCTTTGCCGGTAAAAGTTTTTTACTGACCTATTCGTCTATATGAGGACAAGATTTTCTGGGAACCAAGATACTTTGTTTCAGAGGATTAAATGCAGGTGTTTGAGATTCAAATAAATTTTGGGCATCTGTTATACTTAATCTGTGACGTATGATGGTACAATGCACAAATTAAAAGATAATATGATTTTAGCAAAAAGCATGTTAATGTTCAGTTTGTTTTTCACTTGTGAACAAGAGAATGATTAGTCAGGCTAATCTTAGCTATTCTGATAGAAATGCAAAGGCTGTCAGCCAGAGGAAGTTTCATATGATATTCCCAGTTGATGATAAAGCTTATATATAGCTCTATGCTAAAGGTGAGTGGGGGAGATGTGTGTGGTGAAAGTGTTTTGCGCCTGTTGTATGTTCAAAGTGAATTTCTGCCATTCCGTCCTGTTGAATGGAGCCTTGCAGCTGTCACCCTTGAGGCCAGTGTTTTGATGCAACAAATGCAAGGAGAGCTCGGTTACCACAGAATGTAGAGTGTGCAATGACACTATGGATTTATGAAAAGAATATAAGAAAGAATGATTTACAAGATTCACTCAGTAAACCCACAAATTTCAACATAAACTAGTCACAGAATATGCACATACTTTTGTGACAAGCAAGATTTGTGCAATTTCAATTTTACTGTTTGTAAATATGTATGCATGTATATGTATGTATGTAAGTGCAGAACATTATTAGCAGCCTTTCCTTCGCTTGTTGCTTAATTTCTAAAAGTGAATGATACTCATTGCAGATGTGCGTAAAAAAGCGTGTGCATGTTGTGTACAGCTGAACACTTCTCAAGACAAGCACTGAGCACTTCTGGCATCTGTCATTTTGTGTTCATCAAGCTGCCTTGTCACTATCTCCTATTTAGGCCCACCACTTGCTTTAGTGTCTCTACTGATTAGCATCTTCCCTTATCAGCACGCTGCCTTTTTGGCACTGGGAACATTTGTGGGACATGGGGTTTGAATGTGTGTGTGTAATTGTCTCTGTGTGTATACATATCCAAAAATCATGTTTCGTTAAGCACACTGTCAGTGTGGAAAGGCTGAGTCTCTGTGATAGCCCGATTCAAACGAATGTCAAAGACATAACAATGAGACGTCTATTGGCTCAGAGTCAAACTCCTTCCTGTTTTTGGTCTCTTTGAGTCCTTGGTATACTTACCTGACATCAAACACCAGTAGAATGTTCACATACTAACTGAGAAATTTTAAGAGCCATTTTTTCTAATGACTTCCAATGAAGCTGATGAAACATTTTGAGTCTATGATACCAAAGCAAATGAATATTCAATATGAAAATTCCCATGACTTAAAGCTTCTGTCAATAATAATGGCTCTTCAAGGCTTTGAAATCTCTGATATTTCCAGGTTTTCCCATGGCTGTGGTAAACCCGTTCCATCTTTAGACAGAAAGCCAGAGATTTAATATGTTCAAGAAAAATAAAGCACAGAAAAGATGCTCCTTAAAGTTTTATGTTGTTTTTCTGAGTCTGTTTAGTCTGTTGACTCTGCACAAAGTATGTAACACTGCAAGTTTGATAAGTAATTAGGTGTTAAGAGTTGATAAATCTACAGGATCTACATATTCTCACCACAACATAAACATGCCACCATGACTTCCCTGTCCCCTAGTTATGTTTCCACATGCCAAGTGGAAACATCAGATTAAATATCAGCTCAAAAGCATATTTACTGATCTTGTATTTCAACATGACACTCTTGGTAACTACAATAGTGTGTCTGATATCAGTTTCTCTTCTATTATAACCATACACTTTTTTTATTACTATACCTCTAAATGTATTTAACAACACATAGACTGACACGGCTGCTTCCTGTGAGTGTGGTTTCAATTGAATTAGAGGCAACTGGTGGACAACAAAGACACAGGCATGCTCAAAAAGAACTATATAGCATCTAGTCAACCAAAATCATTCCTAGTCAACAAATCTAAAAAAGTACTACAATATAAGCATTATATTGCATTATAATTGTAAAATAATACTGATAAATGCCAATATAAGCATTTTTCAGTATTATTTTATGAGCTGTCAAACAATTCTAGGAAGCAGAGGCGTTGATAATAAAATAGAAAAGATGTATAAACTATACTCTATAAACAAACTAATTGAACATTCATTTTTGATATACATATTTAAATATATAGTTTAGAACAAACTAAACTATTAATAAACTATTGTTTATTTTTACTAAAATAAAAGTTTTCTGTCATTTTAATAAATCTGAAAATAATTATTGCTAAAATGAAATTGAAATAAAAAAATACAAATGTTTTCTGTAATTTAAATGATGCTGAAATAAAGTAATTATTAGATGAAAATTTTAAGCTCAAACTAATGAATTGGCAAAAGCACATAACATTACTCAAATTTCTAAAATTAATATGAAAACTAAAAATATAAAACTAGGAGGCCAAATAATTTTTTACAAAATATTTATAAAAAATTAAATTCTTTTTTGCTGTGATAATAAAATTGCCATTGAGAATCATGAAAACAATGTATTGGTATTTTGGTTACTGATATTTTGACATCCCTGCAAGACAGACTACACATATAGAGGAAGTAAACAGCCATTGGATTAAATCATTATCATTTAGAAAACTACAATAGTATGACATTAATCAAATACCATCTCTTAACAGATTAACCCATTCGCCCCTATGAACTGACAGACTGATACAGTACCTCAGCTTTATTATGTTTCTCCTGTTCATCATTGTGGTTGTGTTCCTCCTCCATGCCGACTAGCTTTAGTTTCAGATAGGAAACTTCATCCATGAGTTCCAGTTTCTGTGTCTCCAGTGAGGTTCGGCTAAGGAGCTCCTAAAGCACATGCACACACGTTAGCGAAAACATGGTGACACACACAAACACACCTACACATTTGTACTGTATACAGTAACAATCACACGGCACACAGGCGCTTCTTGATGCTCCACTGGCCAAGTTCTCTCACAGTAATGCTTAGGCTGAAGCCAAGCGCCACTAAATATACTCAAGCACACTATTTTTACTTCCTCTGCCCCTGTATGTGAGAAAGTCAGGAGGGCCAAAAGAGGGAAACTTTGTTTGATACTACCGGCTAAATCAAGCAGGGCACTGAGAACCTTTGCGAACCAGTGTTTAAAAAGGGCATAAATTGCCTTGTGCACATAAGAAAACCTAAAATATTGTGGTGGTATGATGATGGTATCAGATGGTAAATCTGTGGTATTGTGATATTTACAGTTGTGCTGAATGATTACAATATTACTACAGTATACCTCGAAAAACTACAGAGTATTACAATGAAATCAGGCAAAGATTTTCTAAACAAAACTGCCTCATGCACTTTTGTTTAGTAAATATTTTCCCAAATGCATTCAATTCAATTTCCACATAATCAATCCAGCAAAAAAAAAAAAAAGTCAACACATTTTGGCTAGTCCTAGTTATGCCTCATACTTTGACCAAGGTCAAATACTTTGATTGGTTAAATGCAGAGCACTAATTCCGAGTATGGGTCACCATAATTGGCCACGACACTTTCACTCACTAGATCAGGGGTGTCAAACTCAATTCCTGGAGGGCTGGAGCCCTGCAGAGTTTTGATTCAACCATAATTAAACATACATAATCCAACTAATCAAATCCTTCAGGCTCATTTGAAAACTACATGGTCTGTTTGTTGGAGCAGGGTTAGAACTAAACTCTGCAGGGCTCTGGCCCTCCAGGAACTGAGTTTGAAACCCCGGGTCTAGATCATGGTGTACAGCAGTGGTTTTCCAGCTTTTCTACTCCAAAGTCCCTAATTGGCCACAATAAAAAAGGTAAAAGGCACCACAACTTGTCCAATTGTTTCTGATTTACTGGATAAGAATTACATTACAAGAACACATTACTAGAGTTGTCACACACCTGGACTTATTTTGTGTGTTTTTGCCCCTGTGACCCAGTTTCTGTCTTCCGTGTGTGGTTTGATTAGTTCCCAGGTGTGTCTAGTCATTTCCGCATGTGTTCCATGTCCCTGTTAATTTAGTCATGCCATCCACCTGTGTTTTCCCAATTATCCTTTGTATAAAAGCCTTGTCCTTTCAGTTCTGTCTTGTCGGGTCTACTCGTCTAAATGTCAACTTGTCACCTGTTACTTGCCACTTGCCTCTTGCCACCTGTTATTTACGACTTACCTTGTTTATGTTTTATTTAATAAATCCTTGTTTCGTTTATCCCTCGGCTCCGTGTTCCTTCCAGCAGCATAAGCCGTGACAGAAGACCCGACCTGAAAAAGTTAAAAACTTCGTGTTTTCCCTCCGTTTTGTTTTCCGTTTTTTTTTCACAGTCTTTTTTCTTTCCGTAGTGTTTCATGGATCCCCTCTATCGCCCCGAATACCTCCTCCTCCTGCTGGAGCAGGAGGGACTGTCTCTCGAGGACCATACCAGACGGTTTCTCTGGCTAGCTAATGCCACCAGCTACCCGGACCACGCGCTCTGCACCTTTTATCACGCCAGCCTGAACCCTAGGTGCAGAGCGTTGTCGCCCGAAGATGGTCCTCGGGAGGATTTCGCCGCCTTTATAGAGTGGAATCTGGTGAGAAATGGGTCACCTCTCACGGTCGGCCCAATGGAGGATCTCGCCAGGTCCACTCTGGACCCAGAGCCCAGCCTACAATCTCCCCACGGTACGAGGCATAAGCCCGAGCCCACCGATGATGGAGAGCCAGAGAGCATCCCGTCAGACCAGGTGCGAGAGCCGGCGACACTGCCCACCACGAGGGAGCAAAATATGGAGCGCCAAATGGGTCAAAATGAGGGGGGTTCCAATTCACCTATGCCAGATCCTCTGTTAAGCCCAGGAAGGGCTCCTGATCTTCCGTTAAGCCCAGGACGGGCTCCTGATCCTCCTGTAAGCCCAGGATGGGCTCCTGATCCTCTGTTAAGCCCAGGAAGGGCTCCTGATTCCCCGTTAAGCCCAGGACGGGCTCCTGTTCCCCCGTTAAGCCCAGGACGGGCTCCTGTTCCCCCGTTAAGCCCAGGACGGGCTCCTGATCCTCCTGTAAGCCCAGGACGGGCTCCTGATCCTCTGTTAAGCCCAGGACGGGCTCCTGTTCCCCCGTTAAGCCCAGGACGGGCTCCTGTTCCCCCGTTAAGCCCAGGACGGGCTCCTGATCCTCCTTTAAGCCCAGGACGGGCTCCTGATCCTCCTTTAAGCCCAGGACGGGCTCCTGATCCCCCGTTAAGCCGAGGACGGTCTCCTGAACCCCCGTTAAGCCCAGGACGGGCTCCTGAACCCCCGTTAAGCCCAGGACGGGCTCCTGATCCTCTGTTAAGCCCAGGAAGGGCTCCTGATCTTCCGTTAAGCCCAGGACGGGCTCCTGATCCTCCTTTAAGCCCAGGACGGGCTCCTGAACCCCCGTTAAGCCCAGGAAGGGGTCCTGATCCTCCTGTAAGCCCAGGACGGGCTCCTGATCCTCTGTTAAGCCCAGGAAGGGCTCCTGTTCTTCCGTTAAGCCCAGGACGGGCTCCTGATCCTCCTGTAAGCCCAGGACGGGCTCCTGATCCTCCTGTAAGCCCAGGACGGGCTCCTGATTCCCCGTTAAGCCCAGGACGGGCTCCTGTTCCCCCGTTAAGCCCAGGACGGGCTCCTGATCCTCCGTTAAGCCCAGGACGGGCTCCTGATCCTCCGTTAAGCCCAGGACGGGCTCCCGATCCTCCGTTAAGCCCAGGAAGGGCTCCCGATCTTCCGTTAAGCCCAGGAAGGGCTCCCGATCCTCCTTTAAGCCCAGGACGGGCTCCCGATCCTCCTTTAAGCCCAGGACGGGCTCCCGATCCCCCGTTAAGCCCAGGACGGGCTCCCGATCCCCCGTTAAGCCCAGGACGGGCTCCCGATCCCCCGTTAAGCCCAGGACGGGCTCCCGATCCCCCGTTAAGCCCAGGACGGGCTCCCGAACCCCCGTTAAGCCCAGGACGGGCTCCCGAACCCCCGTTAAGCCCAGGACGGGCTCCCGAACCCCCGTTAAGCCCAGGACGGGCTCCCGAACCCCCGTTAAGCCCAGGACGGGCTCCCGAACCCCCGTTAAGCCCAGGACGGGCTCCCGAACCCCCGTTAAGCCCAGGACGGGCTCCCGAACCCCCGTTAAGCCCAGGACGGGCTCCCGAACCCCCGTTAAGCCCAGGACGGGCTCCCGAACCCCCGTTAAGCCCAGGACGGGCTCCCGAACCCCCGTTAAGCCCAGGACGGGCTCCCGAACCCCCGTTAAGCCCAGGGCGGGCTCCCGAACCCCCGTTAAGCCCAGGACGGGCTCCCGAACCCCCGTTAAGCCCAGGACGGGCTCCTGAACCCCCGTTAAGCCCAGGACGGGCTCCAGCCCCAGAGCTTACTCCAATGCCTGCTCCTCCAAAATTCCCACCCTCCCACCCACTCCTGCCTCCTCCTCCGCTGTCGTCTGGCTGCCCCTCTGCTCGCCCTCAGCCTACCATCATTGTGGTGCGAGCTCAGCGGGACCGCCATCCTCCAGCGACGCCTTGGTCGGCGTCTCCCTCACCTCCGCCTCCAGCCTCTGAGGCCTGGACTCCGCCTCGGCCCGTTGACCCGTCGGCTCCACCATGGCTCCTAGCTCCTTCCTCTCCGCCGTGGCCCGGCAGTCCACATGCTCTGCCTGGCTCCCTCGTCCCTCCGGCTCCGCCTTGGTCTGGCGTCGTCCATCCTATGCCTCGGGACTCCACTCCTCCGGCTTCGCCTCATCCCTCCGTCCCTCCGGCTCCGTCAGGCTCCTTCATCCCCTCGGCTACACCTCAGTCCTCGGTCACTCTGGCCTCACCGCGGCCTTCCGGATCCACATCGCCGCGTCAGTCACCAGAGCCATCGGTTCCGCCTAGGACCTCCGGCTCCTCCCCGTCACCCTGGCTCTTCGGCTCTCCGTCTCCGCCTCGGGCTCCTCCTCCACTTGCTCCGTTGCCGTGGGTCGAGTCCCTGGAGTCGGTGACCATTCCTCCTTCATGGCTCCTTCCACCGTCGGCCCCACCTTGGGCCGTTATGGCTGTGGCCTGGGTCCTGCTGGGTACCTCCTGCTTCAGATCCTTCCTGTCTCCTCCCTGGCTCCTCCCTCCGTCATCTCCTCCCTGGCTCCTTCCTCTGTAGTCCCTGTCTGCTGGCCCCCTCCTGGGAGGCTGTCCTCCACCGGAACCTCCTCCCAAGTTCCCACCCACGTCTCCCTTTGTTGTTTCTACGGTGCGAGGACGCACCTACCGGGAGGGGGGAGTACTGTCACACACCTGGACTTATTTTGTGTGTTTTTGCCCCTGTGACCCAGTTTCTGTCTTCCGTGTGTGGTTTGATTAGTTCCCAGGTGTGTCTAGTCATTTCCGCATGTGTTCCATGTCCCTGTTAATTTAGTCATGCCATCCACCTGTGTTTTCCCAATTATCCTTTGTATAAAAGCCTTGTCCTTTCAGTTCTGTCTTGTCGGGTCTACTCGTCTAAATGTCAACTTGTCTACTTGTCACCTGTTACTTGCCTCTTGCCACCTGTTATTTACGACTTACCTTGTTTATGTTTTATTTAATAAATCCTTGTTTCGTTTATCCCTCGGCTCCGTGTTCCTTCCAGCAGCATAAGCCATGACAAGAGTATACTAGGACACTCTACCTAAAAAATGTATTTACTCAATAGAAATTTATAAGTTTACATATTACACTTACATATTATTGCTCTTTTGTTGGTTTTGATTGTTTCTATTGTCCTCGTTTGGAAGTCGCTTTGGTTAAAAATGTCTGCTAAAGGATCACATGTAATTAAATGTCATGTAAATGTATTTTAATGCTTTAATTAATAAAAAAATTATATTTATAAAATGAAGTAAACACCCATGTAATGAGAGCAATAATAAAACATTACTATAAATTACATTATAAATGACATGACTTTTCCAGTATGTAGAAAAAAACAAAAACAAAAAAAAACACGCTTTTAATAATTAAGCTCTTTTTTTTCTAAAAGAAAAGCTGGAAAAGATTAAGCTGATAAACAACCAGAGAGGTACACACTTTTTGTAGTTGAACCCCTATTACCTACTAAAATTATTATTTAAAATATAATTCAATTTAATGTGAACTAATGTGAATTTGCATTGTTGCATTTTTACATTTGATCCATAAATTTTCATAATACAAATACCCATATTTCAATTGTAATAAACACTTTTCTCTCACTTTCTGTATCTGTTATATGTGGAAGACATTCTGGCGGATGACGCAGGACATATGTACAGCGCGCACCTCTAAGATATGCTAGTCTCGCGAGTTTGTTTATAGGATCAAAGGATCCTTACTATAGGAAAGGAAAACCAGTCTCCTTTTGGTTTATATCGAAATCCTTCGACAAATATATATATATATATATATATATACACACACTTCTAATTCGTGACCAGTGTTTTCTTTTGTTCTTTTGTTCACACAATGCTAATGTCCTACGTCATCCGCCGGAACGGCTTCTGCATATGACAGATACAGATGGAAATGAGAGAAAAGTGTTTATTACATTTGAAATATGGATATTTTTCTTATGAAAATGGATTCTTGGATTCAATAGAATCAATGAATCTTATCGCGAGGCACATTTTATTATGGATGCGTGCACTTTATTTGACGACTTATGGACTGTTCAACAGAAACACCCGCTGACTGCAGTGATAGAGCTTGGAATAGCCAGGACAATTTTTATACAACTCAGACTGGATTCATCTGAAAGAAGAAAGTCATATACACCTAGGATGACTCGAGGGTGAGTAAAACAGAGACTAATTTTCATTTTTGGTTGAACTAACCCTTTAAATTATTCATAATCAGATAAATAAAGGACTGTTGGTAAGATAGGGATGCACATTAAAAAGACTCCAACATGTATACACCTGAGTATCTTTTTAACATGTAGCTGTGTCTTAGAATAAAGGTTTTTTTACCTTACTGACAATGTGAGTGCCTGGACGTGGATTTTTTTGTTGTGCAACAGGATCCACCTATTATAAAGAACTATGGTATTTAAGAAAACTGCCATGACTAAGCTGAGAGTTTACTTGCCCTATCAATCAATGAAAACATGAGGGCCCTCTCTATCTCTCCATCTCTAGCATTTGTTGACACAGCCGTCCTGTTATGGAATCCTGAACATGATCCTTGGCAAAGTGGGCAATTCTCACTAATATAACCTTAAAGTTGTATGAAATTGAACTGAATTGGTACGTCAAACAATTATAGGATTAGATCATATAAAATAAGTTAATATTTTTATTATGCTTTATGTATCTAAATAAACAATATAAAAAATATATACTTTAATATTAAATTATTTGCTATTATCATTGTGTTTATATATATATATATATATATATATATATATTTTAAGAATTATTAAATAATTTACCGGCAGAATTTCAGAGACTTAGGTCTCTGCACCTATACTTGGAACTCCAAGGAAAAAAAAGTGATGTGCATAAAATATTAATCATTTAACCTTTTGTCAACATTGTCACAATGACTCAAATCCTTTCTGTCTGAGTACGTCTGTGCATATATTTTTTTTTACAGATACTAAAAACATTAAAATCCTCCTCACAAATAAGCACACTGTATATTTCTTTCAGTGGTTTCACAAGCAATGCTAAAGGAATATAGCAATTTTCAAAAACATTTCTCAAATCAAAGGAACACTTGCCAGCAAACACTAACACAGTGACTAAACGAGTGTGATTATAGATCCACCAGTTTAAGCCAGTTAATCACATGCTAAACCGTAAAACACACAAAACATGCACAGTTATCATATTTTATGATAATAACATCCACACAAACAAACAACTAACTTTGTAGAGACAAACATGGATGTTAAGGTCTGAGGGTGAGATTATGCCAGCACTCGGCAAACAACTGGTAACCCACATTCATAGATCTAGTACAGTCAAGTCTACACAATTAAATCTGAAACTGATGGAAAAATTACAGATTGCTTAAGTTTCAGGTGGTAAACAATGTTTTACAAACCATCACAATTCTGCTTAAAACTTGACGTAAATGACAGCAAGTATGTGATCTTACCTGTTGAAGCATTTGCTCAGTAGAAATGAGTTTGTGGTGGTGTTCTTCCAGGGAACTTTCCAGATCTCTAATCTTTTCCCCTTGAGCTTCAACCTGGTCAGTGAGAACACTCACCTAAAACCAACAAACAGTAGAAAACGTTTACTCAGGCTAACCTAAAACTTGCCCAGAGTTTCTCTGTCATTTCCTCCGACAGATATGCTAACGACGATTGCAACACACATCCAAACCCAAAGTCTAAAGAGCAGAGGGATGTAGTCCTTCAAATGTGTACATTTGAGTTAAAAACGCCCATTCCTTAGCTCTGAGACACTTCCATGCTAACATGTGAGCCTGCTTGAGATTCAATTGATTTGAAAGTGTCCTTTTGTTCAACACCAACTGAAGGACTGCCAACCAGCAGGACAGGTAAAAGGAGAAGAACAACACCTTGAGGGCATTAGGAGCCAATCGTGTTCATCTTTGTTTTAGACAATTCACCACTCAGATCACAGGAGGGGAGGGACTATGGAGAAGGGCAACTTTGTAACACTTGTTGCAGAGTTAGAAGACTTCTTAAAACTTCTTAAAGGGGAAGTGCTTCACTTTTTTATGTTAAAATACTTTCTTTCACCTCTGTTTAATATGCAGAGACAGCCACAAGTAAATTAGAAAACACACAAACCTAAATTAGGTTTTAGATCAGAAGGCATTTTATTGTCCACCAAATAAAGATTATAAATCAGATTGCTAAGAAAAATACTCTGAAACCTCTCATAGAATTTTATAGACTCAGAGATTTCAGATTACTTTCACCTTTCAACCCTAAGAAAAAAAATAAGAAGAAACAGTTATTAAATTTGAGGATTTGAGAATTCTGGGAATGTCAATTTTTCCCCGTAAACCATTTAACAGGTTTGTACAGTTTTTTACCGTTAAAATCACAGTCATTTTTTACAGTGTAGAAACCATCTGGAACACCCAAGAAATTACCCAGAACCACCTAACAATACCCTAGCAACCATATACAGTAGAATAACCTAGTGACCAACTAGATGCCCAAGAAACCACCTAGCAATGCCCTAACTACATAGAAGCCTTAGAAACCCCCAAAAGCAGTGCCCTAGAAACCACCTAGAAGACCTTCAATATAGAAATAATATAATCTGTGACATTTGTATGACATAAAATAACTGAATGATATATTTACTGTTAATTCAGAATGTCTGCTTTGGAAAAATCTCTCTTAAATGAACACAAAGAAGCTTGCAAGCTTACAGTAAACATATACCGTTCTAAAGCTGATAATGGCTTAACTCTCACTGTGATGTCCACCATTGCTGTTTAGTAAAATATCAAGTAACACCTACCCCCTAACCTGTCCACAGATTGTCCCATAGCTATGTGATCTACAACATCCCATTGTGCATTAGACAGGCAGCTGTGTCATCGTGGGATGCAGCGCGTCAGCGTCACCGTTCACAGAGACACCATAGTCCCCCGGTTTGACCCTGTGAGGTTTTACAAGCATGTTGGCTAGCTGTCTTCTCATTGTGTGGACATTGTGACTATTATGCTGAGTTGAAATGCCTTGGAGGCCTAGTGAAATATCTCACCTGGAGAACCAGAGACTCTTTGTTCCCTTCTAATCTCGCCAGCCGCTCTTGATAGGTCTCATTGTTGCTTGAGCACTGGAGGTTAACCTGTGGAGACACAGATTACATGTGTTTTTACACAGAGAAGTTTTCTGGATTGTAAGTGTAATTTGATCACTTGAAGTGGCTGATTTCCTCATGAGGACCAAAATATCTTCTCAGTGTGGGTTGTTTCAGGTTATACTTGCTTTGTGAATCTTCTATCCCTTTACTCTACCCCTAAATTTACATTTTACATAATTCTGTATGATTTATCAGCTTACCTCATGGGGACTGAAAATGTCCACACAGAGGTAAAAAATTACTGGTATTTCTATCCTTGTGGGAACTTTTGGCCTCCATAACGTACAGAACCAGGTACACACGCACAGACAGAAACTGAAAGTCAACAGAGAGGTGTGCAAGAGGAGAAATAACCTGCTTGTCAACTTTTTGGAGAATAATTGGCTCACTGCAAACGACAAAATAAACTTCAACAAAGAGAAATATGCAAGTAAGCCAAAAAAAATAGGTGTTGTTTTAAAGGTGTTAAATGACATGTTGGCGCCAAAAATAAATAAATAAATAAATAAATAAATTAACTGAAAGCTTTGACACCCCTTCAATAGAAACACAATAAAGTAGCTAATTACAAATTAATGAGGTAATTTGCATAATGGTTGAGGGTCACAATAACAATGGAAAAATAAACAACAGCATGTTGTGCCTCAGGGTTGCATAGACAGAGACAGATAGAAAGATTTTAAGTTTAAATTCTATTTTTTAAATTCTATTTATTTAACAAATATTGTTTGCACAACTCACATGGATGGATGCATGGCTAGACAGACAGAACACATACCAATTTAGCTTAACAAATTATGGTCACACTTTATTTTAAGGTCCAATTCTTGCTAATATTTGTATGTTACCACAAACTATGCCTTTTGTCTCAATAAACTTCTAATTAGTATTTAGTAAGGAAGTTGTTAAATTTAGGTATTGGCCAGGATTAGGGATACAGAATATGGTCACGCAGAATTTGTGCTTTATACTAATAAGCAGACATGTTAATTAGCAATACTGGATAAATTATCATAAACTGAAAAAAGATGAATGATCAAATAAATCTTCTGTCCAGTCTTTAGACTATATCAGCAAAAAACACATCAGTAAATACAGCATGTCGCAGCGTGATAAGACACTGTCACTTGTCAGTGCTGAGCTAGCAGAGCTAACGCTTGCCACATGGATAATCTCTGTCTTTTAAGCTTTTGCTGTGTCCAGGGCTGTCAATTTTCACAATAAAGCGGTCTACTCATGGTTCACAGGGCTGACTCCCTGGAGGAATTACAGGGTTAAACTTGTCTAAAGGCAGTGCTCAGTCTTCACACATGAGGCTTTCTGTGCATAAAAGTTGCAGTCCACAGCAAGTTTAAATTCAACCTGAGGTTATTTATTTCTTGGGAAACAGGTAATGAGAAAAACGTTTGATATCAGAAGAAAAGAGTGTAATATCATTCAATGTGTAAATGTGATGAACTCAAAAGAACTTAAAAGTAACCGTAAAATTATAATTTATGAATTGAAGGAAAGAACTGCAATTCCCATAAAGCATTGCTACAGATATCATCATATTAAAAACAATGAATAAATATATTCATTTAAAGTACTAGTGCTTTACAGGAGTGGGTGTGGTGCTAAAGTGTTATTTTGATGTCACAAACTGATTTGTGGAGATACTTTGCAAAATCATGGGTAATGTAGTTTTTCACCAGGAATTCCACTACTGTACATGATTATTTAAAAAAATAATGTGGACTGATGGCTTCAACAAATGCATATACCATCGATTAATAACCTTGTAGCTCACAATAGTTCTGTCGTTTAAGGTTTATTAGTTATCATTAAAATCAATTCCCTTATCGATAAAATGAATGGGATTTTTTTCTTTTGGAAACAACTGTTGCGGTTCAGTTGCACTAGAGGCTCACAAACTACATTTCAGCTTTAACCTGGAAACCATGCAAACATCAACTGGAACATTAATTTACAACCCAAACCCACAGAAAGTGACTTTGTCTCCTTGTTTCAGATGTGCACCACATGTCCTGATCTATAGTTAATTTAACCTTTAGAGCTGAGTTCAAACAGTGAGAGTCATGATGCTCTCTAGGGCACCAATTCAATTTATTACCTCACCATAGAGATGTTTATAAGCAAGACAACCCAAAAGCCCTGGAATATCCCCCATTTTCATGTCCCACTGCCTGCTTGCTGCCTGATATGACTTCAGAAGAAAGTACAGTGATCATTATTACACAGTCCAAGAATGTATGACAAGAGTTCTAAAGTACAACCCATCCCTGCAATACAGTAATGCATTTCATTCCTCTTCTAAACCACCATTTTATACTGATACAGCTTGTGAATTGTAATTTCTGTCATTCCTTTCTTACTTTGGAATGTAATGGCTGGTTTCATTTTACATTGTGTACCTTCCTGCAATGTTACAAATATCTGCCCCATATCCGGCTTACTGCAATCCCACAATGTCTTGTAAACCACATCAACCATGGCAGGCAAGCTTTATAAAGCCTCTTGCACTTTAAGAACAGGTGTGCACATTGATGTTCATACCCCCACCATTAAATTGAATTTTACTGCTTGATTTACTTCTCCAAATGTCAAGTGTTAGTTAGTGAAAGCGTTTTTGTTTGTGTTCAAGGGCATGAGATCAGAATCACTGAAGCTGGACAGGGTAAAAAGACCTTTTGTACTATTGCAAATCACAAGCTCCCGGCACGCATCCTTACCAGCACAATACAACTTGATGTTTTGAACGACGACAAACAGTTCTACACAAATCGAACCCCTCCATATCAGTCTGCTCATCCGGGTAACAGAAACCACTGCTACTTTCATGTCTATCAAATCACCATGGACTCTAGTTTCATGCAACTGTCACCATCTAGGGTTATTACAGCTAACTTTAAACTATACATTAAACAAAAAAAGAGCATTTTTTCACTTAGTTACCTGTAATATTAATATTATGTTGTGTAATATTGTCATGGTGTTTGTTACGTTGCTATGCTGATTGTTTTGTAACATTTTAATGGACTATTATTTTCTTACTGGAAACTTAATAATTTAAAAATAATTTAAACATATCAGTATTCCATAAAAAAGTTTGCAATAATAACTGGTTGACTGTGCATGAGGGAAAGAGAAAAAAATGTGATTAATGAAAGCTAAATGGAAATGTCCAAAAAAATTATAACTTAAGTAGAAAAGTATACATTTCAACCTACCCTTTTAAGCCAAGTGAAATGCTTATAAAAGTCAATTTCCTCATCCATGCTGAAGGCCCATCTTGACCCGTTGTAATGAAGGAGCGACTGCAGCGGCTGGCTGAGATCTGAGCTCTGGGTTTCAGTGACTGCTCTGCCTGTTTTACAGAGTCGCCTCCTTCTCCTTCTCTTCCTCCTTATATTGGCTGCTGAAGACAGGAGGTCTTAACATGCTGAAGCAACTGCACAAACCTCATTTCTAAAGCCAGATGTCTATCCAAGACTCCCTGTATCTGCTGCCCAGCCAGACATTTAGATGTTCAGTGTGTGTGTGTGTGTGTGTGTGTGTGTTTGAAAGAGAGAGAGAGAGAGAGAGAGAGAGAGAGAGAGAGAGAGAGAGTGTGTCAGATGCAAAACATAAATCCACAACTTCCACTCGCTGATGCTACATGCTCCAAGACAACATTCAACTCCCTCTTTCACATGCGAAAGGCTCTTCTAATCTTTTCTTTCAGTCTTTTTCTTTTTTCTTTTCTCTGCATGACACAGTGGCTCGAATTAAGTTCGAGAGCAAGTCTGAAGGGAAACAAGCCAGTGTCTCTGTTTAAACACAGCTAAAGATGGAGAGAGGGACATTTAAAGTCTCACTGCCTCAGTACTCTTCCATATGTTTTTACTCAAGACTTCAACCCATTATTCCAAAGACCCTATTTCCTGTGGAAGACATCCATCTATTTCTGTGCATTTTTAGTTTTACAAGCAAGCCTGCTGTGTCCAGTTGTATCCTTCATGGACAAACACAGCTGAGGGAAAGACTGTGAAGGGACTGAAAAGCACAAACTAGATAACAACATAAACTCGTGGTCTTATCAGGCCTGCAGGTTAACATGCAAATGTTAACTGCTGTAAACAATCATATGCTGTAATTAACTTACTTAAAGGGATTGTTTACTCAACATTAATATTCTGCATCGTTTAAGGCAGGGATTTTCAATTCCAGTCCTCGCGCCCCAAAGCTTTGCACATTTTGAACGTTTCTCTTAAGCGGCATTCAGACTGCACGATTTTAGCTCAGTTTTTGGCTCGCCGACATGTTTTGAGAAATCGCCAAAAATTGCCCGAAATTACAGGCAAATCTGAGCTCGTTCACGTGAGTGATAATCACGCAGTGTGAATGAGCAAAGACGCGATCTGGGAGAATCGCAGATGAGTCGCCGATGCCCGTGAGATATTTGGCTAAATATCTGGACCTGTCGGCGATTCAAAATCATGCTGTCTGAAAAGTGTTCTGACTGAAAACTACATCGGCAATGACCGACAGCCAATGAGAGAGCAAGATACAGAGCAGCGGGGAGTTCGGGGAGGAGTTATAGACCACAATATCAGCAAGTATGGCTTCATTTGAAAAAAAAGGCTTTCTTCTCTGTCTATTTGGACCCATGAAATGGAAGATAAATTAGTATAAATTTAGCAGGAGCACCCGTGTCTGTTTGACGTTTCATCTGTGCTATCCCAGTCTCATGTGAAAACTCCGGTCTTGCACGTGTGATATCGCGTTGTTTCCTTGTCACATCTCGCGTGTGTTTGGTTGTGAAACATAGTTTGCGTGCCAGACAGAGCTGTCTGTGATTCTTCCTATTGTAAAGTCATGCAGTGTGAAACCTTCTGTCGCCGATCCATCGTGCAGTGTGAACACAGCAGTGACTGAAGGCTGGCCAAGGTAGTCATGCAGTGTGAAAAGAACAGTGACCCGACTACTTTGAAAACGTGCAGTCTGAACTCGGCTTTAAGCCGCGTCCAGTTTTTGGCTCGCCGACAGGTTTTGAGAAATCGCCGACAAATGCCCAAAATCACAGGCAAATCGGTGCTCGTTCACGCGCGTGACAATCACGCAGTGTGAATGAGCAAAGATGCGATCTAAGAGAATCGCAGACAAGTCGCAGATGCCCGTGAGATATTTGGCATGCTAAATATCTGGACCTGTCGGCAATTCAAAATCATGCTGTGTGAAAAGTGTTCTGACTGATAGCCACATGACCGACAGCCAATGAGAGAGCAAGATACAGAGCAGCGGGGAGTTCGGGGAGGAGTTATAGACCACAATATCAGCAAGCATGATATAAGAACACACAATCCTTGTTCCTCGCGTCTCCCCAACCATTTCCTCCTCCATAATCTTCTTTTCTTTTTCTTGTTTTCGCTGCAAATCAGTGCACAAGCAATTCTTACTGCAAGCTTCTTGTGGGCTACCATTTTTAATAATAATCCCAGTCTCACGTGAGAACTCCGGTCTTGCACGTGTGATATCGCGTTGTTTCCTTGTCACATCTTGCGTGTGTTGGGTTGTGAAAAGTAGTTTGCGTGCCAGACAGAGTTGACGGCGATTCTTCCTATTGTAAAGTCATGCAGTGTGAAACCTTGTGTCGCCGATCCATCGTGCAGTGTGAACACAGCAGTGACTGAATGCTGGCCAATATAGTCATGCAGTGTGAAAAGAACAGTGACCCGACTACTTTGAAAATCGTGCAGTCTGAACTCAGCTTTAGCACTTCAGATGTTTGTTCTATTCGAACGTAAGTGCCCTGCGAAGTGAACATTACAGGATATTCCACCATGATTCCAGTTCAAAGCGAACGTATATGTTCCATTCAAAGTGCATTGAAGTGTGCAAGTCGTGAATTTAAATTGTATTGATTTACAGAGGTACATGATGTCACAGTTGTCCGTGTGTAAAGATGCTGTGCAGCACAAAAAACAGTGAATGAATCAGGTGTGTTAACAAAGAGAGACGTGCAAAATATGGAGAGCAGTGGGGTGCGAGGACTGGAATTGAGAACCGCTGGTTTAAGGCATGGTCACATTAAGGAAATTTCTGCAAAGCACTGTCCACAGTGCAGCAAGCATGATGTAATGTAATGTGAAGCATCACTCATTCAGAAGCCACTTTCAAACCAAGCATCGTTCTGTTGGTCTGTGCAGAATTTTTTTGTGTCCAACTTAAACATGAGAGAAATCTGTGTGAGGAACTATTGCTATTACATGTAACTCCCGAATGCATGAATTCCCACTAAAATGACTGGATTCAACCTGCAAAATTTTGCAGAGCAACGGTCAATGCAACCACACATACAGTATATACATGTATTATATGTCATTTTACTGTAAAGTAAAATTTATGCTTTTGTGAGTAAAAAATGGCACCACTTTGATATGGGGAGAGACAGAAGAGAGCGAATTGTTGAATAAAGTTGGTATTTTTGTTTTTTTGTTCTCGTACAAAAAGTATTCTCATCGCTTCATAAAGTTACAGTTGAACCACTGATGGCAGATGGACTATTCTGACAATGCCTTTCATACTTTTCTGGACTTTGACAGTGTATTTTACTTGGCAGTCTATGGATCAGTCACAAGCCTCCAGGTTTTCATCCAAAATATCTTAAATTGTGTTCCAAAGATGAACGAAGCTTTTATAGGTTTGAAACGACATGGGGGGTAAGTGATTAATGACAAAATTTTAATTTTGGGGTGGACTTTCCCTTTAAGGATATGCAGGCACCAAAATGCTGTCCTGTAATAACTGAAACATTGTTGCCATATTTTTATGGTGAATTTCTGACAACCACAATTATGTGTGATAAACAGTGATGATAAAACTAGACTATTTGGTCTATTAGGTCATTGTTTCGGTCTAGAGAATTGTAACTAAGTCAATAATTAATCTAATGGACAAATAATTCAGAAAGGTTTTGTGAAATGATTCAGACCATTAAAAAAGATTTGAATGAATTAATGATTCATTCATAAATCAGACATCAGAAGGTTACTTATAAATGTGTCAAGAAGAGCTACTGTGGACTTTTTAATTTCAGCCTGTTTGTTACCAAGCTACCACATGGCTTTAGTAGATCTGAAATGTAACATCATACAATATTCTTTACAAATTCACTTTTGCCTTTCACAGAAAATAATCCTACAAGTTTGGAACAAAATTAAGGTGAGTAATGTATACAAAATGCTAAAACATTCAGTATGGGCCTTGTGATGGTTACCAGGCCTGAGATTCAACCAATATGCCACACCATACCCAATTACACCCTCTTTGTAATGCCTCGCATTGAGCATTTCCTGTTTGCGTCATAGGGAGTTTTGTGTACTATACAGAGCAGTAGGGATATGGTCACCCTGAGGATTGTTATCAAAACGGTTAAATACCTACAGATGAGGTCATCAAATGACACTTTGACTATGTTGCATTATCTTTTGGTGTACTTTTTTCATTCTAAGATTTCAAAAACACATTCTTCTGAGCGAAGGAGTTTGCGATTACGTTAGCTATCAAGCATCATTAAAGGTTCCACCCTGAGATCAAGCAGGGCAATGGTGTCATATTAGTGTAGCATTCAACTTATCCAAAACTTTGAGAGTTCAGCTGCACCTGGCAAAGTCTCCGATCCCGACAGCTGTGAAGCTGGAGATATACCAGACACATGTGCGCATGCATACACAAACAAAAGTAGACATATTGACATGCTTAGGTCTTGGGTCAGGTCAGGAGATGAACAAGCTCTCTTATCTCGTTTCTGCAGCTGCCGCAAACATTCCTCATGTGCATGTAAACATGGGACAGATATGGTGTGTAAGAACAAAGAGTAATGCAGGCCCTTTAATGTGAACGTTTCACTATCGGGACTTAATTGCATTTGCTGCAATGTTTTTATCGGTTGTAATAAGGAAGCATGAGTGTTTTTGATCCCAAAATTCCCCAATTACGTGGATTTCTATTGAAATAACTGGATTCTGTTAAAATTCATCAAACAATGTTAAAGGCCCTGAATAACTCAAGTTATTTTTCAGTCTTTGTTTAAAAAGAAGTTTGAAACACTTGAGCAGCAAACAGAGATACTGATTGCGAACATCCCCATACTGCAAATGCTGCTGTGAGTAAATATTAGATTTAAAAAAATACATGTAAATAAGTATATAACAAAATGAAATCAACAAAGGTGACAGCTGTGAGCAAACAGCAGTTAAGAAAGCATCTGATCATAGCGATGTGGATATGTTTGCACCAGCTTTGTAATTCGGCACTCCGGTCAAGTTACATCATGTTTACTTATACAGCAATTAATACAATAGACTGCTTTAAAGCAAGCAGCTTTGCAGTATTAAACATGTGTAAGCGTTGCTTTAAATTAGAATTATGACTTACTAGCTTAATACTAACCCTTATTACTACTTTATATTACTATAAAACTGCTCTCCAGTGTGCTCATTTTTTATGTCGTTGACAGACCAAAAAGAAGAAATAAACCGGACAGGATTTCCTTGTCAAAGGCATGGAAAAGAACCCATTACGTAATCACCACGGACCAATGATAGTTCGAAGGTGATAACCTGATTTTGTTCGATATGAAGTGACAGTAGTTTTTTTCTTCATCTTTGCTTGATGTATATCAGGGCCTTTAGTGTGTGCACAGCTGCAAAAACAAGGCCCTTGATTGATTATTGAGCTCCACCAAAAGATTGTTTATGCACTTTCTGAGATTTTCTATGTTCATTGACCAAGAAATCACCACAGGCAACTGATGAGAATCATGTGCAAGCCCATCAGGATACACAAAAAACGGACTGTTTTTGCCAATAGCAAATGCCAGCAAAACAAGAAAAACACTTTTCTGAGAAAGCAAGTATGCATTGTCAGGCTACGGATCAAGAAAATAGTCTAGTTAGTATGAGCTGTCAGCAGAGCTGTCAGCCGCAGACTTATCCTAGAGGAGATGAAGCCGAGCTAAAGGTGACCAGATCATTTTAATGCAGAGCAAAGAGAAAGGAGAGAATGACTGCGTGGAGAGGGGGATATGAAGGGAAGAGAGGGAGAGAGACAGGAAGCACAGCCTCACATGTCTCAGAGGGGATTCAAACTCTTTTACAAACATCCAAGCAACATACAATTATATGCACCCAAATGCTGGGCCAGAAAACTGCCTCTGGGACACATGAGAAATTGCCCTGTATTAGGCAAGAGTCTGTACTTAAGGGTATACAGTAGTTCACTCAAAACTGAAAAAGATCATAATTCTCATTATTCACTCATGTTGTTTCAACCCTGTAAGCTGTTATTTTTTTTCACTGGAACACATAAGGACTTTTTTTTTTTGAAGATTCTTCAAGCAGCTTTTTAAGATCTGATTTTAAAAAAAGGAGCATAAAAATAGTTCTTAAGACTTGAGCTCACCACGTTTGGGTCAGCGAAGTCATTTTTTTTGAGTCAATTATTTTTAATGAATTGATCGATTAGGTTCAGTTCTAACCTTGGGTTGCAATGGTTCTTATGTGAACAGCTCACTAGAGGGGAAGATTTTCAGTGAATAGTGATTTTAGTCATTAATGATTTCAATTTGTTCTTCACACAAAGAGATTAAATGACTGAAGAGGACTAATATAGTGCACAAGTCATATGCATACACTGTTCTTATTGTTAACTAGTAAAAATATTTTTTGAAGATATATATGTTCATTTATAAATTCATTTTTGTAACTAAAAGTAAACTGAAAACATACAAATAAAAGCTAATTTAAAATAATAATTAAAACAACATTGTATATGGACCATTGTTTATATCTTTGCCATTTTTTATTCTACATTGTGTTCCACTGAAGAAATAAAGTCCACGTTGGGAACAAAAAGAATTGAGTGAGAAAACAATGCAAGAATTTTCATTGATGATGAACCATTCCTTTTATACTATATATAAGTATAGCTGCTTACTGAAAAAGGCTCGATTCGATTCACAATTTTTTTTAGATTTTTAACTAAATGAGATTTAAGACAAATTATGAATTAAATGTGTCCTTTTATTATTGCTTGGACAAAATGCTGCAAATTTCTTTGTGAAATTGAAATATAATACTATAATAATATACTAATATAGCACATATTGCTCTTTTGTAGGTTTTGATTACTTCTATTGTCCTCATTTGTAAATTGTTTTGGATAAAAGTGTCAATTTATATTATATTTAAAAATTTAAATATAATATAAATTTAATGAAAAAAAAATTAAATTAATTTTTAAAACAAGCCCCAAATCAAATAAATAAGTAAAACAAATAAAATAAATCTCTTCATATAAACAAAATAAGTCTTTGTTTGTGCTCTTTCCATTTAAAATGAGAGCAACCATGCACTGCATTTTAATCATGGTCCAAACAAAAATGCTGCATACATGCAACATGAGCAATTTTTAATCTATATAAGATTATATAATTTCGAAATTTGAAGCAAAAACAGAATGGTTTGACTTCAGTTTTTGTGAAACTATACATATAAAAAAAATATCCGCATTGAACAGAAACGGCAGACGAGCTGAATGAGACGCAGATTCACTCTCTGCCAGCAGGTGGCAATTAAAGAGTTTCCGTGGTTTCCGCTGTAAACAAAACAGTGCTGCACTTATGAACTTTAATATGCATTATACTGAGGCAAGTTGAAAAAAAAATACCATCTAAACTTTTCTAAAGACAGTAAGTTCCCCTTAGACATATATTCATATTAACTCCTACCCCTTATTGAATCGAGATTAGTTTAGCTTCTGTAGCTTGTGTCGAATCGTCAAATATTTTAATCGATTTTCAACCGGCCTGCGGGTAATCTTTACATCCCTAGTCTTAACACTTGCAGGGTCTTTTTGCTGTTTATAATCCTGACACCACATTAACATTAAAGAAAGTTTTGTTTCCAAAACATGACAAACGAAATATGAAAAATTTCATTTATCATCTGTATCTCTACACGGTGTGTAGATATTTAAATAAAGAAAACACTATCCAAATGCTGACTGAAAACTTGAAGATGGCACTAAACCTAACCAGAGAAGCTCAGGAAACATTAAACATCAAACTCAAAATATAATGATTGCTCATGAGTTAGTTAAGGGTGAATGAACTGACCTGAGTTAGAAAGAGGACACTTGTTAAGTGAATTAACTCTGGCTAGGGCTTATATCAGCCAGTATAAAAACTGACCATTGTTTCTCAATAACTGTGATACTATTCCAACATCATTCACAATCATTTTATAGGCTTTCACTTTCAAGTGCCTCACCGATCCTTTCTCCAGCCACTCCATGAGGGTCTGTGCGGTGGTGCAGGGCATTTGGGAGCGCAGTGAGTTGCAGTCCTTGTCCCTGACCTGGAGCTCCAGTGCCAGTCTCAGCTCCTCAGCCAGCTGGAGAACTGGCAGGGGCCCGGCGCTCACAGGAGAGCTCAGATCATACAGCCCATTACTGAACCCCACCGTAGCCTTGGAACCTGCGGACAGAAATATGAATGGACTAAATAAAATATAGAAGAGGTTAAACCTTTAGCTTAGTGGTCATATGCTCAAATGGGTGACACAGGTTCGAATCTAGCATATTTTAAAAGTCCATTCCTTTTTTTCTTGTTTTTTATTGTATCATAATAGCAAAAATGATGAGAAAAGATACAATCTATGGTACAGCTAGGGCAAAAAGTGACTTGAGAGGAAAAACTAATAGTAAGAGAGCAGGGGAGATGTACCATCACGCCATGTTATACATCATCACATCATATTAACCATCATCCCCCACACCACTGCAGCCACTTGTCGCCTCCATCATCTAACACAACAGTTGCAACCGTCCCCATCTGGATACTATGGAATGAGACGAAACTAATTTGCAGGAACATCTGGAAACCATCAGGATTCTATAAAACTTTAAACGTGTATGATGACATCGTTCCATTTTTTAATGGCAGAATCAACACTCAGAACAAAGAGACTCACAGTTGACAATGGATAAGGGCCTTGGTGTCACTCTTTAAGCTTATGCAGTTGTAAGCACATTACACAATATTCCATTAGTTTGCATGTCCAGTTAATGTAAGATTTGTATTGTTTCCATATGTCATTACAAAGAAGATAAGTGGGTTCAGTAGCCCCTCACTGCAGAAAACAAGATCCAGGGGGCGTGGTTGGATCCACACCTGGGGGCTGGAGATTGGTAGGTTTGGGGTGGTGATGGGTGGGTTTAGGGATCAGGGGTGGAGATGGGTAGGTTTAGGTATATGTAAGGTGGGAGGAGTTGGATCTGGAACCAACCAGGGCCCCTGGATCTTGTGTTCTGCAGTGAGGACCACCTCAGTGGGTGTACTAAAGTGGTGCTAAGAGTAATGAGAACAATGCAAAGAAATGCTTCTTGCATGCATGCAAAGAATGTGAGACGAATGTACAACTGTTTATACAAATGCATAATTTGTGCATTCAGGTGCAAGTGTTTTGCTTGACTGAAGGCACAAAATGACCTCATTGGTTGCTTTAATGGATCAGTGGGGGTGTTGTGAAACAAGCTGTGCATGGAGGGATGCCCTAACGATGCAATTTCAGCTGTAAAACAAAATAAAGTAATTTACAATTATTTGATGTAAAAAAAAAATTACAAAATAAAGAGAGAGAGAGTGGAATATTTATTCTTGCTCAAGCTATTGGATATCATTTAGGATTTGATCATCAAAAATCACCTAAAATAACAAAACAAAACAAGACCTACTGGAAACCAGAAAGTCTATTAATCATATATATGAGGCTAGTTGTTACATTACATTACATCTTTACATCTTCACATTACTACAATTTTACATCCTACCTCATGTTTATTGCTCTTGTCATATTGCTGTATTGCTCTTGTTATGTTATGTTTAATGTGCTTTTATGTTTAAATTCCTGTTGTCATGAACACATGCATATACTTGTTTTGTCAATGTCTTGCAACTAGGTCCATCAGAAAGGACGGTTGAAAAAAAAGTTGAGTTTATCGTAATTGAGATGTTCCAACTGTTACCAGTAGGTGGAGGCATTTCAAGAAGTTTGAGCAACTCTTATAACAACACTTCTTCATTGTCATGAGTCAGTTCATACAGCAGAACCAAAGAGACACAACCATGCCAGGATTAGCCACATGGTATGACATCTGATTACTAAACATTAATGGTTTCAAATTATTTAAATTCATAAGCAATTGATTTATAAGTATATGCTATTTGAAGTCCTGAATGTGTAATATTTGGCACATGTAGCCATGACAATTATAACTCATGACTTGCAGGACTACACAGTTAATAGACCATGTGTGGTATGCAAAATGTTATTACATGGTACAAATAAGTTTACATTATGATAACAAATCTCATTATATTTTAACTGTAAATGCAATAACATGGTTTATATATTAAATAAACATAGTATTTCTTATAACTATAATATATAATATATAATATAACTACCAGCTCAGTGAAAAATGGAAGATATGAAAAGAATCAATAAAAATAGTCAAGTGTAATTAAAAAAATAAATATTTTACACAGTAAACATTTATTTTCTAATATTCAATGTCAATATACTAATGTTAGGCCCTTTCATTAATTTTTTATGTTTTAGTCTCTTCTGCTCACTAAGGCTGCATTTATTAGATTAAAAATACATTAAAAACACTAACATTATGAAATATTATTACAATTTAAAATAACTATTTTCTATTTGAATACATTTTTTTAATAATTCCTGTCATGATAAAGCAGACTTCTCAGCATTATTTCTCTTGATCCTTCAGAAATCATTCACTTTTGATGATCATTTTAATATATTGCTCCATTAAAAAACCAACTTCTTTCTTTCTAGAAATATGAGCCCTTGTTTTTTAGATCACTTTTTATTTAGCTCTTTTTATCCCACATTAAATGTAATCAAGCCAACATTGTTTTGCCTAAAAGTTAATGGTAGTGTGACCTTAGGTTATATACTGTAACTGAATAAATAGTGTTTATCACAGATTTTGTTACAGTGAATGTCTCTGCCTCTGGACTGGCTGAGTCCACTGTACATCTCACTGTCTCGCTACCTCTCTACTGTAGAGCAGAGCCTTATCTGATTGCTTCCTGAAAAGCAGCCAATCAGAATCAGACTGCAAAATTACCTTTACCTGACCCATTTTTCTGAGAAAATATAATTGCTATTTTGAAATATCCTGTTTGTTATTCAGTAAAGAAGCAATTGACATAATTGTGGACCAGATCATTGCTATTTGGAAGAATGTGACCCATGCACAAGTTCATCAGGAGGATTTCAAGTCAGCTTTAAGCTAAATTAAAGTCTTACCAGCAATAATATCATCCATTTGTTCCAAGGCTGCTTCTAACATGTGACTTGCATCTGAGGCCATGGTGCCAGCCGTCTACTGCATCTGCTGGTTTGCTTCTCAGTGACCTGCAAAAATGTGTCATGTAATTATGCAACATACTGAATAAAAGTCACAATCCCAGTTGCTGGGAAAGTGCATTTGGAAATTGAGGGTGGAGTAAAAAAATGAATCTTGTGTGTGAACCAATACTATGAATCTCATCTGACGGCAAGTATAGCAGCTTGGTGTGTTTAAGATCGCTGCCTTCCTGTACTGTAATGTAACTTGACATTACATAAATTCCCTTGAGTAAATGTGCTTTACAACAGCATCTAAATACAAATCATATTGTCCACTATGAGAAGGCTATATTTAGAAAATGCCACCAGAAAACGATGTACGTGTTTGACTGCAAGCTCTCTGAAGCTACAGGATAAAATGGTCTCCATATTAAGAGCTAGTGTTTTCCCAAGCGTTAACCCCTGACTCTCTGCTTTGACGTATCCCGAGGCATGTTGGCTTTCTCCCTGTGGAACCTCAGTGTTGGAGGGAAATTTGAGAATAATTAAACCTGTCAGGATCAAGTTTCACCCTATTGTTATGTCATGTGTAATACACACATTCATACATATATTTAAGCTCACACACATAAACAAATACAAACACAAACAGGTGGCTCTAAATTATTAAAGCCCGTTTCCAGCTCACAGTAAACATTTACAATTTTTTTGGCATTTTTTTTTTGCAGGTGAAATACAGTCATTTCAATAGGAATCAACATAATTGGGAATTTAGGGGAAGTTCATCAGACAGATTTGCAGCATTTTTTACACGATGCAAAAATACAGGGAAAAAATGATAGGACTGGATATTTCATATAATTTTTACTGTAAAGAACTGTTAAATGTACAGTTTTTAAAAGTAAAAAAGGTAAATCAAATGATAATTTACAATGAAAAACTGTAAACTGATATTCCCAGAATTCCCTGAGTGACATTTCACATTTGAATATTTTGTTTAATAATTATGTTTCTTAATAGTTTTTGTTATCAGTTATGCACATTTGGGTTTTATGTTGGGTTTTATCTTTTGTTGTTTAATGAATGTTTATTGCATTATTGTAGTGTCATGTGTGTTACCATGATGGTGTTTTGTGTTTGTGTGAATGACTGCACCAACGGTATACTAGTATAAATCCGCTTGTGGAAAACTATTGTTATGAGTTTGTTTTTCATGATTTGTCCTGTGTCTTCCTCTTTTACCACCTGTTTTATTATTCTAGTTGTCATTATATGTTAAATGTACAAATTAGATTTTAGTAGCAGTGTGCATTGTTGGATTTACTGCTTTAATTGCCATTTTCTTTTTTGTAGATTACAGTTGTTCTGTAAATATGTTTACATTTTTTTTTTCAGAATTACTCTGTCAACCACAGCTGCCAGTATTTGTGTGTGTGTGTGTGATGTTTTCTTTTTACAGTGTATTTAAAAATGTTCATGCAAAATGTTGCTAAGGTGAATTAAAAGAAGTTAAAATGATCTCTAAATTTCTTGTAACTGCATTTATTAGTGCATTCAACCTACTTGTGCTCTTGTAATTGGGCGGCACGGACACATGCCACTCAGGTGGAGGGTCACAAAAGACAACTGTCAAGGGCTAAAGGGGGCACCTCCCACAATGCTGTTCATTATGTAGCTTAATTTAGTCTCACACATCAAGAGAGTGTTGACTCTATTCAAGGCCTTGGGATCTTTCACTGAAACACACAACAGCGCTACAATCACAGCCAGATAAGGGTGTAGACTTTCTGTCATATATCTGCCCAAAAAAAGGAGTCATGTCTTTGATTTGATCATACTGATGAGGCTTTTTCAGCCCTTTCCACTTATTATAAAGTGGTGCAGGGTGTAGGGCACAGAGATGTGCTTCTATTGTTAAGTCTCACAAAACAAGTTTTACCATTTGCATTCTGGCTTCACATCCGATGATCAGCAGGTTTGTTAATTTCTGTGCTAATAAATATACGACCCCTCAATGTTCTGAGATTAATGAGAAATAACAACCATTTTTAGATGCCTGACCCACTACAGAAGACCAAGCACTCATATCTGACCCACAAACTCAGCAATTTCAGGCAATTAAATCAGCCTGATAAAGATAATGTTAGCCACAGCAGTTCTCCTGTGCCATCGGTTTCATATCATTACAACCTGCCATAACACTTCAATAGTTTGTTCCCATGCATTACATCTTCTGTGGTTCAGCTTTTTATTTCACCACTGTGGACAATTTCCATTCAAACATTACCTGTGTATGCTTTTCTCCATGATGTGTTTCACCTGGGCTCAACGGCAGTCAACTACAGCTAAAGAACATTCATATAGGAACAGTACGAGAAGCAAATAACAGATTTAATTCCAAGATGTCATAAAAAAAATCAAGTAGAACTTGCAAGGAATTTTGCTGGCTGCCACAAAAATTTTAAAGACCATATAAAATGAAAAGACACTGAAGTTAAACTCATTCAAATTGTTTTGACACTTAAAACGGAATCAGTACTAGTTTGTTTAGTATTTTAAAATATATATACATAGTTAACATATTATTACTATATATATATATATATATAGAGAGAGAGAGAGAGAGAGAGAGCTTTGCATTAAAATAAATTATGTTTTAGTATTATATTAAATATTGTAAGAAAATATTAAAATATCATATATAAGAATTATATTACAAATTATATTCTTAGATTATAATATAGAATATTATATTTTAATATTATAAAAAAAATTAACATTATTATTTTAATATATTTTTAATATTAACAATATATGAATAATATAGACAAACAACAATTCTATTTTTACACACATATACACTCACATACATACATACATTCCATCTGCACTATTAATTAATTGATTGATTATTAACACAACAAGGAAATGTGTGCAGAACCTGTAATTGGAATTTCTATCAAAGTAGTGATTATTTTACAAAAATAACTAATGAAATGCTAACTGATCTACATAACTTACAAAGTTCCTTGAACAAATCTTTCAAATGATTGATTAACTGAAAAGCAGTACAAGCTCTGGAACGTTTCTCACCATTAAGTCAGTATTGCTTCTATCAGTGTTGACACATTCCAACACAAGCCACTCCTCTCAGTGTTCCTGATGTACGCCACCCAGAGTCAAGAGCTAGCGGGTGACTGAATGCCGATGCTATCTCAGTAATGATTGGTGACATCACACAAGTCACATGACAGACACTCTTCAAGTCCCTGGCTGCTTACATCCCCTTTATTTACAAAACCTTGATAAGCCAACCCAAACAGAGAAACTTGTAAATGACGAGACCTTGGGTTGCACAAAATGACCTTTTCTGCCCAAACCCAACAACTGCAGTCTGAATATTTAGGTTCACACTGTTTCTCACTGAGATTGCAAAGCCATTCAAACCACAGGTTATTCACGAGGAGGCTTTAATAGGGGAAACACTGATTTGAGCCTGATCCCATTCAACTGCAGCATCCTGCAGCATGAACGAGGGACAAGAGTTATATCTAGAGACCAGGATATCATACAGACTTGCCAGTGAGCTATTTTGACTTGGGCCAGTAAGCAGCAATCCAGAATACCATAGTAATCTGCCTTATGGTGGTTATGTTTTCAGGGTTCATGCAAACACAACTCACACTCACAAAACAACAACAACAAAACAGAGAATATATACTTCATAATGGCCAGACACATTTTAAGGTTTTTTTTTTTACTTTATCTTTGTTTCAAGGTGAAATATGACCTGGATTTGTTTTCAAGAGATCCACCTAGTGAGATTCTCAGGTCTACTGTGGTTTGCTTTACTTTGACATGTGACAGGTTTCGACAATACTCAAGTGTTTGCTTTAGATATCACTTACAGTACAAGCAGATACTTCAAGAATCTAGAGACCTTTTGGATCCAAAATCCTTTGATATATTGAAACCAAACAAGCATGCTAATTCTCTTATTATGTTTTAACAAGCTACTGATATTCATCAAGGGATTCAAAAACTGTCAGAGACTGTGAGCCCCGTGTCTGGTGCCAAAAAGCAAACTGTGGTGTTAGAATAACCGTTCTTCTTAATTTACTCCAGGATGTTTAGATTAGCAAACTGAAGCTACTGTGGAAAGTCCCTGTATTTTGGAGCTACGCTGCAGTTAGTGAGGCTCATTCAAGGTTATCCCTTACTAAAATGCAGGAAAATTGTAATGGGTGGATGCATTAATGAGTAATCCATAGTAAACCTGAATAGTAACAGACATCAAACATCTAGGCCTTTACTTATTTAACTCTAAATTTGCTGTATTGTGCATAAAAGGTTTTAAATACAAATTTACAGTATATAAATAACAATATTTGAGGAAAGGATTATTTTCTTACTTGGACAACAGTTATCTTACTGTAAAAACAGTTCCCATGAAATGTTAAAATATTATTGTACACTACCGTTCAAAAGTTTGGGGGCAGTAATATTTTGTGTATTATTACGATATTTTTGAAATCAATACTTTTATTCATCAAGGATGAATTAATTTGATCAAAAGTGACAGTGGATACATTTACAACGTTACAAATCCACATATTAGAATGATTTCTGTTCATGTGACACTGAACATTGGAGTTACGACTGCTGATAATTCCGATTTACAGTACAAAATCGTACAGACCCCAACCTTTTGAATGGTAGAGTATATAAAATGTATATTAAAACGATAGATAGATAGATAGATAGATAGATAGATAGATAGATAGATAGATAGATAGATAGTCATTCCATAGAAGTATTTTCCATGTTGTTTAAAAATTCCCACTATGTACTGTACAGTAAAAGCAAAAGCAACACATACTGTAAGCAGCCTTGGGCAGAAATACTGCAGTGGGAGGAAGTGGCATCAGCATTAACCAATAAACCCAGCACGTCAACACAGCTTACAATGAGAACATCAAAAGCAGTAGTCCTCAAACAACTTAACCGTCCCCACTCAGCACTCTACATTAAACCATCCTGATGCGTGTGTGTGTGTTCAGTAAGCAGCTGACAGGCTGACATGTCGCGTGGCCACCGCGCATCCCTTGTTTAAACACACTATAATGGCGATAAGGTGACCTGTAGCACAATTCAAATGCTGTGGCTGACACAAGGCCTCATTGTTGTGGTATTTGTATGCCCTGTGTGACTTTAGACAATGAGATGACTATTTATGCCATGGAACAAGCAGGTTTAGGCTTCGCCGCAAGCTCTACCTTCTTGATACAGGTTAATTTTCATACATGGTAAGTCATCTACAACAAACCTGGTTCAAATAACAAGGAGATAGTGTTGCCGCATGGTATGACTACACTGAAAAATAATAAAAAATTTGGTGTAGATTTCCTTTGATATAATCTTCACTCTGAATCTGTTAGAAAATGGTACAAATAATTACAAAGATATGGATGACTAAACTTCAAACTGCAAAAAAAATAAAATAAATAAATAACATAAAAACAATTTTTTTTAAATTAAATTTTGCCCTGAATTAATTTTTGTATTACTTTCACACCCTTTACTTTTTTTTTATTTTTTTTTTTATCTTTTTTTACTTATTTTAACAGCATTTCTTTTCTTATTTTTATATTTCTTTATGTGCTCATTAAATTTTTGGTCTATTTATTCCAACTTGTATTTATTTACATTTTATTCACAATAAAGCATGGTTATGACCGCTTTATTTATTTTTCTATTTATCCTTACATTTCTGTCTCTTGTATGTTAATAAGGTGGGTTGGTCTTGTTTACCATTGGTTTATCATACAGAAGATGGAAGTGTGTG
The DNA here is from genome assembly GCF_963082965.1 of Carassius carassius. Lineage (NCBI taxonomy): Eukaryota > Metazoa > Chordata > Actinopteri > Cypriniformes > Cyprinidae > Carassius > Carassius carassius. Next base: position 7,930,071 of record NC_081804.1, on the reverse strand, counting down.
CTCAGCAACAAAATCTTACATGAACTGCCCCATAAATGTTTCTTATGCTCAAACAGCGTTTAATGGTAATTATTTGTGTATATATATATATATATATATATATATATATATATATATATATATATATATGGAGAAAGAGATAAAAGCTTTGGGCCTCCTTACAAAGAAACGGCAAGTAACAAAAAATTACAAACACAATTTTGAAGTATAAAAAGCCCAAAATATTTTTTTACAGTGTACACTACAGGTGGAGTAGTGTGATCATCAAGCGGAAAACTGAGAGGAAGCTTTGTTGCATTAATAAAGAAGTTTCCACATAACACTTCCACACATATTAACATCAGAATGTCCAAGAGATCAAAACAGCTCTGATATTACATGCATGGATCGCTATTCTCAGAATGATTCATGGCTCAGTGTAGGCGGTTGTGAGTTCGATTCAGGCTCAACCCTTGGCCGGCTTCAAGCACTGTTCACCGGAGCAGATGCGTTGTGGCTGCTGGCACTCCTCCGCAGAAACAAGAGAAATGTCAGTCCTAAGCAGGTGCATTCGACTGTGGAACCGAGGCCCATGAAAATGTCAGTGAGCCACTCGGCACATGAAAGCCTTGCCCATGGGGCAAAACATCACGCCTCTTTCCTACAGGTCCCTGACATCAATACTGCCCAATGCATATTGCATGGGATCTCCATCACTCTCTATCTCAGTCTGCAGAATGGGGTTCTCACAACGTCAGATGCCATCTGCAGGTGTTTAAGAACTGGAACATCATGGAAATCATTTGGTTCCAGTGTTTTGTACAAAATGTAACTGGGAATTGGATATAAATTCCTAAACCTAGAGCTTGGACACATCAAAATCAAAGGGTGACAAGAGAATTCATGTAAATAGCTCAAAGATTGCCAGCTGAAATGAGTGATGGGCACTTTTAGATGGTTATTAAACTGCATTTAACTGTACAAGCCTCCAAAGAATGAATGAGGATTCTACTAACATTACTAGAAGAATGTTTGTTCTTCATAACTTTGAGACAACCCTGCCAGAATGTTCTGGGAATGTTCCCTGTTAACTGTGATCTCAGTGAGAAAATAACTACTATTTCCAAATTATCATCCTGGGAATGAAACGGTTGTGGTAAAACTGGTCAATCAGGACATGTATGTGCACCTCTATGGAAATAAGATCACTGTAGAAGAGCCTGAGGGCTATGTGTCTGTTCACAACAACCATATGAATGTTCTCCTCCACCTGTTCTCATAAACTACTACTCATGTTCAACGTGGCCCCCATAAACAAAAAATCTACAAAAAATCAACATCTTGCTCGGAATTCACTGTGACAGGAAATTAACACACTGCTAAGATTCTAAAAACTGTTAATCTGTAAACAACATTCACCGATCTTCCTCAAAATCTCTTACTGAAAACAAAAAAGAGAAGAACAGAGGGATGGAGAATGAAGTCAAAGGTCATGAAGACTATAAAGGCTTGTACATTTTTCAACCATAGACAGCTATACATTAGAACATTGTCCTTTAAACAAACACTATAACATTTAAAATTTCATCCATAAGATATTAAACTCCATTTCTAAATACTTTAACTTGGCAACCATTCTACAGGGAAAGGCTCATCTGAGACAGTTCATCCTACACTGTATGACCCAGTTATGTTCTGTACCCTGATCCTTCAGGATTTGACAGAGCGAGCACGTCTGTGTTTAAGTTTCTGGTCAGTGATTATTTCTCTTTGGTCTTCATAGTATAGCAAGTGGTGTACAAATAATGTAAATAATGAATACAATTTAAAACAAAATACAAATTAATATATATATATATATATATATATATATATATGCAACTACTTTAGGCTATATATTTTTTGCATTAGATATTAAAATTCAGCTGGTCATCATATAAGCTAAAGCATATGTGTGTGTATTCATTAGATGTAATATATTTAATTACGTTTTCATTATATGTTATGTATATATACACAATATTAATATTTAACATTTTTGACATATACAGTAGTCTATAAGGCGATTTTTATTCATGTTAAGCATATTTTGCAAAATTCTGATTCTTACATGTATTATTATTAATAATAATAATAATAAATCAATGCAAGAAATTATAAAATTAACTTGATTTGAATTACCCCTTTTTTTCTTTTCTTTTTTTTTTACGAGTAATAATGTTACTGCACCTAAACTTTCTTGATATTTTTATGACTTTACACATGGAAAAGACTATTCGGTACTGTTTAAACTTATGAAGAAGTTATTCTGCACTAAAAAAAGCAATGTAGACAGGATGCTTTAAAAAAAAATCAACTTACCTTTCCCGTCTGATTGTAAATCCTCCTACTGTCAGCTGGAGTCCCGCTCATGTGTTATCATCGAGCTGCCCTCCTCCATATAATAATAATAATAATGCCATACTATGAGGGACATTTCCTCTGACCAATCACCTGTCATGTACTGTAAGAGGCGGGTCTTATCGCGAAACCAATTCCATATTATGTGCAAAAAAACTAAAACAATCCTCATTATAATGCGGGAAACAAAGTATAGTAGAACTCTTTTAATTTAGAAAAGGTAGCAAGGAGGTAATATTTTAAGAATCACAAGGGCGGTAAAAAAAAAAGAAGGGGTTTCTTCGTTTGTTTCAAGTGTCGGCGATAAACGATAGAATAAGCTGATAAAACAAACATTTCAGTACGTTGTTTTGTTGTGTTGCCTTTGTCTTCAAATATGCTTCTATACAACTAGTGACAGCGTGTTCAGGTGGTGCTGGAAATCTGTATGGAGGATACAAGCGCCATCTTCCGTGCAAGGTCAAAAATACCGAAAGCATGCACAAGTGCGCATGCGCGAAAGTTATATTTAGTGAATGTAGTGTTCGCAGAATTTTGTACATAAATAAGCATAATTATTTAGATGTCCTCCCTAGCAATCTCCTTGAATTATTTTTAAAATTCTTACAGAAATAGCTTACTAATCAAGAAATGTTATAGAATATGACAGTTGCAGTTGTCTGACTGAACCGAGGAGGTCAAACAGTCCTTTGTTTTTCAGGAAATTACAGACTCTGGCATAACCACAAAGTGCTTTCCACTATATCACAAGCAGATTACATGTTATTGGGGAAAAGGACCTTATTGTAACTACCATGTAGAACTGCCCTATCCTACATTTTATTGATTATAACTTATAGATGGTCTGATAGCATCATCCCAAGCATACAGTTGCTTATCCTTTGGGTGGAAATGCAAAGTGGAGTGGCTTGAGTAACACTTTGGGAAGAAAAGCACAGGGATGCTCTCGGTGTAGATGGTGTCATGGATATCAAACAAGCATTGGATGCTTGACCTTCCACCATAATGGGAGTTGTAGACCACATATAAGGTGCCACAGATTATGAAAGCTGCTTCTGCATCACGACTATTGCAGTTGGTATCCCATGTGTGCTCTACTGCCAGACTACTGTGGTCCATCTTGGTGATCACCAAGTTGCCACTGATGTCAGGGTCGGCATGGATCGACCAGAGCCCCATTTCGTCTATGGCGAGATCAAGCAGGGTGTGAGGATTGAGGGAATATGCTGGCATCTGACCAGCTCCAGGAAGCAGCAACCGATCAGCCACTGTACGATTGCCGAGGTGGACCTTCAGGATCTCATTGTTGGTGTCTGCGTTGTGGTAGTACACAAAGCCGTTGTAGACCACATGGCCGGTTCCATGCCAGGGAAAAGGAAGACGGATAACTTCAGTTTTTTTGGTGTTTGATTCGGTGAAGGTCTTCAGAGAGGTACATGCTAATACTGTACTGTTTCGAGTACCACTAAAAAAGTAAATCTTAGCAGAACCCTTTGACAGATCCTTCATCCAGGATCCACTGGCGTCACCTGCTTTCTTGACAATTTTAACAGACTTGATAGCCACTACTTCTGAACTGCAGTCTGGAAGAATCAAGGTAAAAAATAAATAAATCAAGATTATACACCTATAGCATATAGTAAGTATTATAATTATTAATAATGATTTCATAAAAAAAAAAGAAATTATATATATATATATATATAGGTTATATGCTTTATGTCTTATAGTTGCACTATAGATTGGTACCATATGAATTATTAGGCAATTTTAAAGATTTTTTGAATTAATCAGTGTTAGTGTTGTTTGATAATGAATATTTAAATTCTGCATGCTCTGCATTTCCTCTATTTTTACATTTAGATTACTTTTACCATAATGTAACACTCATTTATAGTTATTTCTTTTAATAACAGTAGCCTAATACTTTAATACTATATTTAACCCTGTCAAAATGAATATCCATTTTTCATAATGTTGTGATGCCCAAATTCACTTGTAGCATTTAAAATATTTGATTTGGTTTTTAGTGTATTAATTTATTTAGACAAAATAGTATAGAACTTAAATACTGGTGCATACTTTCTTGTAGACATTAAAAATGTAACATCTCAAATGCAATCAAATTATTTATACAGTTTTCCTATGAAAATGAATTTTTTTTATATTTACATTAAAGTTGTAGGGATTAATTAACATTGTATTTACCTTTGCCCTTAGGGATTACAGATGTCTTTTTTAGTTTGGCTTCTTTCAACTGGTGCTCAAGCAACGAGTCCTCAATGTCAACCTGAAGCGTATCAGGGATCTTATTATGCAGGTATTCCACATCTCTTTCCACTCGGTCCAAACGCGAAGCGACGGTGTCCATGTGACCTTTGACCTCTGATTTTAGCACGTTCACTTTGCTCGTTTCACTGTGTATCTCCTTGGACATGTCATACATCTTTTGACTGAAGTGCTGGAAGTCTTGCTCACATTTGATCAGTCGTCCCTTTTCATAAATCAACATCCTTGTTTGTCTTGGAGAACAATTCCAAATTATCAACCATATTTTAGAGAAACAGAAAGGGTTAGGCTTATGGAATCTGAATATCAGTGTTATCAAACTGTTAGATTCTTCAGATTTTATGACTATTTTAGAGTTAGACTGAGGTTATGTTGTAAGAATGTAAAAAATAATTTCCAGGAACACTTTGAACTTACCAAAAAGATTTGTGTTATATCTGAATGTTTAGCTCATAGTAAGCTAAAATCATATAATAAAATACAATATTACAATATTGTTTTCTGTTAAAGCATGCTAAAGAACAAATGTATTTGGCCACAAAATCTTAAAAAAAAAGTCTTACCTCAAGCTGTTGAAGCTTTCTCTGAAAATATTCCATAATAAAATGATGAGTTGTCCTCTGAGCTTGTCCCGTTCCAAGCAAAAGAAATACAGTTACCAAAGACAAAAGCATGATGTATATTTTCCACCTTTGATTTCTTTCTTATCTTGTATTAAAACCGAGAAAACTCCCTTCTTATCTAATGTCAGTCTGGTAAAATGGAGCCAGATGGAGTTCCAGAAGCAACTGGTTGTTTGTTATTCAGATTCTGGAACTGTATTCGAAGGAAGATGCTGAAAAGTCAGGTCTTCACAAGCTGTGTTTTTAGTTGTAATAAACTCCAGATGTCCTGACAAGCTTTCTTTCGATAAATCAACTCTGCAGATCATACTATTCAAATTTTTGCATATTTAGAGTATAATATACACCATACTTGACTCTCTCCCCTTCAATTTGTCCATTAGCCTTTTAAGAGGTCAAGTTGGAAATTTGAGAACGGGAAACACATCAGGACACCTCCAGGAGCTGTCCAAAATAACTTCAATTTTGGCACACCAGCAGACATTTTCCTGCCAAATAAGTGATGTGGGGGAAAAATGACTTTATTCTTGGAAGAATTCTCAAAGCTGAAAGGAACTTTGTGTTTTGTCTCAAAAATACATAATCAGTTGTAAATTCCACTGTATATTTTGAACCAAAATCTGAATTAAGGAGTTTGAACTTCACACCAGTTCATTCAAAAATAAATAAATAAAATAATTTTATTTGAATTGGTCCTACAATCAAAACAATAAACTGATTTGGTTTCCATCAGTAAAACAAAACAATAGTTTGCATTAAAATATTGCTAGATTCTTTTCAAATAGTTGCACCTCCAAGAGAATTGTTACGTGGTGATTCTGTTTGTCCATCAGATGGCGCCTTAAGACAAAAACAAAAATGTGAACTCTGGGAACAGAGATTCACATGTGTCCATTGTTGATTGTGTTTGTGAAGACAATGAGAGTGCTTACACAGATTAGAGATAAATCCCTTTTCCAGCATCTCTGGTTTTTCAGTGATTATCTAAAATTCAACATCTTCCCTTGGACAATTCCCTTTAGAGGTTTATATGCTCCTGACACCACTGTCCCAAATTCCTCTAGTCAATTATTTAGGCTGGTATATAATGGCATCATTCAAAATGGTCTTAAATAGAAATCACAAGAGGAGCCTTTTGCATTAACTACAGTATCAGATCAAATCTTCTTTATATTTGCCTAATTAATTTGCTGAGGGTAAAACATTTTTTTTGTACTATTATTTATTTATTATTTTTTAAACTGAAATGAAAACGAAGCTTGGGCAATTGTTAAAAATGCAGTTTGATTGTCATGAGGGGATTGAACTAGTGGTCAAAGAAAACATAGCAAAGGGAAAGCGACAGGCTCAAATGATGTAGAAACGTTTGATGTGGAAATTGTATGGCCTAATTCAATCAAAACTCGGCAAATACAAGGACTTGATTTACTAAAGTAAAGCACACTGCAAATACATGAAGAGAAAATCAAAACTAAAAACAGCAACAAACAATAATACATCTATATTTACTTTAGTTTTGTGTTTAAAAAAAATCTTAATTAAAGTCATTTTAAAATGACTTTGGCACACCTTGTCCCACTGTACTTCCATTGATAACTATCTCTAAGTGGCTGGTGACCGAACTCTAACCCAGCAAAGCGAGACAAAACCCCTCATCAAAGGTTCCATTAGTGGAATACTGAATGAGTTTCACATCATCTCATCATCAATCACTTCATGTCCCTATCTCAAGGACATAAAAGCTTGCTAATGTGTATATCTGATATTATTATTTTTTTATGACCATCTCTAGTTTTCTCTGAGCTTACAATCACCTCTGCTTTGGAGAGTTGCATCTAATGCCAATGATTATGGTTATTTACAAAAAAAGACTGCAGTAAAACAGTATAAAACAACAGATCCTTTAAAATTCAAAAGGTAAATGACAGGAAATTAATGTGTTATCTCTATAGTGTGTAAAGGTAAATCTGTTCATAATTATCAGACAATACACTAACAGACCCAAAGATTCCTTCTTCCACCAATGAGGGCATGCCTGGTCCCCATACAGTCTCCACAACTGAGCCAACCCTCTGACACACTTGCATAATTACCTTTCATCTTTTTTTAGTGTTTTATCCCTATCAGCTCCCAGCTGTTTAGAACTACATATGCAACAACCCATTCATGACTTTTACAGGAAACTTCAAAGCACAATTTATTATTCCTGATAGAATTGCATCCTTTGTGTCAAGCAGAAAAGACTGAGCAGATATAAAAAGACTAGATATTGGCGCATGCTATAATCCAAAATGTAAAAGTTATGACAAAGTTCTTTTTGATGCATTTTTAAGAGAACATTACATATAATAATTTTGCAAATGCTGGAAATGTTACTTTTGAATGTTCTCTGAATATCAGTAACATAAAAAAATGGTATTTGAATATACATCTAAAATATTTCAGAAATAAAACCTTCCACAACCAATTAACTTTTTGAGAACATAATTAAAGTCCAAATAACACTGAAAGCAGGTTCTATTAATATTACTTGAAGACTATCTTTTAAAAAAGTGGGAGAGAAACATGCCAGGATGTTAGCAAAATTTGAGTCCCAGGGGCGTAGCCATCTTTTCAGAAGTGAGGGGGACAGAAATATATATAGCCTATACATACACACACACACACACACACACACATTAGAATATAATATAAAACATTACAATAGAACATTTCTGTAATTTATAGCTACCAGTCAACAGTTTTTGAACAGTAAGATTTTTAATGTTTTTAAAGAAGTATCTTCTGCTCACCAAGCCTGCATGTATTTGATCCAAAGTACAGCAAAAGTTTTTAAAATAAAAAAAATTACTATTTTCTATTTAAAAAATATTTTAAAATGTAATTTATTCCTGTGATCAAAGGTGAATGTTCAGCATCATTACTCCAGTCTTCAGTGTCACATCCTTAAGAAATCAAATCATTCTAATATATCCTGATTTGCTGATTATCAATATTTAAAACATGAGTACATTTTTTTCAGCATTCTTTGGTGAATAGAAGGATCCAAAGATAAGCATTTATGTGAAATAAAAAGCCTTTGCTACATTATACAGTATATCATTCAAAAAAATATATATATATTTTGGAAAATAAATTATAGATATGAATACTTTTATTTAGCAAGCTTTAAAATCTCAATAAATAACATTTTGAAATATATTCAAATAGAGAAAACAGTTATTTTAAATAGTCTAGTAAAAATATTTCAGTTTACTGTTTTGCTGTACTTTGGGTCAAATAAATGCAGGCTTGGTGAACAGAAGAGACTTGACTGGTAGTGGATACTATAGGCAACTTTAATTATTCTCTAATTTCTAGCTTTTAATTAGCTTAGAAATCTATAACTGCTTGACAATAACAAATAATAATATTTTTTAATATACTACAAACACTTATTTATCACATAATAAGGCAGAATAGTTTCTATACTGTAATAAATCTATGGGTGTACTCACACTAGCCAGTTTGAACCGTGCCCGAGTGCGTTTGACCACCAAAGCGCGGTTCGTTTGACTAGTGTGAGTGCTCCGTACCGTGCCCGGGCGCGGCTCGATTGGCCGGCCCTGGCCCGCTTGGAAGAGGTGGGCCAGAGCACGGTTCAGTTGGACTCGGGCGCGGTTCGCATGCAGTGTGAGCGCTAACCGTGCTGGAGCACGGAACAGGACGCGTGGCGTCGCGGTTTTGCGACGCTCCAAAAGCTCAGCTGGTAACTTGCAAACCTCCTCATACGAGCAGCACGATTACGTGAAAATTTTCGCGCCACTAAGGCGACACATCTGTTTAACAACAGGCTGTGAGAGGGCTGTGGACCACCGTGGACCAAACGACACAAAATTATCCACAAAGAAAACAGAGCGATGGACTCCATTGTGTTCAGAGAGCGCCGCTCTTCCTGTTTATCCCGAAACCGTCGCGCACCATAATGACGTAAGCGTGCTCCGGCACGAATGCTGAAACCCTCCTATGTGAGTGCAGGCCAGAGGGGGAGTGGGGAGTGGGAAGGGGGGACAATCGTACTCGGGCCCGGTTCATGGCAACCGTGCCTAGTGTGAGTACACCCTATGTCAATTAGCACTGTTTTGTTGATATACTGTATTTATCACCTGCTGGAGATAAATAGATAGACTTGAAAAACCATATATTGTCGCAATCGTATATTAATGTCTTCGTGTTTCCAAAAGTTTCAGTTCTTCTGTCAAAATAACTGTTTTCATACAGCGATAGCTCACACACACACACACTCACGTTTTTTTGTTAGAAATTGTAGTTTGTTTATCAAGTATACTGTTATAAGTTAATCAGACAGTCTCTTCCAAAGAGGGATTGAGACATTGTTCTTTTATGTCAATAAACCTGTTTTTGAAGCATATCTTATAGTGTGGCATCCATTTTTGCTTCTTTTGTGTAATTGTTACAACTTACCCCAGCATGTGTTACAACCTACCCCGGTATTGGGGTAGGTTGTAACGAAGGTACTTCATGTATTTGACACCAACTCACAAGGTCTGTGATATTCTTGTAGAGGATTGAATTGGTGCCATTTGTAGTGAACACTTGTGGGTACTTTATATAAAAATTTGAGAACTCTAGCTACAAAATTCAGTGAGATATAGTTACTGAAGCAAAAAGTGTTACAACCATACCCGGTCTCCCCTACCCTCACCAGGCCTCGCAGTCGCTGAAGTGCAACATTGTAAAGGGTCCGTCTGAAACCGTGTCTCGCGCGGCCGCGGCAAAGCATAACGCTCGTTCCGAACGCTCAGTAATTAAATACACCAGTATGGCGGTATATTCAAAATTAACATCGTAACGAAAATATACACCGGTTTTCGGTATGAACGGGTTTACCGCCCAGCACCAATTAGGGATCCCTCAAGGCTCTATTCTTGGACTGGTTTTATTCACCCCTTTTTTATTGCCTTGCCACCTCCTGGGCATGTTATCAAAGCAGCTCTTTGATATTTGAAATGCTAAAAATTATATTAGGGTCATTTACATTTTTGGACACATGGCTATTGTCCTGTCTGAGGCTTAATGTTGTGTTATATTAAAATGAAACGTAACTTCTTATTCAGTGTCTGTTACTTGTCACTAATCTGTTGTTTTGCACTAATAGATTGTGCTATTGTTAAGGCTCATTTGACTCTTTGCTTTGTCTGAAATAAGAGTTGTTTGCATTTACTGACCTTGTCACCAATGTCTTCTGTTTGATGTTTTCTGTGACTAGTTGCTGAAATCTTTGTTTTGGTGATTCCACTTGCTTAGCCTTGCAGTGTTTATAAAACATGCTTTGAGAAAAGAGACTTGAATGTCTTTCTTCTGAGCTTGTGAAAATTAATCACCATTGAAACATTCTGTCTTGCACCTTGGGATTTAGTGGGAAAGCAAACAGTCTATTTATTCCACTTTAATGTATACAATGTTTTGAATATTCATGTGATTTACTAAAGTGTGTGTGTTGTGTACACATACTGTATTCGGTAAAAATACACTGGGGCTCATAAGTCTGACACCACAATTAAAAGCTGGAATAAACAAAGCTCAAGAAAATGTAGAAAAAAAATTAATAAAATAAAATAAAAACATCATTGTAGAAAAAATAACATTCCATTAAAATTACAATAATGCTAAATAATGTAATATATACCTTAATGAATTGGATTACCCTGACATCTGGTGACATTCCCAAGCTGATATACTGTATTATGCACCATCACATACTCTTAAGTGCTTTGGTGGTTTTGCTGAAACCTGATCCGAGTTATGCAGATGGATAAGATAGACAGAGACACCCTTAAAGGAATCTGACAGGAGGATAAAACAGAACACACACCCACGCTTCTGCAAATTCTGCCATATCCTTGTTAATCAACATTAATTTAATTATTTTAACCAATTATTATTATTTTCTTTTTTATTATTTGTGTATGTGTATGTAAGGAACCAGATTTGACATTGGACATCAAAAAGTAACCCAACAGGGTGACCATAAATCTCTTGTTATTAACAATGAATTCAGATAATGGGCACAATTCACTTTTGTATGCGTTTGGTTTTTACTTATTTATTTGTAATATTAATTATGATATCTGTGGGTCAGGTTAATAAATAGTAACCAATGCAAATAGCATTACAAAAATAGCAAAAGTATAATAACAAAATTTTGACCTTACAAAAATATAAATAAATAAGAAAACATGATAAACTGTATTTAACAAATATGTACCATTTTCTAATTTATTTTTTTTTTTTTTTTTTTTTTTTACAAACTGTGAATATATAGTAATTACAACTTTTGTTTTTAAGTTTTAAATTATTTTATGTTTGTGCTTTTGGAAGTGGATCTTCAATATCCATAATTAGGTTTATTTTTTTGGATTTTATGCTAATTTTGAGCACAAAGTATGTGCTTTCAGCAAATGTAATTGTGTTGTTTAGTTGATTATGGAAAAATGTGGATATCTGGTCACCCTACCCAGTGCAGTCATATGAAAATATATAAAAATCAGTATAATTTTCTTTAACTTGCTTTCTTTTATTCATGGTCTTTCGAGGATGAAGGCACATCATTCAACTTCTACCATGTGAATTACAGAGACAAATTTCTCAATGAATTTAAAAGTTGATCAACCTATTCATATCCCTCTCATATGCATGATTATAGGGTTAGTTGCATTTTATTGCTTGCATTTAGCATGGTTTTAAACATCAAAAAAAAAAAAAAAAACTGAGACCCATTTTTGAGACACGGCCCACCAATTAAAAAAATCACTTGTGTAGAGATTGTGCTTGATGTAAATGCTTAAGAGTAAATTGTAATCTTATCTCATTAGGGTTCAGTTCTATACAAGTCAGTTTATCTGTGGGTTTTTATGTGCATTAAAGTGTATTAACATGAATAAATCTTTGTGCGTGTAAAATAAAGAGTGATCATGGGTACTACTGTATTGTTTGGACAGCAATATAGCCATAGGATGGAGACTTAATTGTTTTGTGTATGAATTGTGTGCTTAGCAGCCAATAAAAAAACACTATTGGATATTTATGAGAGCATAGAATTCCCTTGACGATTAAACCGAATAGATGATCAATCCTTCACAGGGCTTTTCAAAAACGTCATGGATGCTAACTGCGAAACCCTAATATTACTGAATCCCCCTGGGTTGTAAATCAGGGACATGTAACCATAGCGTTGCCCACCTAATTGGCTTCCATTTAAGACTAGAGGCGCACATGGGCTGCAGTGCACCTGAACTGTAATGAGAGAGGAGATATAGATTGTGAGGATTATAAAGAGGATGAGAAAGGAAAAATAAAATTGTAAACCTGTAGTTAAGGATACCATTCAGGGTTCTAAATTAACTTTTTTGATCACCAGCCAATGTGGCTGGTAACTTTCTAAAGTTACCAGCCAATCAGAATTTCCACTAGCCATTTTTTTCGGTAAAAAGAACAAATTATGAGTGCCACTGAATGCATTTGATCATTTTATTAACATTGTTGGCATGAAAAACACATACGCATTGTACAGTGCATACAACAAAATATACACTGACTCAAATGTAAAATCATTAGTTCCCACCACGAAATTGCTTGTTTTGTTTTTTCTTTCGCGTAACTTACATGCGGCAATCCTGACAAAGCATTACGACATTCTTGTGATCAAACACAAGCCATTCATGATGCCCCATCAGCCATTTGGCATTACATTTTTTCTTTGTTTCTCTGTCCGTAATGCGGAGCCCCGCACATCACCTGTAGGAGAAAAAAATCAATCCGTGGCGACGGTTTTGCAATCCGTCCCCTCAGTTTATAAACCGTACTCACAAATTCATAAACTGTTCCCTCGGTTTAACAAATCGTGCCCACGGTCCACGGATTAACAAACCGTGCCCACGAATTCCCAATCCGTGCGCTCAGATTTTGTAAACCGTACCCTCAGTTTTTGAATCCGTAGGCTACTCACGAATTCATAATCCGTGCGCACGCTTTCGCAATCCATTCCCATGGATTTGTAAACTGGCACGCATTTGTGGCTCCGCCCCCACCGGCAGATTCATTTCTGTTTATTAAACATTATTTTTCATAGTATCCAACGAGACCACGATCAGCATTCAAAAAATAGTCTTCTTTTGAGCGTTTATTTTACATTAATCACCAATAGGATAAGACACATCCGCCTGTGTTTTAAGGCCAAAAAAATAAACGCTAAAAAGAAGAAAATAAGGGTAAAAAGCAATAAAAAAAACAAATAATATGCCAGTTATGTTTTCATTCCTTTTCTCTCTAACTGAATGCAATGTTATTTTTGGCCTAATTATTTAATAATAACATTAACAGTGAAGCATGCATCTAACTCCGGCAGATGGGGTGGGGTGGATGGAGCTTAGTATAATAAATTCACAAAAATAAGTCTTCATGTTAAGAAAGAATTGTACACAAGCATTTCCAAAACTGTCAAAGGTTATTTAGAAATAAAGCAATTCATGAATTATTTTATGACAAACATTTTTACTGTCTTGTAATCATTTATTTAGCCTACAAATTATAATTATAAAAATAACTTTCTTTTTATTTTTATCATTATTATATATTATTATACAGGTTATGCATAAGAATCATTTATCCAAAACAACTTACAAAAGAGGAAAAATTATTACTCCAGAGTCAGTCACAATGGCAGGTTTATTGTACAATAATAATCAAGTGCTATTATAAGATAATCACAAATTTAAAAAGATTTTGATGCACATCTTTCTTATTAAATCTTTGTATTCCACCTTGTACTACACTTGATAGAGAATCACTTAAGACACTTTGCTATAGACCACATAATAATATTCATTAAAACTGTATGTTAACACGTAGGAGCTTGCTTCATGAATCTGTGAGTACGGTTTACAAATCCATGGGAACAGATTGCGAAAGTGTGCGCGCAGATTATGAATTCGTGGGTACATCTTAAAAAACCGAGGGAGCGGTTTACAAAATCTGAGTGCACGGATAGGAAATTCGTGGGCACGGTTTGTTAAACCGAAGGAACAGTTTATGAATTCGTGAGTACGGTTTATAAACTGAGGGGACGGATTGCAAAACCGTCGCCACGGATTGATTGTTTTTTCTCCTACAGGTGACGTGCGGGGCTCCGTAATATCCTCATCCCCTGCCTCGTTCCTCTTTTCGCCCCCAGAAATCTGTCCCAACCACCGCCGCATTTAGTTTAATCTTAATTTTTTTTCTTTAATAGCTAACTTCTTCTTCCTTGTGTTTTCTGATGGACGGTCTATTCGTTTCCATGTTTTTTCGCGCTGGTTTAACTGCAAACTGCGTGGAGCCAATGGACATATGAAACGTCATCACGTAGCATTACAGCACAGTGTTCATGGAAAATGTAGGAAGTGCTGCCAGGGGGATAAATGACCGAGAACAGAGCCTCATACCATGGATCACCAGCCAAACTGGCTAGTAAGTTTTAATTAACACCCGCCAAAATTAATTTTAACCCGCATTTGGCGGGTTGGCGGGTGTTAATTTAGAACCCTGATACCATTGTTTCTAATTTGCATCAAAATACACCTGTAGTCACATATGAATACATTGCTTGGCAGTAAAGTGCCATTTGAGCATTGAAGGCTTCAACACATGTTTATGTAACCTATAATCTGATTTAGAAAGCACTTCAGAAAGTGTTCTCTATAGACATAGCAGTGAAAATCAAACATTGCCATAATAATATTCTGGCTTAATTGGATGTGACCCTTGTTAGCACACTTACTCTCATGTTTAATTTAAAGGTGCAAAGGAGAAGAATTGAGATAATTAACCAAATCATCCATGGATATGTCATCCAGCTTGGTGTCAGAACAGGTTTGCGGGGGTTGCAGTAGTGTGGAGTGGGGAGAACGGTCTATGTAACTGGACCTCTACTCTATTACCGAAGTCATGATGTGCTATGGCTGCAGAATTTCACAGAGAGCAGTGGTGCAATCATTAGCTAGTCGTCTTTTTAAACTATGAAACTATGAGTGTCAAAAGATAATGCCACATACAAAATACAGTCTATTATTTTAAAGGTATAGTTCAACTCAAAATAATACTCACAGGCTGTATCCCATTTCACTTTTAAAGAGTTCTAGAAGTAAAAATCGAATGGATTTTGATGATGTCATCAGTCCACGTCCACTTTTTTTTTATATATAATCATGTTAATCAGTGGGATTTATGGTGGTTTGTTTATATATGCTTTGAACAAATTTCCACTAATCGAAGAATTGCAACAAGCAAAGTGCACTAAAAGAACGCTTTAGCACCCATCCATTCCCATAAAGCACTACGAATGGCGTTATTGAGTCAGTATCCCAATGCTCTTGAACTACTTAAATATAACTTAAATATATACTTAAATATATAAATAATCAACATCCTCGTTCTAAGGGGTCCATGAAAACAGCTAAAAACTCAGTATTATACATGCCATGGCCAGTAGTTGGCGATGTCACTTTGTTAAGAAACATCATACACCTGCACAAATATGCATTCCTATAGACTGTCACTGAACATAATAAACGTGCATGATGTCAGCATTTTCACAGATTCACATTTTCATAGTTTACATGATAACGGTAATATTTTCAAAAACATGCACTTTAAAACCTGTTTTCAAAAGTTAACATTTTTGGGCCCACAAAATGCTACTGTCGTGTAATTAAGTGGCCATAATGGTCAGGTACAGCTATTTCTGCAGTTCATCTTTGACATTTAAAACCACTTCACTGAACATCTAATCATGAATGTCCAGGTCAAATCACAGCATAGTAATATATGAACCAAAACTATTACGACACATTGACAAATGATCACCTAACTATTATAGATATCATTATTTTACATCTTCAAAAGCCTCCAGATCCTGTAACAGATGTTGCTGTGCAAGAAAAGTCATTAGTTTCTAAGCATATTGGCGTTAAATAAAACTGCTGTGAATGCAACCAATGACAGATGAAAGCAAATATAGAATGGCTCCCCAAATTCTATTTGAACAGGTGTGTAGGTGGAGAATAATCAGAAAATATGAATGTTTCTCTCCCACTCAGTATAGTTCATTGGTTTATTACAGATGCTAATTTCGCTGATTTACCACTTAGAAACAGAGGATAAGAACCGTGTGAATCACCTCTGTTAAAAGTTTCCTCAGTGTGTGATTAATGCTTGCGTAGATTATATGTGATTGTCTCACCAATGTTTTTCCTCTGTTGATGAATTAACTGTGGTGATTTCTCTAGGTATTTACTAAAAGTAAAAAAAAATAAATAAATAATTATGTACCATGGTACCATTCTTTGAAGTACCATAAAACCATTCCACATAAACTACCTTTCAAAAGTTTGGGGTGAATAAGATTTATTTATTTTTATTTATTTATTTTTTAAATAAATTAATACTTTTATTTATCAAGGATGCATTAAATTTATCAAAAGTGACAGTAAATACATTTTTAATGTTAAAAAATATATTTATTTCAAATAAATGCTACTCTTTTGAACGTTGTTCTTTAAATTTTTTTAGTTTTTATAAAAACTGTAAGGATTGTTTGCAACACTGATAAAAAATAAGAAATGTTAAGTGCCAAATCAGCATATTTGAATGATTTCTGAAGGTTCATGTGAAACTAAAGACTGGAGTAATGATGCTGAAAACTCAGCTTTACCATGACAGGAATAAATTATACTTTAACATATATTAAAACAGAAAACAGTTTTATAAATTATAACAGTATTTCAATTTTTGCTGTATTTTCTATCAAATAAATGCAACCTTGGTGAGCATAAGAAATTTCTTTTCAAACTGAAAATCTAAATTTAACAGCTACCGGTATTTCAAATGAATAAAAGCTATAAACAATTTATTTTTAAACCAGTTTTAGTTTTATTTTAGTTACAATTTAGTTAAGTTGAAGGCAACATTTCAATTTTTTGTATAGTTTAAGTTTTTAATCTATTATTCATGTTTTATTTTATTTCAGCTTTATTTCATTTTACAGAAATATTTTTTAAAGTTTTAGTTAATAAACCAACTCTGGATACCATCACTGCACCATGGAAAACCTACAGCAGAATTAAAAAAGCAATGCATGTACACTGGAAACTTCAGATCCACCTTACCAAGGCCCTAAAAGGCTCTCCATTAACACTCCATCTACCAGATATCATCGATTAATAGTGATCATAGAGCCCTATTACCAGAACCAGTAAATGAGCATAAATAGATTTGAAGCGAATTAAGAGCAAAGGTGCAGTGAGATAGGAGATGGCACTGGACAGGACCGTAATTCCCATGATGCCTGCGCTACTAAAGCACCCTACCATCTGGTGACAGATCAGCCCTGTGGAATGATCTGAGAGCACAGAGTTTGCCTCAGTTTTGCACATCAGAGATCCCACTGTTAAATAATTCATAATACTGGCAGTAATTAGGAAGCGGTGGGGCCCACAGAACACAGCGGTTACTGGAAACACTTCCCTCTTCACCCCTGACAGTTCCTCTACCCCTGAGTGCCAGCTCCTTGACTAGCAATGCGCGCCATTAGCACGTCTTGCCATCGTACAATTTTAGGTTGCGTTAGGTAAACATTGATGGGTCTAATAGCAGGAGGAGGTCTAGCTGCGATCATTTTACAAAACGAATGCTTCTAGTAACAGGTAAAACACCTGTTGCTGATAAGAGCGAGTAAAGCAACATAACTAGAATGCTGTCGTTATAATCAATGAAGATGGCTAGTCTGCAAGCTGCTGTATTGGTTATTACAGTAGCAACATTTGTTTTATAGTCTAGACAGTTTTGGACATGACGTTAAATATTGCTACTTTTAGCCAAAAGATGTTATTAGTGGCTGGTAGCTAATATGCAAATATAACTGTTTACTACTCTTAATCAAAGATTTTAACCTACCCCTAATCCCAGGTATTAAACTTTGGCATGTAACTCATCTCAAATTATAACTCAAAGTATTTTGCAACAGAACCGCCACATATGCCACATAAAGCCAACAAACTAGTTGGCTGTTGGAATTAGAATTTTATGAAAAATACTTCTCATGTTCACACTGCCTCAACAGACACCAACAAACGTGTCCAGAAACCTGCCCTTTTTAGGATAATTATTAAAAAAATTTATAATAATAATTAAATAAAAAGTACGCCCAGCACTTGCCTCATCATCATGGCAACAGTTCGTGGCCAGGTCAGATTACATCAGAGTTTGTTGTTGTTTGTTGGAAAATCATATCACACTGCACAGACATTCCACAACCAAACAAACGTCAATGTTTAGTTGGGTGAAAACAAACTCCAACGGCAACAGACACCTGACAGGGGTAACACATTGATCCAACAAACTCTTGACAGACTTGTCTGTAGGTGTTTGTTGGCATTTATCTGTGCGATGTGAATTGGCCTTTACCTCCACCACTGAATATAATTAAATTTGATATAATTTGCATATAATAAGTATAATTTGCACTACAATCATTTATCTGCACTGTTTGTTTACTTCACTGGTTTGCACTCTATCTGCCATGTGCCTTGTGCTGCTTTATTTAAAAAAACAAAAGTGAAAGTGACATGATATACAGCCATGTATGGTGATCCATACTCAGGATTCATGCTCTGCATTTAACCCATCAAAAGTGCACACACACAGCAGTGAACACACACACAGTAGTGAACACACACACACTTGGAGCAGTGGGCAGCCATTTATGCTGCGGCGCCCAGGGAGCAGTTGGGGGTTCGGTGCCTTGTTCAAGGGCACCTCAGTCGTGGTATTGCTGGCCCAAGACTCGAACCCACAAGCTTTGGATTAGGAGACAAACTCTCTAACCAATAGGCCACAACTTCCCCTAACTGTATTTTATTTTTATTTGTAATTTTTTTTAACATGCATTTATTTGTATAGTTGTATTTTATATTTAATCTGTATCTAACTGTATTTTTATGCTCTACTTTAACACAATTTAAATTCTATGTATGTGCTGTTCATGTGGAAGAATTGACAATAAAGTAGGGCCGGGTTTCCCGCTAACGATTGATCTTAGCGATTAAGAGCGTTTTCTACGAGTAATTTTATTAATGTTCGTTATTGTTTCATGTGCATCTCCCAAAAATGCACTTAACACAGTCGCACGTAGGCGTGCTTTAAGTGCTGCTTAGGAGTCGCTATCCGTTTGTCAAGTGCTGAAATGTCACCTTATGGAATGGCTCTTAATTGCAGTACACGCTCGTTTATTGAAATGTTAACCTAATGCTGCGTTCTAGAAAGTTTGAATATAATATAATATAATAGTTATAAGTATATTTGTAGAGACTTTATTTCCAGGCCCAAGATGTTTGCACCTCAGTAAGTCATTTACAGTTTTTAATTTTTAGTTTATCCCTATTTTTCCCAGTCTTTGAAGCATGTTTCCTACATTACTTCTTTTATTCATTGTTTTTGTTCAGTTATTTAATTCAGATGTGTAAAAGCATTTATTTCATTTTCTGCACTTTTTAATTATTTCATTTATAAATTCAAATTTAATTATAATAACATGAATAAAGCACTTGAATAAAGTTAAAGGTGTAATCTGCGGATTGTCCTACAGGTGACCGCATATATCTGTCTTCTTACGATGTACTTATGGCTTTGCGATTACTCCAGAGCACTCGTAGATCTACGATGAATTCAAGTGCTACTTAAGTTACGATGCTTTTGGGAAACAGACCATAATATTAAGATCAGTCGTACGATCATTTTTACGATCATCTTTTGGGAAATGCAGCCCAGTCTTGACTTGACTGGAATGTTAAGTTTAATAATATTTTATTTAAGAATGAAGCCGTTTGTTTAATAGACAAATACTTGAAGGCCAAATGTAGCTCTATTCTATTCTGTAGAATCTATTGTAAAAGACTGAGGGCAAGAGGGTGAATCAATTAAACAGATATTACAGTGAAAGATCAGCCTTCATATCTTGGACCTCTTTCATTGCTCCACACATTTTAGAAAGCACAACATTTGTTTTGGTGTTTTTGCCTTTGTAGAGACAAACTCCAACTAAAAACCTTCTGAAGCAGCATACTAACTGAAATGTAACTTCACAGAAAGAAATATCTCAAAACACAAATAAAATGCCTACAGTGTACAGCATATGGCTTTTACAGAGCTTTTTTTGCAGAGCATTAAAATTAGATATAAATTATTGAATTATTAGTGATTTGCATCGAAACTTTTCAGTGTTAAATGAAGTATCACGTTTTTTTTTATTGTAACTTTTGTAATGATTCTTTCTTAACCCATATCTAATATATATATATATATATATATATATATATATAAAATATCTTTTATACTGTCTGAATCTGCTTGCAGTCTTTCTTGGCCAGCTCTTGTCTGAAACATCAATGGGACAAAAAAAGAAAAAAGATAAAGTAAATAATATTATAAAATTATAACAAATGAAATAAATATTCACAGAGCAAGCAAAAAAAAAGAAAGAAAAAAAAGCACATTTAAACATTTGAAATGAATATATAGAACATAAACTATCACTCAAAAGTTTTGTGTCAGTACCATTATTATATATATATTTTTAAGAAATTAATACTTCTATTCAGTAAGGATGCATTAAATGGATAAAAAGTGACAGTAAAGACATTTATTATGTTACAAAAGATTTATATTTCAAGCAAATACTCATAATTGTTAATTATTTAAAAAAAAAAAGTAATACAACTATTTTCAATATTAATAATTATAATAAAAGTCTCTTGAGCACCAAATCAGCATATTATTATGATTTCTGCAATGATTTCTGAATGGCTGCTGAAAATTCAGCCCTGCCATCACAGGACTGCATCTTAAAATACATTTAAAAAAAACCCAGATATTTTTAATTGTAATAATACAATATTGATAATGTATTATCCCAATATTACTGTTCTACAGTATTTTAAAAAAAATAAATGTACCTTTGCTAAGCATAAGAGACTCTTTCAAAAACATGAAAAATCTTAATCTCAAAGTAAAAATTTTTTAACGATAAAAGTTTTTGTTTATTTCCAATATTCGATTTTGCCATAAATCATGACTCAAGCCTTTTTATGCATTTCTTATATATTTTTATACAGTAAGATTTTACAATAAAATACCACAAAATAGACCCCATGCACCACACTTCAAACTATATTAGTGTATTACAATGCGTTAATACAGATAAATAAAACATGACAATGTCAAAAATACTTACCTCTCGACTAAAGTTTTCAACAAAAGCAGAACAATGTTCAAGGCTCGTTTTATAACCAAATACTGCTCACAGACAGTCACTTCACATGCAGTGGACCTGACACTCTTCTTCTATCCAGGAAATCTTACGACTAAAGAGTCTTGGGTGTTTACTGCATTGAGTGTGTGCACACATTTAAAGTGACCTTTAATAGGACCAAGATATTTTTTTCTCTCTCTCGCTCTTTCCTTTTCATTAAAGTTATGAATTGGACCTTGCCAGGTGTCTCCATGGCTGAAATTTGGCATCGGCATCCATTACGGGGAAGGAGGTGTCCTCAGGGAATTATAGGAGCCTTGGCTACCGCCGGCCGTGCTTTGACCAACCCACTGCAAGAGAGAAAAATCAGGGTTAGCTGAGGAGAACTCAAATCAGATCAGATGCTGAAAATCATATTTAAAGCACAGACATAATACACATCGTGGGAGGAAATAAAATTGAATTCCGTAACACTTAAGGGCTGAAGTGCTGCAATGTCATTATGAGTGTATCGTCACAATGGTCCTCTTAGTGACTGAATGGCTCGTTTTTGCCTTTTGGATCAATTGTGACTGTGCCACGGCTGCAAAATTCAGCAGAAATCCTAATGAAACCCTTTCATCGACCTCAGTTTTCCCTAAAATGTCTTTGTTTTGCTTGACGTAATGCTGACCTCCGTCTTCTGAGATGTGATTTTTTTTAATATTTGTTTATGCGAGTTGTGCTGAGGCTCTAGAGGTTTTGGCTTCCCTTTTTGTTTAATATTATTGCGGCTCCGGGAGCATAACATGGTTGAGGAGGACAGGAATCGTGAATTATTGAAGATGTGCAGTCTGTGCTCCTGAGAGGTCAAAGATTCGCAAACAAGATTTCAGAGCAGTAATGTGTGAAAAGCTTCAAAAAAAGGAAAGAAGATGATGAAAATGAGTGTTAAACCTAAGAGAGACATTAAGGGATTCTTCAAAAGGGGAAGTAAACAAAAATAAGACATCACACAAGAATACCCAGAATGAACCACCATGGATCCAAGAGTATTTCAAGATTTACCTGATTGATTCAGAAGACAATGTAATTAACAGGCTATTAGTGAATCCAGGTCTCCAAACACCTCTCAGAAAACAAATCGTTCTGTTGAAACTGACATAAAGCAATAACCGTAAGCTCAACATTACCTCTACAAGAGGATGCCAGCGGGCGATGGGTTTGCGTGGGTAAGTGAGCATCTCATTCCAGTGATCACGTCCCAGACTCTGAGCTCTGTTTCCCACATGGCACACGCCAATAACCTCATTGTGACCTACGCTGTGAATGAGAAGAGCATATCCAAGCTTAAAATGTGACAGCTGAACCACGACACCTCCAAAACAGTGTCTCTTTCCCAACTTTAAAGTGTCGTCTACCCACTTTTAGCAATGGAAATATGATCATTTTTGCTAGATATTTTCATTTACCTTTCAATACACATAACAAGGACACTAGGTCTCTCTGTCTCTATCCATTTTCTGTTAATTTGTTTTTGCAGCAGCGATGAGACAATGAAATGCTGCGGTTCGTACTTCTCTAACAGGACAGTGATCTAAATCTGATATGAATCTCTCTCTGCATTGGGAATATACAGCTCAGGCTGTTCCTCAGATCACCCACCAGCACTAAGAATAAACTTCTGCAGTCTCTGAGCACTGTGCTTGGCAAAAATTAAAAGCATATTTAATATATACAAGACTCTTTTTCAGTTCAAATTTGACAGTGAACACTCACAAGCTCCCTCCACGCTGCTAGCTGTACGTTTGGATTAGCTCTGCTAAAACTGAAGGGCTAACAATAGAGTTGGGGAAGCGACTTTAAAAAGACAGGCTTATCTAACAAGCCCAAGCTGGTTTATGCTGGTTTGGATGCTTGCTGCTTACATATGCTGGTCTTTTCAACAAGCCCAACTATATTCACACTACAGTTTTTAAAAATATTCTAGTACAAGATAAAAGGCAGATAGCTATATTAAATCTATTCAAGATGTTTTTTAAAGGTGTCAAACATTGTGCATGAACAACAACTAAGTAATTTTCTGAACCTCTTCATGTAATTGAATTGTTTAAACAAATCAGTTTTTTTAAATAAAAAATCTTCTCAACACAAAATGTTTGCTCAGATGTAAATGTGACAATGACATAATACTATAATGTGAGTAATGTCACCAGTTTTAAGTTAGAAGCTGAAAGCACATATCTTACCGGTCATAGTCCATTACTGCTATTAAAAGACTTATTTGGTCGATGTTCTCAGGTGGAACATCAAAAACAATGGCTTCATTGTAGACAGGATTGAGAGTGTTCCTTTTTGTTGACGTTTTCCTTTTCTTAAGTCTCCGGCCGTCACACATCAGAGAAACCTTTACATAAGGATCTTAGAAACAGAAAAAGCAAATAAATAGCCATTTAGAACTGAATTACAAATGGATTTTAATTTTTTTCAGCAGAATATAAAATGGGCTTGAAACAGGATACAGAAATGCATTGAATTCAGAAAAGTGAATTAAAATGGACTGATATAAAACACACATACACACACACACAAACAAACACACATACTGTATATGTGTTCTTCCACACTGGCATAATAAATAAATAAATAAATAAATAAACATTAATAATTATTTTTATAAAATATTTTATATAATAGCTGATTAGAAATATTTAGAAAATATTACATTTTT
Source organism: Carassius carassius (assembly GCF_963082965.1). NCBI lineage: Eukaryota > Metazoa > Chordata > Actinopteri > Cypriniformes > Cyprinidae > Carassius > Carassius carassius. The sequence continues at coordinate 7,905,728 of NC_081804.1, read as the reverse complement.
TTTAGATATTGTTAAAAAAAGATAAAATATATAGCAATGAAATCAATTTGTTTTATTTATCCATTTTACTTATATAATTTATTTGTAACTTACATAATTATAATAATATATAATTAAAATGTATATCATTAATATGTGTGTGTTATCTTTTTTTTCTTTTTTTTGAAGCACCAGGGTGGAAAACACATATGTAAATGCTGTTAGTAGCTCTTCTTGTCAACCTGATCTGATTGTACTCCAATGCATCATCCTGTTGTGTTGGGTTTGATTAGGTGAACTGCAAAAGAAATTCTGGATTTTGCCCAACCCCAATTAGCAACTACTTGTGTATGTAAAATCTCCTGCCACATTCTCAAGTGTTTGGTCGATTAAATCAATGCTCTTTCAGAGATCCCAGGGCACCTTATGTTTTAACATGTCATGATGACACCAAAAAATCATTACTGTGAAGACTATAAATCATTTAGAGGTGAGGACGATGGGATCCTACCAGATGCTCCTGTGATGTCCATGGCTTTAAGATTTCTGGATTTAATTATCGTTATTGTAAGTCGGCCGGCAGTTGGCAAGTAACAAAGAGAAAACATCAGATCTCCCAGATCCACATTATCCTAGAAGAGACACAGCAAAACAGAAACAGGATACATTAACTCAAAGAATCATATCATAAAAGTTGATTTAGTGCAAATGAAATTACATTTACCAAGGCTTCCTTGAACTTCTACTCATTATAACTGTCTATTTATTCCGGCTTTCCATAGCAGTGTGCAGTAACATACTGAACATACAAGAAATGGTCAGTACCATGGAACTGTGTCTTTACTTGATGTTTTAAGTGCAAAACTCACTGCCAAAATGGTTGTGTTGTTGTTGGTTGCTCCAAACAGAGATCTCTATAGGTAGATTCCTCGTTGGACAGCTCCAAGCACGTAGACGCGTCCGCCATATTTAACGGTCAACTTGACATCGTTCACCATAATTATCATTGAATATTCAAAGACGCCACAATCCTGCGAAGTCCATGGTTGTAAAAACCACCAGGATTTAAATGCCTGAAGAAATGGGATAACTTTTCCCAGGTGAGAGTGCGAGAGATGGGCGGAACCATAGATATGTAAGGATTGTGGTGTCTTCGGATATTCATTGATTATTATGGTAAATGACGTCAAGTTGACCCTTTCAGTATGACGGACGGCTTATGTAGAGCGGCCCAAAGAAACAGTCACTAATGAGGCATCTACGTATACAAATGTACGGCTGAAAAGGTGTTTTGAGGGGTTTGGGTAGTTTTAAGGTGTTTCAAAGTAAGCCTATGGGATTTCTTTTGGATTATGATTTTATGTCTGTTTGCTTAAAGCAATAGCACATATTCTATCAAAAATCTGCAGGATTTAAAGTTCATTCAAACAGTGCAATGCAGTGCCAATCGTATTTGACCCCACAGCAAACCTGGCCAGTAAACACTACAACTCATTACACATGCAACGAAAGCCTGTTCAATTTAAAGGGTCAGAAAGAGAATAGAAAACAGTCACGTACAGCTAAATTACAACTGTTTTTTGTGCAAGAAATATTATAAATGGACATCAAAGGAAAAACATCACAAATACCCCACTCAAGAAATAAAACCCATTATTACAGTTGTCTGACATGTACAGTAAGCACTCAATACAGATTTATGGGAACAGAGAAGTGTTTCACCTCAAGGGAATCCAGTTTTTGCACTTTGCTATCCACTCCTAACAGCGAGCAGAAACCTGCTGTCTAATTATCACTTCTGAAAATAGCCACAATTTACACATTTTATTTTTTTTAAATGAGAGATATTTGTATAACAAACTAAAAATGCAAATCATAATTAACATCTCATCATAACGAGCCTTGGTGTAGTGGGAGCCAACAAAGCATAAACTATCACTTTAATGGTGATCTTGTCACACTCACACCACTCAAATTTATGATAATGAATGTTTATTTTAATGCGTCATAGAAGTATAACAACACTAACTGGCTGATGGCACCACAAGAACACACATTTAAAGTTTTCCACAAGCTGATGTACTGTATATAAATGCAATTTTTTTTTTTTTTTTTTTTTTTTCTGAAAGAAGTGTCTTATGCTTACCAAGGTTGCATCTATTGGATCAGAAATACACTAAAAACAGTAATATTTTGGAATATTATTTCAAAATTATTATTATAATTTTTTCAATTGCCCCTATTATGACATTTCAAATATTGCATTTCATGCAACATGTAATGTAACTGTATGTGAATGTAAAGCCGAAAGTGCACGATAAATAAAGTTATTGTTTCCCAAATTAAATAATCTGCTCTCAACAGCCTAAATGAGTAGTCAGTAATTCGAATACCACTTCTGTGATGGCTACACATCATGGGGTAACTCATTTGCATAATGCCCGCCTATGTTCTATATTGGCTGGCCGCAAACAACTTAACCCGCCCTCAAACTCTGCAGTTTGTTCTTGAGGTTGACATCATGTCAAGATGCTGCTGTTAAAAAAATATAAATGTTAGAAAATTAGTTTTTTCCCACAGAATGGGTGTATTGCTCTGTACGCAGTTGACATCTGACTAATCAGAGCACAGTATGCTCATGGAAAGGAGGGGTTTAGAAAGAATCTTAGAACTGCTTCGAATTAATCATTTGAGAATTGTTGGGAAATTTGGTGATTAATGGATATTTTGAGAAAGCGAAAGTGTTTTTAGACCTTGTATGCATGCAAATCTATTGTAGGAGAGTCGCAAAATAATATTAGGAAACTTAAAAATGGCATATTAGGGGTACTTTATTATACTTGAAAATGTCATTCATTTCTGTTATGGCAAAGTTGAATTTTCAACATCAGTAATCCAGTCTTCAGTGTCCTTCAGAAATTATTTTAAAATGCTGGTTTACTGCTCAATGTGCTAGAACGTTCAATATAGCAGCATTTATTGGAAATAGAAACCTTTTGTAACATTATAAATGTCTTTACTGCCACTTTACTGTTACTTAAATGCTTACTTGCTGAACTAATTTCTTTTTTTTTTATGTACTTTTTTAAATTGTTCTTAAATTGTCCTTTAAAAAAAAAAAATTTTAAACATTGTTGAGTAGTAGTTTATCACTGTTTTCACAAAATTATTAAGCAGCAAAACATTGATAGGTTGATTGGCATAGGTCATACACAAAAGGCAATCAATGACAGAGTAAGGGGCTGAGGCAAACAGAGTAATCCAGAAAACAGGCAGAATAAAAAGAACAGGAACCAAGATAAGGGAGAATGAGGATACAAAGTAGTGTTAATTTTGTCACCTATTTTTTTATCTAGTCTTAGTCTTGTGCCAAATGTCCTTGTTAGTTTTAGTCATATTTAGTCATTCACATATCTTTTTTTGTTAGTCAAGTTTTAGTTGACTAAAAGTCTCATCATTTTAGTCTAGTTTTAGTCAAAAGAAAACTCAAGGTATCTTAGTCAAGTTTCAGTAGACTAAAAGTCTTTTAATTTTAGTCGTTTTATTCACAATTTTTTAGTCTTTTTTAAAATAACACATTATTACTGAGATTATTACTGATAAACATTTCAGTAAAAAAAGTGTTTTAAATATCTCAAACATTGGTTTAATGTCATAATGACCTGATAAAATACACTTGTTGAATGATTTTTGTTGAATGCAAATGTTAAACGTGTCTGGTTTTTAATTTCTGATTTAGGAGACACATTCACAAATGATTAACCTGATCACATGTTTTTACTTTATTGATACTGCTATTAATCTTAATGCAAAGACCGGTCATCGGGACATAAGCTGTCATGTATAATAAAAGAGCCTGCGCAGCGACAGGAAATATAATTTAACACAAAAGCCTACCTAGACGGTGGACTAGACGTGTGGACAAATTCTTTCTACGCACACACTATTTTATTTCTTGATAACAGACCGCTGTTATCTATAACACACAAATATCGAGCCTCTTCCTCCACTCATCACTCGTGTTCGCTTCGGGTGTTGTGTGTTCAGCCGTTTCGTGTTGCAGCCACAGGCTGGCAGCAACAGGAGTATGAGACCCTTAACTTGAGCAACAGCGAAAAGCCGCGAACTCGTTCTGAATATTTTAAAGGCGTAACAGCTGCTGAAAAAGCAGAGGCGATTGTAGACGAAAATGAAGAGAGATTTTATCTTAGTTTGTATTTTATACAAAACATTTTCGTCTCGTCTTTTTTCGTCAACAATAATGCATGTTAATTTAGTCTTAGTCAGCGTTTTTGGACAGTGGTGCAGTCTTGTCATGAAAAAAAAAGGTCTATGACAAACATATTTTGTCTCGTCTCGTCTGACTAAATTAACACTGATACAAAGCTTAGAATTGCAGTAATGACATATACAAGAATAAGCCAAGAATGACAGTGAGAACCAAGCTTATAAAGGATGATCTAACCATGATAATGAGACACAAGTGCAACAAGGAGTGCTGATGAGACCGGGCAGAGGATTATGGGAAATGAAGTCCTTGATAGAGTGGCAGGAGTCTGGGGATGCACATTGGGACAGCTATTACTTAATTTCCGGTGACATGACTAGGTACAACGTCAACGCACAACATTGTAGAATGTCATTTCTGGAATTAATCAACAACAGGCAGGACCCTTTTCTATTTGATATTATTTTTATTCTCTTTAAACACACTGTTCTGTTACATGTTCTTTCAACATTTCAGCTGAATATCAATTATAAATGTTAACTAAATGTGATCATTTCCTGTCTAGGTAACAATGTAGTTCGTAGGTCACCAGTGGTCATCCGTTATGGATGCAGCTCTGTAGTTCATCTCAGTGTGTTAATGCAATGACACAACAGGATGGAAGAGAAGACGACGGCCATACATTAGTAATGAATCAAAGTGTGTCCTGAACCCAAATGGCCCTTTAATGCACATGGCAGCCAAGCATGGCTGATCCCACAGCTGCCAGAACTTTCACGTGCTGTCAATTATTAACTGATCTATGATAATGGACACGCTCTGCACAGGAATCAGATGGTTGTGTAGTGTTGCTGAGAGCATGTAAAAACAGATATAAGTTCTCAATGTTGCATGAGGCCCATCAGTTGGCATAACAGGACAAAACTTTGTCTTGCACTGTAAAGTATTACAGATTTACTGTTCAAAGGTTTGGAGACTTTTTTTTAAATACTAAAATACTTTTATTAGGCAATGATATATTAAAATGAGCAAAAGTCACAGTTAATATATGCTGTTTGTCTGAATTTTCTATTCATCAAAGAATCCTGAAAAAAGTAACACTTTTCCACAAAAAAATGTTTTCAACCTTTGTTATATAAAAAAATGCTTCTTTAGCACCAAAACAGCATGTGAACTTGAAGACTGAAAATTCAGCTTTGCATCACATTAATAAATTACAATTTAAAATATATTAAAATAGAAAAGTTATTTTAAATGTTAATATTTTCCAGCATTACTGTAATTACTGTTTCAAATGAATGCAGCCTCGGTGAGTATGAGACTTTTATTAAAAACATAAAAATGCTTAGCGACCCCAAAATTTAGTTTATAAATGTAAACAAACACCTTTGGAATAAGACACATTTTAAAGGGTTAGTTTAGCCAAAAATGAAAATTAAGCCATTAATTACTCACCCTGAAGGCATCATAGGTGTACAGTATACGACTTTCTTCTTTCAGATGAACTCAGTTGGAGTTATTTTAAAAATTGTCTTTGATCTTTCAAACTGTTGGATGTAACTCAGCGGGTGTTGCACTCCATCGGTTCATGAGAAGTTTAAAAGAAAGCTCATTAATTAAAAAAAAAAGTGTCTCACATGGCTCCGGGGGATGAACAAAGGCTACGTTCACACTGCAGGGCTTAATGCTCAATTCCGATTTTTTGAAAAAATTTGATTTTTTTGCAAGGCCGTTCACATTTCCAATTAAATGCGACCTTTTGTGATCTCCTGTGTGAACGTGAAATGACCCAGAAGTGACCCGCATGCGCAGAAGAGTACTCAACGCACAACGACGTCACTTGTTGTTTGCGGAAGTAGCTAACGTTAAACATGGATGTCAACAACAGTGTAGTCAACAGCGGATTTTATTTTCCCAACGGAGCCAGCACAATTACAATCTTCTCGTTTTAAGAAGAAAATTAAAAAGAAGGAGGAGAGCAAGGTTTTTTGCCATGGCGTTTTGTGGAGCAGTGTTAGCAACGTCGGTACAGAGAAACGTGTGGGTGCGGAGTCGCAGCCAGGAGTGGTGGGATACTGATGTGAGTGGCTTCACTAATACAGAATTCATCAGTTTATCTTCTCGTTCCCGCCTACTTCAACGCAGACGTATGACGTTTGTAGCGTATCAATGACGTACGGGTCGGATACATGTGGCCTGGCCGTTCAGACGGAGGTCGCATTTCAAAAGATCGGATACGTATCGGATTCAGGACCACATACCCAAGTGGCCTGGGTCACATTTGAAAAGATCGGATCTGTGTCGTTCAGACTGTCATGAAAAGATCAGATACAGGTCGCATAGGGGCAAAAAAAATCGGAATTGGGTCGTTTCAGCCTGCAGTGTGAACGTAGCCAAAGGCCTCCTGTAGCGAATCAATGCATTTTTGTAAGAAAAATATCCATATTCAAAACATAATAATCACTTTAATCTAGCTTGTGCTCACAGTTGTAAAAGAAGCAGTTCTGGGGGAATGACATCTGAGGTCAGCTTTGTTCACCCCCTGTAGCCATGTGATACACTTTTTTTTAATGGATGCTCTTTTCATTAAACTTCTCAAGGACAGATGGAGTGCAACAACCGCTGAGTGACATCAAACAGCTTCAAAGACCAAAGACAATTTTTTAAATAATAAATAATTACTGGATTTGTGTGAAAGAAGAAAGTCACATATACACCTAGAATGACTTCAATGTGAGTAATTTTATGGGCTAATTTTAATTTTTGGGTGAACTAACCCTTTAAGATTAATAATTGTTTTCAGACAACATATATCTTTGAAATCTGCACATATTTTTTTCCGTTTTAAAACTAAAAAAATAAAAATAAAAATAGCAAATAAAGAACAAATCATTAATTATTTAAATTTATACTTTCAACAACAAAAAAAACATCTGAAAATGTATTCATTAACTATTAATCATAGAAGGAAACTCGAATCGACTTGAGCCACTCATAAGTCACAAAATTAAGTGTCTTTTGACTAAATACAGACTCCAAATATCACCAATATATGAAATGGATTGCTCTTCAACAAGTTTTTTAAACTAAACTAAATTTGGCCTCTACCTAAACACCCATACTTGACTGGAGACATGTTTTAAGGATTTTGAAAATGCAAGAAAATGGCTGATTTAGCGAATAATGTGTGTGCATGTTTCTATTGTCTTTCTCTAAGTTACTTTGGGCACTGTAAAGAAAACTGCATGAGTGGTGAGCACACCTCATTAGGCTTCTAAGGCTTCCTGACAAATCTAATCATCTGTGACTGTGTGTATTTGAGAAGCTCAGAGGGCCTGTTAAGATAGATCAGTCCCTTCCAGAGCAGTTCAGAGCCCTCGGGCTTCTCGCACAGTGGGAGGCTACATCTATAACGGTGAAGCAGAAAGGTCACAGAAACAAGCAGCAGAGATAGGCTCATTATCTGGCCAGGTCGCAGCGCTGCATCCGCTCCTGACGGCTATACTGAGAACCGTGTTCATTAATGCTCTACAGAGATGGACTGGAACTGGTTGGTGTTTTCCTGCCAGAACTCAGATTTAAGTGCACTTCAACAATCTACACTAGTTCTCCATAACCCCTAATTGCCTTTTTAATGCAGGGAGAAAAAAATCAAACACCAAGATCAAAACTGATTGAATGATCAGTTTACCATCATGCAAACTGACCAAGTCCAGAGGTAAGTCTTTGTTTTCTAAAGGTTCAAATACGGTGGCAAACACAATCTTTCCTATCTCCATTGGCATATTTCAAGGGATAGTTAATTTAAAAATAAAAATTCTGTTATTATTTACTCAATCTCATGTCATTCCAAACATGTACAGTATTACCTTCTTTTTTTCTGCAGAACACAAAAGAAGATTTTTAATTATAGTTAATGGGGCCCAAATATTGATGTTTGTATCCCACTTTAAGTTTTTTTTTTTTTATGTTCCTCTTTATTTATTTATTTTATAAATAATAATAATAATATTTTAATTAAGGGGTTAAAAATGCTGTTATACATTGGTAAAAATTGACAGTAAAAACATAACGTTAAAAAATATTTTTATTTCAAATAAATGCTGTTCTTTTGAACTTTATATTCATTAAAGAATTCTGAAAAAAAAATCACCATTTCAGCAAAAATACTGAGCAGCTGTTTTAAACATAATAAATCACTGAAGGATCATGTGACACTGAAAAGTCATTTTATACTGTAATAATATTTCTAAATATTACTGTTTTTACTGGATTTTTGATCAAATAAATGCAGATTTGGTGAACACAAGAGACTTATTTTAATAAATGTATTTGAACCCTGTACACCTGAAAAAAAAAAAACAATTAATCTATAATTCCTGGATTCAAGCAAAGGCCTATATTGCTTTTAAAAATGGCAAAATAACTTTTCTTGGCAAATGTATTTGAATTATATTTCTTCTCCTATTGGATGGCATCCTAGTACCAAAGTATGCAGTAAGATCAATACATGTTAATGGCCTGTGGGCTTGGTGTAATGTAGGCAGTTTGTGTTTGTTGTTCTTTGCACATAATAATTAGCATCTAGAAAAGGGAGTGTGGGTAAGGGAGCATAGTGAGGTTTCCTCTTGTTGCCTTTGTCTCATCCATACGTAGCACAGTCTTTACTAACAGAGAGATAAGAGAGGTTGACTCTTGTTGCAAATTAAATCCTAAATTGGATTCTTCTCATCAAGCAACATCCTGGTATCTTCATTATAATGACAAATGCGATGGCTTTTAAAGCAAGCAGCTCACAAAATGAAGAAATAAAAAGCTAGAGGCTTTTGTTTAAAGGATTAGTTCACTACAAAGTCATCATTTACTCACCCACATGTTGTTCCAAACCTCTGTCTTTGCTGAAGACTTGAAACACAAAAGGAGAAATTTTAAAGAATGTGTATGCTGCTATCTTTCCATACAAGACTGAAGCATGACTAGGATCCGTTAAGCTCGGTTAAAAAGGACAAAAATCATTAATATTCTGTGTGGTGATCAGTTCAAAGCATTGACAGAAATGTATATTTTTAAAATTGATTTGTACCCTTCAAGGGTACTTTTACCTTTATAAAGCCATTTTTCTAAAAGTGTGCATTATTGTTTAATCAATAAAGTCAATTACAATAATAAGACATTTGGGCTATTACCAAACAAATAAAATCAGTATCAACAAAATTCCTCTTTGTAATGCAGAGGAAACACAAAAGCTGCATCTGAAGTACACACTGTTTAATGCAGCTCTGAGCACTGATATTTTAAACATACGCAATATGGTGTCTAAAACGTCTCTTAATATTAACTTATTGTTTATTGAACTGTTGTATAAAATCAATATCACATTTGTAAACCTGTTGATTTTTGGATTAAAAAAATGGCACTCTTCGTATGATATTGTTTAACTATATGAAATGATATAAATATATATGTTTTCTGCCCCCATATCTTGAATTTGGGGAGCATTCTAAATGCATTTTAACAGACTGAATCACACAGTGAAAGAATTCACTCTAAATGCACATGCCCACTAGTCTAGCCTATTAGAGTTCATGCATGCACTCTGTAGTTTGGTTTTTGAGATAAACTCGATAATGTCAAATCACACATCATAAAAACAACATTTACAATATTATCATAGATGATATATATCGCACACCTCTATTTCACAGTAGCTTTGTTTGACAAAAATGCAAAGTCTTCACAGAAAAACCTTTAGATTTCAAATGTCATTTGTGCTTACGTTCCAAACATATGCTCATATTCATAATCATACCTACATTGTCACTGATGTCATAGCTGTTGTGAACATGAATTTGTGTATATGAGATTTTGAGTATCATTTATAAACCTTTACTTGAGAAGCATATATCTTGAATATAAGTATGTTTTGTCTTACCAGATTCTTAGATTTTTTTTGTAAAGGATTCATATGTAATTTAATAATATTAATATTTTATGCAGAGTTGCTTCTCCATTAGTTTAAATGAATTATTATGGTCTAAAATGAATAATTATACAATCTACATGAATACATTTTAAATGCATTTAAAATATACTCTGAAAACAACTCAACATGTTCTGCAATGTTGCTTCTCAAGTAAATCAAGTAAACTATTTAAAGGATTTTTAAGGTATTTTAACTGGAAAATACACTATAAAAATAAAGTTGAAATTGGTTACATTATAAGTTATGGAAAAACATGTTATCATGATTAATTGATGATATCTTTTTTTGAAGCAAATATCTAAAGACAAAAAGCCTCTAAAGAACATGAAGGTGAGTAAAAGTCAATTTCATGAAATTCATTGATTTGTTGTAGCCAAACAAAAATATCAATATATAGAAAAATATGACTGTTCATCCAAATTTCCCTTCAGTTGCAATTTGTATGGTTTCTTTCTCTGACCTTTATTAGAATGGGCATGGTGAAGTGGGCAGAATATGGTGGGAAGGGGTGGAGCACAGCGTCCAAACAGCTTTTAATGCTCCGGACACACCCTCTTTTTGTGTGTGAGAGACATTAAGGGTTCAACCTCATGAAACCAATTCCTCTCAGGCAAGATAACTGAATTACACCCTTCCATCTGTAGACTATAGGATAACAGACGCCTCTGCTCTGATAAGCACTTAAATCAAGTCAGTGGTAGAATTATGGTCACTTGCGCACTGTGAATGAAATTATAGTGCAGTTGTGAAGAGGTTGAATATGGTTCGGAGAGAGTCTATCTAGTATGATTCTCCATCTCTAAATCCCACCCACCCCCCTTACTCGTTCAAGGGCCTATTATCAGGCAGAAGGGCTGGTCGCCACATCAGAAAGAAAGAGCATAATGAAAACACTGATGCAAGTCAGGGCGATGTAAAGAGGCATGATAACATTTGTTTAATTGCTGATTTTCTGTTTTGTGACCAGACCACAGGTAATCAATTTGTACTTTAGCACTGGTACAGAACATTTAATTTCATATACAAAATTACACTACAAACTCAGAGAGAGTTATTTTAAAAGTTGCTCACATGGCATTACTATTGGTCTACTATTTTAACACGGCTTTGCGCTTTTATATGTCAAAAAGATGGCTTTGTATCTTATACAGTAATTGTGACTGTGTATCTCATAACTGTAACTTTAACATTTAAAAATCGTAACATTATTTCTCCTACTGTAATTACACTTTTATATCTCAAAATTGTTTCTGTGCTTTATTTCTTGTAATTGCAACTACATGTCTAACCATTGTGGCTTCATATCTCGAAACTGTGACATTAGTTCTTTTAAATGTGTCTCTACGTCTCACAGATTCAAACTTTACCTCACAGCTACCTTAATAGAGTTACATATATTGGCTTTTGCGAAATATCTAAACTAAAAACGAAGCAAAACATTTCAACTTTTCAGCAACTTTTTGCATATGTCTGCTACTACAGCCTACTCAGATTGACGTCTTTCTCTTTCAACTGCTGTAAAGCTTTATATTATCTACCTAAAATGGCACTGCAAATGGAGTAGGCTTTACTGACTTCAACTCCAGACTATTTCAGAATGTCTTTAATGTCTAGGAATTCTTTAAAAAACACAAAAATAGAAGGTTTGCTTTGTTATAAGTCCTTCCATCTCAGTCAGATTGCTATGTTGCTTGCTGTAGAATGGAGGTATGGGATTATGATGAATACAATTGGATTAAATTTACTTTTTTTTCATCATCATGTTTTCTTGGGGTCAGCAGAATTACCGTATTTTTCGGACTATAAGTCGCATCGGTCCAAAAATACGTCATGACGAGGAAAAAAACATATATATCGCACTGGAATATAAGTCGCATTTATTTAGAACCGAGAACCAATAGAAAACATTACCGTCAACAGCCGCGAGAGGGCGCTCTATGTCTTCAGTGTAGACTACAGGAGCACTGAGCAGCATAGAGCGCCCTCTAGCGGCTGTAGACAGTAATATTTTCTATTGGTTCATTTCTCTTGGGTCATTTCTCTCGGTTCATGTCAAATAAATTTTGATAAGTCGCACCTTACTATAAGTCGCAGGACTAGCCAAACTATGAAAAAAAGTGTGACTTATAGTCCAGAAAATACGGAATTTTTTTTTTTTTTAGGATTTTTATATTTCTTTATTCAGCAAGGATGCATTAAATTGATCAAAAGTGTTTTTACTGTGTTCCTGTAGCTCAAATTGTAGAGCATTGCGGGTTTGATTCCCCGGGAACACATGATAGGTAAAAATTGATACCCTGAATGGACTGTAAGTCGCTTTGGATAAAAGCGTCTGCTAAATGCATAAAATTTTTTACAATTTAAATTTTTACTGTGTTTCCATCAAATAAATACAACTAGGATGAGTAAAAAAAACAATAAACACCATATCCTCACCATGTGTCACTGGGACTTGCATGTAAAATGTGAAATGTCTCCCAGTCATTCACAAATGGATTAAAGCCCACATTCCCCAGTTTCAAGTTTACAAAAAAAAGTGTCATTCCAGTCATGATACAAGGTAAATGTCTCATGGTTAGAGGTGAATCCTGACAGGAGATTCAATAGCACTAAATCCTGCTGATCGACCTTTTACTCTTCCGGATTAGTGATGCCTCAATCTTTCTCTCTCCAGCTGGGTGGAATGGATTGGCCTTTTCTTACATTAACTAGCTTGTGCTTTATTTATAGGCAGAGCCAAATTACACCTTGAATAGATCTGAGCAAACATAATCATTCATTCAGATTGGAATGCAAATTTCTTGAGCTCAAAAAATAAAAAGGTTAAGGTTGCTTTTTTTTCATCAGAAGTGTTATTTGGAAAGTTGTATTTGCATGTCACGATCCAGTATGGATGATTGTATTTCATTTCAATCCAAGAGCAGCTGTGCTGCTGGAACTCTCATGCATTTTTAACAAGTTACTCAGAATCCCTAAAGTAATACAGAGAGTTAGCATGAAGGCAGAGATCACTCTGACATCTGTGCTACACTGTTCGGTGCTGCTCGATGCAAGTTATATAGAAATGAACCTGACACAATCAAATTGGGATGGTAGAAAGATATAGATAAATGGTACAAATGCTATATTTTATTTATTTATTTATTTTTGTTCTTAACAACACATCTGCTTTATTCGATTAGATCAATGAGTGCTTGCGTAAACATGATTTATCATAATTAGCATAAACATGATTTGTACTTTTAAAGTCAACATAAAATCAAAACATTAATGCAATTTACTTTCTTAATACATATGAAGTGTGTTTTTGTGCTTTTCTTTCTTTCTTAGCATTATATTTCTTGCTCACTAATGGGTCCTCTGCAGTGAATGGGTGCTGTCAGAATTAGAGTTCAAACAGATAAAAGTCACAATAATTCACAAGTAATCCACACAACTCCAGTCCATCAGTAAACGTCTTATGAAGTAAAAAAAGTAAAGTAAAGAGTAAAAAAAAAAGTAAAAAAAACATAACAAATCCATCTTTAAATAGTGGCTTAAAATGGACAAAAATGTCCAAAATAACATTTCCTTCAGTGAAAAAGTTCATCCCCTATTGTCCTCTCACATCAAAATCCAACGACATATTTGTTTAGAACTGTTTTGGTTTGTAATTAGTGCTTGATCTATTCATATTTCTCTCCTGATTCAGATAAATATTTTTGATAGAGGACACATATTTTTGCAGGTAACAACGGTTTGAAGTTTAAGAGTTTAAGAGTTAAGCTATTTGGACTCTCATTCTGACAGCACCCATTCAATGCAGAGGATTCATTGGTGAATAAGTGATGTAATGCTAAATTTCTCTAAATCTATTCAAATGAAAAAAAAAAACTCATCTACATCTTGGATGGCCTGAAGGTTAGTACATTAAAAAAAAAAGTGAAGTCTTACAGTACAGTTTTACATTAGTGTTAGATATACAATCAAGCGTCCTAAAATGATTAATGCATGGATGGGCACACATGGATTGTGTTCTTCCAAGCTTGTGATCCCTAGAGGTATGGCCCACTTATATGCACTGAAACAGCCTGTGACGCTTGCTATTACTTCAAGCTAACCTCTAGATCCTGTGAAACTCGCTGGTTTGAGCTTTTCCGAGAAATATATATTATATATATATATATATATATATATATATATATATATTAAAAATACATGTAACCACTGCTACAATAAACTTGCCGTCAATGTTGAGTACTCATTACTAGCATGGATAATGTTCCTATACTGTATATGATTGACAAATATCCCATATAATACAATTTGTACCATACTGAAGGATGCAGTTTGTGCTGATGACAAATAGATACACATGTTAATAATACATTTACCCCAAAAAAGAATTACAACTACCACACCCTTCATTCATTCCTCAGCATAGTTTTTGTGTGAACTATTTCTTTAAGTACTATATGTCATGAAAAGACCACCTGCACACAAACACTTTTGTGTTTCTTTCTTGGGTCTACTTATGAACCGGATCAATTTCTCCCATCAGACATTTATCCTGCACTCTCCTGTTAAAAACAATAAACCTAAAACCGCTGTGTATTCATGTCAGAGCAAACTCTCCAGCTACTTTATATATAGGTCACCCCTACGTGGGCCATGTGTGATTATGAAATATTCACACTTCTCAAAGTATATTTTTATGTTGCTACCTTTGAAGCATGAAAGTGATCGCAGGAGAGGGAAAACCATGCTCAAATATCTGAGAAATTACACTTAAAAGGTATAATGTAAAAGTAATAAAAATATTAGACCTGTCAATTAATACTACTAAAAAGTATACTTTAAATGGTGAAAGAACTTTATAAATGGTAAGATTTGACACAGCAGTCAAAAGGTTTTGTCTGATGTTTCTATCAGTAGTACGGAAATAAAATCAAACACTGACTCAACAAGACATAACCTAGACAATATACAATTTAGAATAAATAACACATTTTGTCTATTCAATAATTTACTTTTTACTTCAGTTTATACAGTAAAAACAGTAATAGTCTGAAATATTAATTACAATTTAAACAACTGTTTTCTATGTCAATAAGTTAATTATTCCTATGATGTCAAAGCAATTACTCCAGTCTTTAGTGTCACATGATCTTTCAGAAATCATTCTAATATGCTGATTTGGTGCTTATAAAACATTTCTTATTATCATCCATGCTGAAAACAGTTGTGCTGCTTAATTTTTTTGTTTTGTTTTGTTTTGTGGAAACCATTTTTTAAGGAATCTATGATGAACAGAAAGTTCAAAAGAAAAGCATTTATTTTACATTTTGTAACAATTTGAATATGCATTCTTGATTAAAGGCAGGGTAGGTACTACATGTATAAACAACTTTCTTCCAAATTTGTTTAAACTTTCTATATATATCAATGCATAATTAAAATGTAAGTACTCTGATAAAAAGAGTATAAAAATCGAGTGACTCTAGACCGTTTAATCTGTATTAAACACAGCTCATTATTTCCATTTCGGGACGAAACATAGGATTGGCTTAGGCGACTGTCACTCTCTCGCAACCATGGCAACCACCCTTTTGCCACACATGACCTGCCCACTTGCGCGTGCACGTTTGATTTGAGGAAACAGCACGTTTGATTCAACAGGCACGGATCCTAGGAATACCAAAACAATGGCAGAGAAACAGCAAGCAAAATTCACAGTACCAGCCTATGCAGATAGTGAAGGCAAACCAGGCAAAAAAAGGAAGACAGTAACAGTACAAGAAAAGGCAATGAACAAAAAGTCTTTGGATAAACAAAGAAATAAAACGCGAGTTAATATCGGCGTGGCTTTCCAGCGATGGCGAGAACTGAGGGAACTCAAGGGGCTGAAAAGTGACTCATTGATGGCTTTATTTCTGCTGGACAGGTAAATCTTTCTTTTTGTATTTTGATCATACATATTTTTTTCATGAAGCATGTGTCATTAGCACACATAGCTGCGTAATATAGCTAACATAACATTACTTAGCGAGCCATAGTAGAGGCTTTGGAAGGAGCCCAGAAGGGAGGGGGTGGAGTGAATGGAAATAATGAGCTGTCTTTAAAACAGTCGTGAGAGGTCTACAGTCACTCGATTTTTATACTTTCTTTTTCAGAGTACTTACATTTTAATTATGTATTGATATATAAATAAAGTTTAAACAAATTTGAAAAAAAAGTTTTTTATACATTTTTTTTTACCTACCCTGCCTTTAATAAAATGTGAAATTTGTGAGAAAAAAAAAATCTTACTGTCCCCAACCTTGATAGATTTTTTCCCCTCTTGATTTCACTAATTACAAGCATTTTCAAGTAACA